>NW_022589712.1:49488881-49829143 GCF_004348235.1 Phoca vitulina | reverse complement strand
ATGATCCCAGGGTCCTGGGATCGAGCCCCGCATCGGGCTCCCTGCTCCTCAGGAGGCCTGCTTCTCCCTCTCCCACTTCCCCTGCTTGTGTTCCCTCTCTCTCTGTGTCTCTCTCTGTCAAATAAATAAATAAAATCTTAAAAAAAAAAAAAAAAAGAAACCAAGAGTCAGAGGCTCAACTGACTGCACCACCCAGGCGCCTCCCCTTTCCTCCTCTCTGACCTCATCTACTTTCCCCTTGCTCACCCCTTCCAGGAACATTAACTCCTCGATTTTTCTAGAACATACCAGGCATGATTCTGTCTCAGAATCTTTGCACCAACTGTGCCCTGGAATGCTCTTCCTTTAGATACCTACATAGGTTAGTCCCTCACCAACCAAAGTTTTTGTTTAAATATCCCAATAAGACCTATCAGGAGCACCCTATTTTTTTTTTTTTTTTTAAGATTTTATTTATTTATTTATTAGACACAGAGAGAGAGACAGCTAGAGAGGGAATACAAGCAGGGGGAGCAGGAGAGGGAGAAGCAGGCTCCTGGCCAAGCAGGGAGCCCGATGCGGGGTTCGATCCCAGGAACCCAGGATCATGACCTGAGCCGAAGGCAGACGCTCAATGACTGAGCCACCCAGGTGCCCCAACAACTCCCTATTTTTTAAATTTCATTTCATTTTAGTTTTAAGTAATCTCTACCCCTGACATGAGGCTCAAACTCATGATCCCAAGATCAAGTGTCAAATTCTCTACCAACTGAGCCAGCCAGGTGCCCCTGAACATCCTATTTTATTTTATTTTAATTTTTTAAAAAGATTTATTTATTTATTTTTATTTATTTTTTTTTTTTTTAAGATTTTATTTATTTGCGAGGGAGAGAATGAGAGACAGAGAGCACGAGAGGGAGGAGGGTCAGAGGGAGAAGCAGACTCCCCGCTGAGCAGGGAGCCCGATGTGGGACTCGATCCCGGGACTCCAGGATCATGACCTGAGCTGAAGGCAGTCGCTTAACCAACTGAGCCACCCAGGCGCCCAAGATTTATTTATTTAGCACGCACAAGCGACAGGGCGGGGGGGACGCGGGGGGGCGAGGCGAGGCAGAGGGAAAAGCAGGCTCCCAGCTGAGCGAGGAGCCTGACACGGGTCTCAATCCCAGGACCCTGGGATCATGACCTGAGCTGAAGGCAGATGCTTAACTGACTGAGCCACCCAGGTGCCCCCTGAACATCCTATTTTAAATTGGAACCTGACCCCAAAGCAATCTTAATGTTCCTTAATCGTTTTTCTTTTTTAAGATTTTATTTTTAAGTAATCTTTACACCCAACATGGGGCTTGAACTTAACAACCCCAAGATCAAGAGTCACATGCTCTACCAACTGAGCCAGCCAGGCACCCCTGTTCCTTAAATCTTATTCATTTTTTCCATTAGATACTAAGTAATTTATCATGTTTATTGTCCAGATGCTTCCACTAGAATGTAAGCTTTGAGGGTAGAGATAATGTGTCTGTTTTATTTCTTTATTCCCAAGTGTGGAGGCCAGCTTCCAAGATGGCCCCTGACGGTTCTCACATTGATAGAGATCACTTAAGTAGCCAATGGGATGGTATGGAAATTATCAAGTGTGACTTCAAAAGAAAGGTTTTACATGTCATCTTGGAAAGAAAACCTCTAGACCCATAAAGCCTTTGGATGACTGCTCCTGGCCAACATCTTTTCTGCAACCTCATGACACCCTAACCCAGAACCAGTTAAGGTGCTCCCAAATTTCAAGTTTATTTAAATTGTGAGAGAAAGTTTACTGGTTTTTTTGTGTGTGTTTTTTAAGATGTTATTTATTTATTTGACAGAGAGAGACACAGCGAGAGAGGGAACACAAGCAGGGGGAGTTGGGAGAGGGAGAAGCGGGCTTCCCGCCGAGCAGGGAGCCCAATGCGGGGCTTGATCCCAGGACCCCGGGATCATGACCTGAGCGGAGGGCAGACGCTTAACGACTGAATCACCCAGGCACCTGAAAGTTTACTGTTTTAAACTACTAAATTTGGGGGTAATTAGTTACCTTGTAAGAGATAGCTAATGTACCAAGGATCTAGAACTATATGTGTGACACATAGTAGCCATTTAATAAATATCCCAGGAAGGAACAAAACTGACAGAAGTAACCTGACTTTCATCAATATTAGGATTATTGTCACTTAGCAGAAAGCAATGTAATGGGACACCTGCAACAAAACTAAATTTTGTAATCATGATTTCACCAAATTGAGCATCCTACTTCTGTGAAAGATTAAGGGGTTTCATGATCCAGATTTTGGTGAAGACTGAGTGGATCAATTCAGATTTAAAGTCCAGGATAAGCTATCATGTCAGGGTTAGTTAGTTCTGTAAGAAAGCACAAAATCCCTGAAGGCTATGGGTGGAGGGTGGCCACCAGCTGAACCTGTTTCAACAGTGTGTCTATTGTATGGAGTGAAACTGCCTTAGGCGTTTTTGAAAGCTTATCTAGAGAATTTTGATAGCTGAGGAGTTTTTCTCACATCCGCCAAAGGCCAAAACATTTCAATTCTCTTATTTTCACAAACACCAACTTTTTGGGGGAGGGAGGAGGGGGTTCCCCTAGATTGTATGTGTGCACATATATGCATATTTTTTCTTTGAATGTGAAATTTGGTAAAAGTTACAACTTGGAGGGGCACCTGGGCGGCTCAGTCAGTTAAGCGGCCGACTCTTGCTTTCAGCTCAGGTCATGATGTCAGGGTCGTGAGATGGAGCCTGATGTCGGCTCTGCACAGGATATAGAGCCTGTTTAGGGCCTGCTTAAGATTCTCTCGCCCTTTCCCTTTGCCTCTCCCCCTACTGTCTCTGAACAAACAAACAAACAAATAAATAAAATCTTTAGGAAGTTACAACTCGGGGCGCCTGGGTGGCTCAGTTGGTTAAGCAACTGCCTTCGGCTCAGGTCATGATCCTGGAGTCCCAGGATCGAGTCCCGCATCGGGCTCCCTGCTCAGCAGGGAGTCTGCTTCTCCCTCTGACCCTCCCCCCTCTCATGCTCTCTCTCTATCTCATTCTCTCTCTCAAATAAATAAATAAAATCTTTAAAAAAAAAAAAAAGAAGTTACAACTCGGAGAAAGCACACTAGTATATAAAACATAATAAAAACTTGTGTGATTTTTAGGGGTGGAGGGATGGGCAAAATTGGGGAAGAGGAGTGGGAGACACAGGCTTCTGGGTATGGAATGAGTAAGTCATGGGAGTAAAAGGCACCGCGTAGGGAATGTAGTGAATGATACTGTAATCGTGTTGTGTGGGGACAGATGGCAGCTACACTTGTGAGCAGAGCATAATGTCTAGGGATATTGAGTCACTATGTTGCACAGCTGAAACTAATGTAACATTGTGTGTCAACTATATTCCAAAAAAATTTTGTAAGAAAAGAAACTCAGGCGATTTTCTTTCTATATAAAACCTATATTCCCTAGGGCTCTATTTTCAAAACCCAATTTTTATTTTTAAATTTTTATTTATTTATTTTTAACGTGGGCTCCACGTCCAATATGGGGCTTGAATTCAGGACCCTGAGATTGAGAGTCACGTGCTCTATCGACACAGCCAGCCAGACAACCTGAGTTTTCTTTTTTTTTTTAAGATTTTTTCTTTTCTTTTTTTTTTTTTTTAAATTCATGAGAGACAGAGAGAGAGAGGCAGAGGCAGAGGGAGAAGCAGGCTCCTCGCTGAGCAGGGAGCCCGACGCGGGACATGATCCCAGGATTCCGGGATCATGACCTGAGCCGAAGGCAGACACTTAACCATCTGAGCCACCCAGGCGCCCCAAAACTGAGTTTTTAATTAAAACTTGTGTATAATCGGGGCTCCTGGCTGGTGAAGTCAGGTAAGCCTCCAACTCTCGGTTTCAGCTCAGGTCATGATCTCAGGGTGGTGAGGTCGAGCACTGTGTGTAGGGCTCCTTGCTCAGCGAGGAGTCCGCTTGGGTTTCTCTCTCCCTCTTCCTCTGCTCCTCCCCGCCATGCTCACACTTTCTTTCTTTTTCTCTCTCTCTTTCAAATAAATAAATAAATATTTTTAAAAATACTTGTATATAATCAATAACTGAATTTATTAAAAATGCAAATTGTAAAAAGAGCATAGAGTGAATTCACTCTCCTACTTATATTCCCTACCTACCCAGTGTCCGCCCCAGAAACATCCAGTTTTGCCAGTTTCTTGTATGAACTGCCGGAAAGTCTATGCATATACAGGCAAACATACACACATACACACTTACATATATATGTCTTAGTACATAGCACACAGTCTTTCTTTTTTTTTTAACATTTTATTTATTTATTTGACAGAGAGAGACAGCAAGAGAGGGAACACAAGCAGGGGGAGTGGGAGAGGGAGAAGCAGGCTTCCCACTGAGTAGGGAGCCCGATGTGGGACTCGATCCCAGGACCCTGGGATCATGACCTGAGCCGAAGGCAGATGCTTAACGACTGAGCCACCCACGCGCCCCCCATAGCACACAGTCTTACTACCTCAATTTAAAAAAAATAATAATGACGGAGCGCCTGGGTGGCTCAGTTGGTTAAGTGTCTGCCTTTGGCTCAGGTCATGATCCCAGAGTCCTGGGATCCAGCCCCATGGTGGGCTCCCTGCTCAGTGGGGAGCCTGCTTCTCCCTCTGCCTCTGCCCCTTCCCGCCCTGGGCTCATGTTCTCTCTCTCTCACTCTTGCTCTATCTCAATTAAATAAATAAAATCTTTTTAAAAATGACTTTTTTTTTTAAGATTTTATTTATCTGACAGAGAGAGACACAGCGAGAGAGGGAACACAAGCAGGGGGAGTGGGAGAGGGAGAAGCAGGCTTTCTGCAGAGCAGGAAGCGCAACGTAGGGCTCGATCCCAGGACGCTGGGATCGTGACCCGAGCCAAAGCCAGACGCTGAACGACTGAGCCACCCAGGCACGCCGTAAAAAATGAGTTTTAAATAGATAACACATAATGTGTTAAATTTCAATAGGCATAAAACTGAAATTCCCCTTTTATACGTGCCCCTGCTTCCATCTTGTTCCCCTCCTGAACAACTAGTGTTACCACTTTGTTGTATTTCCTTCTAGACATGGTCTATACATAAATAACTGATTTTTTACTAATAACACAATCTTGCTCCGTAAGTGCCAGGACTTTGCCTATTTGGTTCACTGTTTCTTCCCCAGCACAGTCCCTGGCACATAGGAAGTCTCAATAAATATTTTTGGAATGAAATCATATAAACACAAACATCATCCTTACCTCTCTAATCTCTCTCTTCTCCATTTTTCAGATCTACCTAGCTAGTCTAATTGACTCTCCAATGGAGGGGGCACCTCCCTGGCTCAGAAGGTAGGGCACCCGACTCTTGATCTCAGGATCGTGAGTTCAAGCCCCATGCTGGGCATGGAGCCTACTTAAAAAGAAAAAAATGAGGGGCGACTGGATGGCTCAGTTGGTTAAGCATCTGATTTTGGCTCCGGTCCTGATCTCAGAGTCCCATATTGGGCTCCACGCTCCACAGGGAGTTTGCTTCTCCCTCTCCCTTTGCCCCTCCCCCCCCCCCGCTCATACTAGTGCTCTCCCGCTCTCTTTCTCTTTCTTTCTCTCATATAAATAAATAAAATCTTTAAAAAAATGGTTCTCCACTGGGAATTTTTTTCGTTTCATCCCTTCGTTGCTTTTCTGCAGCCACAGTGCAAGCTCACTATATGCTTCATACTACCACGAACTCCTGAGGACTCTCCTGGCTGGCTGTTGTGTAGATAAACAGCTCTGTGGAAAGAGAAGGCCATGTGACATAATGGGTAGGAACACCAGTTTTTGAGTTGGACTGCCCACGTTCATACTCCAGTTCTGCTACTCAGAAGCAGTGGGACTTTGGGGAAATATGCCACTTTAACAGATCATTGCGTCCCTTTCCTTGCCCGTACAATAGAGGTAGCAGTGCCTCCTTCATAGGGTGGTTGTGATGAAATGGGCTAGTATGTGAAGCCTTGACGTATATGAACCTGACCCACAGTCAGTGTTCACCAAATGTTAGCTAGCTAATATTAGCATAGCACAGTTCATCTTCCTCAAGCACTGTTTTGCATACAGGTAAGTTATGTATAATGCTTATGATGTTCTCAGAAACTGTCCATTATTCATACTGAGCCTTAAGGCCCTCTTTCAGCTGACTTTTCCCCCTTACTCAACCAGCTTCTTAACCTCCTGAGCATAAGCTCCATTCCAGGAAGCCAGTTGGCTCCATATACCACACGAAGTCATACACACTCACCCCAAAGCCTCACTTAGCACCATCTCTCCCTCTTAGTAGCCATGTTCATCTTGCCCTCTCTTCCTGCTTTCCTTCCACTCCTCCTCCTCTCTCCTTCTTTGACTAGTCCTGCCTCTGAGTATAGAGAGAGAGATACAGTTGTATATGTATGACATAGTACATTTTTTAAAGGTTATTTATTTATTTATTTGAGAGCGAGCACAAGCAGGAAAGGCAGAGGCAGAGGGAGAAGCAGGCTCCCCACTGAGCAGGGAGTCCGACCAGGGCTGGATCCCAGGACCCTGAGATCATGACCTGAGCCGAAGTCAGACACTTAACCCACTGAGCCACTCAGGCGCCCCAAGATATAGTACATCTGTATTTCTATATTCTACATTCTTATATATTTTCAGTGGTGTGTATAGATTATCCCATTAGATTACAGCGACCTCAAATGTCTACAATGTCTATTCTTTTTTTTTTTTTAAGATTTTATTTATTTATTTGACAGAGAGAGACACAGCAAGAGCGGGAACACAGCAGGGGGAGTGGGAGAGGGAGAAGCAGGCTTCCTGCCCACCAGGGAGCCCAATGCCGGGCTCGATCCCAGGACCCTGGGATCATAACCTGAGCCGAAGGCAGACACTTAACTGATTGAGCCACCCAGGTGCCCCTTTTTTTAGAAACATTTGATCTTCCTCCAAATCCCCTGGCTTCCAGAAAAACTAAAGCAATAAAATATAGAGAAGGCTATGCCTGGATCCGAGCTAAAGCATGCTGCAGGGGTCTGGGAGGAAGGCCCGTACCAAAGAACACAGTGACAAAGCTGCTGCTCCCAAAGCACTCTCCTGCTAGAAAACATGTGGTTGAAGTATTTGGGGGATTTTCTATAAGCAAATGATCTGAACCCTTAATAGTAAGTCACTTATTATTGGTCATTATGATCACTATGATCATTATCAAATATTTATTTAGCACCTTTGTTGTGAAAGCGGCATGCTGGCAGGATACAAGGAGACATGGAATGATTCTTCCTGTGATAAACTAAAAACCTAATGTGATATAGACTCAAGATACTAAGGCACCTGAGTGGTACAAACAAATAAGAAGTCATCATCAAGGGTTGTAACAACGAATGAGTTCTTCATAGAAAAGGATGAACCTGACCTAACGCTTGAAGAAAGGGTCAAATGTTTAATGCGCATAAAGCAAAGCAAATATTTTAGGTGGTAGATACTATATGAATATTCTTTCATGTGAAATGCCACTTATTTTGTAAGTGGCAATATTATTTTCAATATTATTTTGTAGACAGATCATTCAAATGACATGTATTGAGTATCTACTATCTGCAAAGCACATGCAAAGGTAGAATGGGAGATAGAGGTGAAGAGTTGGTGATCCCTGCCCTGGACGGGATTACAAGAGAGTGGACAATACCAACATGAAAATACCTGCCTAACAACTTGCAGAATGATAGAAGATCAGAAAGCTGGAACCCTGGGACTGGAACAAAGATTTTCTGACCGCCACCCTGTTGTGTCGTCTAGCTCTAGAACACAGCAAACCCCTTTAAGGCCAAATTTGGGCAACATGTTATCGCCTGAGGATAGCCTCAGGTGAATACCACAGTGTCTGGTGCGGGGCTACCAAAGTCCACGGACTGGCGTTACTGAAGCCTGATACCATGTATGACTCCAGCACCATCCTTATCGTTATTCTTACCATTACTGTTTTCTGTCAGTTCCTTGTCTCGGCCACAAGAACTTTTGGTTCCTGAGAAAGCATGAAGCAAGCTATGTAGAAGGGATCTTAGTATTATCCAACCCAATTTTCTCATTTTATAAACGAGGCAGCTGACATCTGCTAAACAACTGCTTAAGGGCCGGGAGGCTTTGTCTTTCATTCATTTCCTTGATGATAAAGGCACTTATATTTAAGTTTTATACTATGATTTGTCATTTTTGGACATTTCTTAAACTTCCTATCTCGTGACTTTCCCCAGGATGTGACAGCTGTGACAGCAAGTTAGCACCGACATGATGAAGTGCTCCAAGCCGCTTCTGCTGCCTGTCCCTACGTCCCCACGAGCAGTGGGGAACTTTCGTTCCATGCCAGTCAAAAAAGAGCCTTTGTTATTTCCCCAAGGGAACATCAATACTGTCAAACACAATAATACACAAGAATTTTGAAATTAGTTTTTGTTATATTTCATCTTTTTTTCCAAGCTTCAACTTTATTTTTATTTATTTTTTTTAAGACTTTATTTTTAAGTCATCTCTACACCCAATGTGGGGCTCAAACTCACAACCCAATCGCAAGAGTTGCACACTCCAGGGGCCTTGGTGCCTCAGTTGGTTAAGCCTCTGACTCCTGATTCGGTTCAAGTCATGGTCTCGGGTAGTGATCATGGGATTGCCTCCCCCATCCCCATTGGGCTCTGCAGTGGGCCGGGGGGAGGGGGTCTGCTTGGGATTCTATCTCT
Organism: Phoca vitulina; assembly: GCF_004348235.1. Lineage (NCBI taxonomy): Eukaryota > Metazoa > Chordata > Mammalia > Carnivora > Phocidae > Phoca > Phoca vitulina. The sequence goes on along the minus strand of NW_022589712.1, from coordinate 49,820,376 downwards.
CCCTCTCCCTCTGCTCCTCCCCCCACTTGCATGCGCTCTTTCTCTCTCTCTTTAAAAAATGAATCTTTAATCTTTATCTAAATAATCTTTAAAAAAAAACCAACTGAGCCAGCCAGGCACCCCTCTAAGCTTCAACTTTAAATGACACCCAGTTGGATTGGTGACATACTTCTGAATAGAAATGTATGTGGTTTTCATGTTAGGAAAGTTAGAAAAACTAAGGTTAGTTGTTTCCCCAAGTTAATCCTTTTTTGCCCTTATGTACTGAATTTTTATCTACAAACTGGTGTTTTGTAATGAATTGCTCCATTTCATCAAGTATATATCAATATCCTACAATGTATGTAGTTTTAATACTTGACACCAAAGGACATAATAATAATGATACATGGTCTCTTACTCTCAAATTGTTTATCAGCTTCTGGACAGTGTTTCATGGAACACAAGTTCATGAAGAATAAATAGATGCTGTTAATTTCGCATAATGTGAGGGGGCGCCTGGCTGGCTCAGTGCGGGGAGCGTGCAACTCTTTTTTTTTTTTTTAAGATTTTATTTATTTATTTGACAGAGAGAGTGAGAGAGCACAAGCTGGGGGAGCAGTAGAAGGAGAGGAAGAAGCAGGCTTCCCGCTGAGCAGGGAGCCCAATGCGGGGCTCGATCCCAGGACCCTCGGATCATGACCTGAGCCAAAGGCAGACGCTTAACCATCTGAGCCACCCAGGCGCCCCTGGAGCGTGCAACTTTTGATCTCAGGGTTGTGAGTTCAAGGCCCACATAGGGTGTAGAGATTACATTAAAAAATATAATTAAATCTTTTTTTTTAAAAGTTAGCATAATGTGAGTAAAATATTTTTCTTCTTCCTAAAGCTGTATCTAAAGTTTTTTTTTTTTAAAGATTTTATTTGTTTATTTGACAGAGAGATAGAGAGCACAAGTAGGCAGAGAGGCAGGCAGAGGGAGAGGGAGAAGCAGGCTTCCCGCTGAGCAGGGAGCCCAATGCGGGGCTCGATCCCAGGACCCCGGGATCATGACCTGAGCCAAAGGCAGCCACTTAACCAACTGAGCCACCCAGGCGCCCCAGCTGTATCTAAAGTTATCAAGAGTCTTCTGAAAAGCTACTGATGATGTTCATTTGTGTTCCCAACCTACCAGAGTGACTTCCACATAGAAAATGACATGAGGAATCATTATAAGAGTTCTGTAGAATTGAAACAAGCACCTCCCTCCCTAAAAATAACAAATGATTTTCTTAAAGATTTTATTTATTTGTCAGAGAGAGAGAATACGAGTGGGGGGAGGGGCAGAGGGAGAAGTGGACTCCTCACTGAGCATTGAGCCTGATGTGAGACTTGATCCCAGGGTCCTGAGCTGAAGGCAGACACTTAACTGAGCCACACAAGCCTCCCACAAATGATTTTTTTGTTTAAGATTTTATTTATTTATTTATTTATTTAGAGCACGAGCAGGGGGAGGGGCAGAGGGAGAAAGAGAGAGAGAATCCCAAGCAGACTCTGCACTGAGCACAGAGCCCCATGCGGGGCTCGATCTCACTACCCTGAGATCATGACCTGAGCCGAAATCAATAGTTGGGCACCCAACCGAATGAGCCACCCAGGTGCCCCCAAAATAACAAACAAACAAAAAACCCCTCAGGGGCATCTGGGTGGCTCAGTCGGTTAAGCTTTTGCCTTCAGCTCAGGTCATGATCCCAGGATCGATGACCGAGCCCCACATCAGGCTCCCTGCTCAGCGGGGAGTCTGCTTCTCCCTCTCCCTCTGCCTCTCACTCCCCCTGCTTGTGCTCTCTCACTCTCTCTCTCTGTCAAATAAATAAATAAAACCTTCAAAAAAAAAAAAAAAGAAGAACACAGAATGATGAGGTTATAACTAAGGTTTAGCTATCTTTCACAAATTTGTCCTTTTAAATACGAGAAATAAGTGTGTTTTGAAGGTTTGTGCTTAAAACCAGGAATAAGGGTCTAGTTGCTAAAAAAAAAAAGTTGCTATAAAACTTTCTTGCTCATAGAGATGAGCTTGCCTTACAGCAGGCCAGTTTGCTCTCTGATTATTTATGCTGATCTACACAGTGATGATAACTAACTTCCTGCACAAGGGTGCTTTGTTCACAAAGGATAGCAGTGGGCTTAAATAAATGCCAAGTATTATTATTAACCCGCTGTCCCCTTTTGCTACTCAGAGTTCCTGTGGCAGTTTTAAATAAGAGGGCACCTGTATTGTCCACTGAACCCATAATTTGATCTCACAAAATCTATGGTTATTGATGCCAGGGGGATTGGGATTCACATGGAGATGTAGATAGAATGTGTATTCAAGGTGACAAGTGAAAAGGTTTCCTTGTACTGAAGCATCCACTGAGTGTCAACATCATTTGGAAGACAATGCAATAAAAGCAAGAGAGAGAAGTTTCTTAAAGACCTATTTGACATCCTTCAATTTCATTTCAACTTCAACAAAAACAGAAATGACCAGCACAATAATGAAAATGCAGAAAACAACACCTAATTCTTAGTTCACAACTGCTCATTTTAGATTCTGATTTGATCCTTCAATCCTTCATCTATAAGCAAACGCAATTTTATTTTACATCCTCTTCTCACCCTGAAAGAAAATGCTTCAGTGTATAAGGGGAAAGATAAGGCAGAGAGAGAGAGAGAGAGAAAGGAGGGAAAGAGAGCTGAGGGAGTGAGGGGAGGGGGGAGAGAGAGAGAATTCTTTGCTGAGCTCAGCATCTCTAAAACGAGCAAAATCTGGACAAGTTTTGTTCTTCCATCCACTAGGGCACTAATGTACTCTTTAGTAAATATCTATTGAGTGAAGACTATATTAATTGTTCTTACAGCTAGATTTTTATCTACCATTGTTCAAGTCAGAAGATGTACAATTTGAAAATGATGCTATCAACAATGATTATTATCTGTCTGAGTGGGTGTTGCTGAAAAGACCGATACTGGCTCACTGGCTGACTCTACAGTCACTGGCTGTGGTGTATTTTTTCTACTTAAGAGTTAAGGTTAGAAGGGCATCATGTCTGCAACTTATTCTTAAGGGGCTCAGAAAGAAAAAAATGTATATAGAAATATATATAATGTTATAAAGTGAAGACTATCTGGGGATTCTTTGCAACCTTTCTGTATAACTGAAATTATATAAAAAAATCTTTAAGTAGGGGCACCTGGGTGGCACAGTTGGTTCAGCATCTGATTCTTGGTTTCCACTCAGGTCATGATCTCAGGGTCAACAGATCAAGCCGGGCATGGGGCTCTGCACTGAGCGTGGAGTCTGCTAGAGATTCTCTCTCCCTCTGCCCCTCCCTCCACTCCCACACTCTCTCTCTGGATCTAGTTTCTTCATAAAAATTTTTTTTTTTAAGATTTTGTTTATTTGACAGAGAGAGAGACACACAGCGAGAGAGGGAACTAAGCTGGGAGAGTAGGAGAGGGAGAAGCAGGCTGCCCGCCGAGCAGGGAGCCTGATGCGGGACTCGATCCCAGGACCCTGAGATCATGACCTGAGCCGAAGGCAGACGCTTAACGACGGAGTCACCCAGGCGCCCCTCTTCATAAACATTTAAAGAGTTATATTAAGCTGTCTCAAAAAAGTCCTTGTAGTACTAATATTCTAATGTAAGTTCCTTTTTACAAATAGGGAAATAGAAATTTTAATCTTAACTAACTTTCCAGAAGTCACGTGAGAAGAAGAAAGCCCAGTTTAAAGAGTCCGTTAATTATATCCAATCTGGATATATACACCAACAAGGAGCCCATTGTGGAAAACTGTCCTAAACTTCCCAAGCACACCAGCTGTCAAGGATCCGTCCTCAAGGGATCAGTTGCCAAAGCTCATCTCATTCTATAAAGGGAGGGGATTGGGGAATTATACACTCTCCGGTTTGGTCTTGGGAATATTTTCCATCTTCTGGAGGCTAGCAAATCTCCTGGAGACAAGAGGAAGAAGAGACTTGGAATCAACGTGATCTCCAAACAGACTTGGGACAGGAGATGATTTGGCCATGGGATTGTTGCTACAATAGGCTTTGTGTTTTGTTGCCCTTTGTAGCTACCCAAACACTTTCCGGTAAGTGAGAAAACATGTTAGGCTTATTTGAATCCCTGCCCTTTTTATGTGATTTTAATTATGGGGAAGCCGTACAAAAGACTGAGTACGGTTCTCTGGCTCATCAGCATGTGGTAAAAGATCTAAGCTTTCTTTGTGCAGGTTTACCCTGCAATAAGGCCATATTCTGGTTTGAGGTGTCTACTTCTCTAAAACAGAAAAGGAGAAAGAAAGGAAAAGCTTTGTGGGTTAGGTTTTCTACAAGAGGACAGCCTTTATACAGAAATGTACCAGTTGCTGGAAAGTGGATACTTATAATTCTGATAATGGCCAACATATATATAGTGTTTATACTGTCAGACTCTGTTCCAAGCACCTTACATATATTGACTCATTTAATCCTTACAACTTTACGAGATAATTATATGGTTCTTTCCATTTTGTAGGTGGGGAAACTGAGGCACGGGGAAGTTAAAGAGCATGGGTAGAACATACATGTAGTAAGTGGTAGAGTCTGAGGAACACAGGCAATCTGGCTTCAAGGTCCTGCTCTTAACTGCTGAGCAGCTACCCTCATGAGCCCTGTTAGTTCTACCTTGTGCTTAGGGTAAGGGGACTCAAAATTATGGGAGCATCAGAATCATCTGAGGCACTTGTTAAAAGTGCATATTTCTGGCCCTTACACCCACCTGCCCAACACCACTCCCACAAGATTCTGATTGTGGTGGCTGAAGAACTCATAGTTTTAACAAGCCTCCCAAGTGACTCTCATATAGGGGCCAGTATCCCACTGAGAACTACTGACTTAGGGAAAGAAGATTCTTTTTTTTGGAGGGGGGGTTTATAAAGCTTGTTTAATATTAATGTAACATTTTTTTTCAAAAATTAGCATTAATGAAAAAATAAACAGTAAAGTTCTTCCTTATCTGCGGAAGCTCCCTGGAACGTTAAAGATCCTAGCCACACCCACCTAATACGACACACTATGAAAAAGCAGAACCAACCATTTGTTGATTCTTAGCTCTTTCCCATCTTGGAGCATGCAAAGCAAGATTGTCTTTCTTGACAATACTAATCTGTATCTATGTTTATGTCAATATATGTTTTTTAAAGTTTATTTTTTATTATAACTCACATTTTAATCTTCAAAAAAACTTTTTAAAAAATTATTAACATATAATGTATTATTTGTCAGGGGTACAGGTCTGACTCACATTTGAATCTTTAAACCACTGTCTATGCAGGGGCCAGTGGGTAGGCCACTAAACACTACTTGTTTCCCTGAGCCACAGGAACAAAGGCAGAGTTCAGACGGGGCCTCTAAGGGTGACTGCTGACCCAGACTGACCCCCCTGCACTGAGATCCTAATCACAAACATCACACTGTTTTGGTAACAGGTTCCTAGACAGTCTCCTGACCTATTTCCAGTGACTGCATGGCTTCGTCCAGGCTCCTCAGCACTGTGGTGGAGAGGAAAGTGCCGGAATGAACATTCTCTTTTTCAAGAGACTTCATGGTTTCCAGGCTGAGCAGCACGGCGCCTCCACACAGCATCCTTCGGGGCTTCACGGCCAAAATGCGAATCAGCCTTCTGGCACTTGCGGTACCAGAGTCTCCCCATAATGAAGATTTCAGCTTTGCCCTCGGAGCTGGGCTCTCTCATCTGGAGCAGGACTTGGAGCTCCCGTTCAAACTCTGGGAGGAGGCCTCTGCTTGGACCGAAAATCTTTTCCAGCAGACGCGCCTCCACGTGAGACACTGCTGGCTTCAGGAAGTGCTTAAACTACACCAGCACCGCTGAGTGTGCACAAGGAGCCAATTCCTGGAAGGGGACCACTTCCTGCTGGCGCCTGGGCTCTGGGCTCCGTGCAGGGTCTTCATCCTGAAGGGCGCCATTGCTCCTACCAGGAAAGAAGATTCTTTCTTCTAAGGGAAGATATTTCTCTTTGCAATCGATTCATCCATTCAAGAAGCATTTACTAAGTACCCATGGTAAACTCAGAATTGTATTACAGTTGACCCTTGAGCAAAACAGGGGTTAGGGTGCCAACCCCCACCCTCTACAGCCAAAAATGTGTCTATAATTTTTGACTCCCTCAAACCTTAATGACTAATAGCTTACTGTTGACAGGAAGCCTTATGAATAACATAAACAGTGGATTAAGACATATCTTGTATGTTATATACTGCATATGTAATACATACGTCACATATACTATATATGAGACATATGTTATATGTATGATATACCAAATTCTTACAATAAGTAAGCTAGAGAGAAGAAAATATTATTAAGAAAATCATAAGGAAGAGAAAATACAGTACTGTATTTACTGAAAAACACCACAGGCATATTAGTAGACCCATGTAGTTCATTCAGTGTTGTTTAAGGGTCAGCTGTAATTCTAAAATCTATGTGTATGTGGGATGCCTGGCTGGCTCAGTTGGTAGAGCATGCAGCTCTCGATCCAGGGGTGGTGAGTTGGAGCCCCGCATTGGGTGTAGAGTTTATGAAATAAATAAATCTGTGTGTGTGTGTGTGTGTGTGTGTGTGTGTGTGAGACTACTTCAAATATTGGGTCCCTGTCATGAAGGAACTTGTTCTCTTAATTGTAAAGGTTAAATAATATACATTAATTCCTTTTTAAAGATTTTATTAATTCCTTTTAATAATTAACAAACGTCTTCTGAATGCTTAACATGTGTCAGTCACTCACTTCCATAGAGAAGAAATAATATAAATGGCGAATGAGTAAGAGTCAAAAATGAGTGATTCCAGGGGTGCCTGGGTGGCTCAGTCGGTTAAACATCTGCCTTCAGCTCAGGTTCAGATCCCAGGGTCCTGGGATCGAGTCCCACATCAGGCTCCCTGTTCAGCAGTCTGTTTCTCCTTTTCTCTCTCCCTCTGCCTCTCCCCTGCTCATGCTCTCTCTCAAATAAATAAAAATAAAAATCTTTTTGTTTTCAGATTTTATTTATTCATTTGACAGAGTGAGCAAGAGAGCACAAGCAGGAGGGGCAGCAGAGGGATAGAGAGAAGCAGGCTCCCCACCAATGAAGGAGCCTGATGCAGGGCTCGATCCCAGGACTCTGGGATCACAACCTGAGCCAAAGGCAGATGCTCAACCGACTGAGCCACCCAGGTGCCCCAATAAAAAAAAAAAACTAAAAAAAAAAAGAGTGATTCCAGTCAAAAATGCTTAAGAAGGAGTGCACAGTCTAGAGATAGTTCACTCTAGGGGCGCCTGGGTGGCTCAGTCGGTTAAGCGGCTGCCTTTGGCTCAAGTTATGATCCTGGGGTCCTGGGATCAAGCCCTGCGTCCGGCTCCCTGCTCAGTGGAGAGCCTGCTTCTTCCTCTCCCTCTGCCTGCTGCTCTGCCTGCTTGTGCTCTCTCTCTCTCTCTGTCAAATGAATAAGTAAAATCTTTAGAGATATGTCACTCAGTTGAATCATTTATAATGTAACCCTCAAAGCTGTTTGAACTTAGAATGACTTTTAAATTCTAGTTAAGTATTTCTTTCAGGGTGCCTGGGTGGCTCAGTCAGTTAAGCGTCTGCCTTTGGCTCAGGTTATGGTCCCAGGGTCCTGGGATCGAGTCCCACATTGGGCTCCCTGCTCAGCGGGGAGCCTGCTTCTCCCTCTTCCTGCCTGTGCTCGCTCTCTCTCTCTCGCTATCTCTGTTTCTCTCTTTCAAATAAATAAAATAAAAAATCTTTTAAAAAAAGTATTTCCGGGGCGCCTGGGTGGCTCAGTCGTTAAGCGTCTGCCTTCGGCTCAGGTCATGATCCCAGGGTCCTGGGATCGAGACCCACATCGGGCTCCCTGCTCGACAGGAAGCCTGCTTCTCCCCTCCCACTCCCCCTGCTTGTGTTCCTGCTCTCGCTATCTCTCTCTCTGTCAAATAAATAAATAAATAAAATCTTTAAAAAAAAAAAAGTATTTCCTTCAAATTCCTTTGAATTAAACCAGTTTCATATTATTTAATTCATTCATCTATCCATTCATTCAATATCCTTAATGAACCCACAGTACTGTACAAAGAAGCCAAAAAAATTAAAATCAAGTTGAGAAAAAAAATACACATTCACGAACAAATGCAAAGCAGAATGTGAACAATATGATTTAAAATTGTGTTAAAAGATTTAAGTGAGGCATATTAAAATGTTTAGGAGTTTATTTGAGCAAAAACTGATTTTTAAAAAAACATTTATTTAAGTAATCTCTACACCCAACATGAGACTCGAACTCATGACTCTGAGACCCCAAGTCACATGCTCCTCCCACTGAGCCAGCCAGGCACCTGTGAACAAAAATCTATCTGAAACAGACAGCACCAAACCCTAAACGGTTACAAGTGCTCTGCAAGAGCTGGGGAGAGACTTAGAAAAGGTGGAAGCAAAGCAAGGAACTCACTGATTGGCTACAGAGTAAAGCCTCGTTGGCTCTTTGTGCTTCCTTGTCCTTGGTTCCAACTTTGTAAACTTGAGGCATTTACAGGCTTAGATTTTTGGTTTGCTTCTTGTGGGTTCATTACAGCCACCTCAATCTAATGGGCTCCTTGTTTAATTAAATTTAACAGTTGCATACAGAAATTCATAGGAAATGTGGAAGGAGGGCCTCGCAAACGTGAACTGCTCGGTAAATGTGGGCTTAATGAATGAATGTAAGATTAGAATAAGCGAGTCAGGCCAAGTTTCTTGGACCGAGAGAAGTAATGGGCATGGACTGAGGAGTAAAGGACAGCCTGGCAGAGCAAATGACATTAGCAAAGGCCCTGTGGCAAAAAGAAAAAAAAAAAAGCAGGATGTAGAGTTTCAACAGATTGGTTTGGTTGGAACAAAAGGGTTAGTTGGTGGGTGGAAAGGAAGAGTGTGAACCTTGATAAGGTATGGTACATTCTGATACAAACCAAGCTGTCATAACAAATGAAAACATTTGTAACCCTAAGTATAACAGTCTTGTTCTCAGAACTCTGACTTCCTTTCTTGAAATGTATTGATAGTAGAACATGAATTCTACAAGACCAAGCTACTTAAATAAGTAATATTTTGTGAATAAACTGAAGGGAAATGCCATCAAGATGATAAAGCAAGGGGCATCTGGGTGGCTCAGTCCGTTAAGTGTCCAACTCTTGATTTCAGCTCAGGTCATGACCTCAGGGTCGTGAGATTGAGCCCCACGTTGGGCTCCATGCCCAGTGCAGGGCCTGCTTAAGATTCTCTCTCTCTCCCTCTGTCCATCTCCTTCCCCCTCCAGCCCCCCCCCAAAAAAAAGAAATTAAAGAAAAAAAGATGATAAAGCAAAATATAATGGTATAGGCAATGTCATGGATGGAAAAAATTTAGAGATCATCTATTTTAATCCAAGCCCTGTTTTAGCAGATGAGAGAGGTCAAGAAGCCAGGATGCAGAGTGGGGTCCTATCTACAGCACTGACTAGCCAGGTTAGGCTGCTGTCTTACTTGCTGACAGTTGCTGGAATCTTAACTGTTTATGACTGTACCTGAATTGCTTGATTATTGTTACTTAAAGATCAATATGAAAAATGTGAAATATAAAATCAGAGAAAGGAAATGATAAAGACACCATACAGGGAAAATGCTGAAATCCAAGGGTGGGAAGTTTAGATGTGGATTAGGGCAAATTCCTGAGGGAAATGAGAGGACAGATCAAAAGACATTCCAGTTCAAAAACTAATAGTATTTTTTTAGAATGATTGCCTGAATAAGGAGGTAAGATAAGAATAGTAGGGGCACCAGGCTGACTCAGTCAGAAGAGCATGCAACTCTTGGGGCGCCTGGGTGGCTCACTCATTAAGCGTCTGCCTTCGGCTCAGGTCATGATCCCAGGGTCCTGGGATAGGGCCCCGCGTCGGGCTCCCTGCTTAGCCAGGAGCCTGCTTCTCTCCCGCTCCCCCTGCTTGTGTTCCCACTCTAGCTGGTCTCTCTCTCTGTGTCAAATAAATAAATAAATAAATCTTTAAAAAAAAAAAGAAGAAGAAGAGCATGCAACTCTTGATCTCAGAGTTGTGAGTTCGAGTGCCTGTCAGGTATTGAGATTACTTAAATAAAAATTTTAAAAAAAGGGGGCACCTGGGTGGCTCAGTCGTTAAGCGTCTGCCTTCGGCTCAGGTCATGATCTCAGGGTCCTGGGATCGAGCCCCACATCGGGCTCCCTGCTCGGTGGGAAGCCTGCTTCTCCCTCTCCCACTCCCCCTGCTTGTGTTCCCTCTCTCACTGGGTCTCTCTCTGTCAAATAAATAAATAAAATCTTTAAAAAAAAAAAAATTAAAAAAAAAAGAGAGAGTAAGATAGTAAAACAAAACAAACACCTCCACGTATGAACCTGAGCAGCATTAGATTTGATGGTGAACTTTAGAAGTTATTCAGTTTTTCAGGTGGAAAAATAGCATTAAAATAGATTTCATCATTAAAGAGTACACTTACCATGATGAGCACCAGGTGACGTGCAGAATTGTTGAATCACTATGTTGTACATCTGAAAGTCATAGAACACTGTATGTTAACTACACTGGAATCAAAATGAAAAACTTAAAGCAATAAAATGTTTAGTAACAAAAAATAGATTTCATCAAAAAAGTAATTCTTTTTTATTTTTTTTTTAAAGATTTTATTTATTTATTTGACAGAGAGAGAGACAGCGAGAGAAGGAACACAAGCAGGGGGAGTGGGAGAGGGAGAAGCAGGCTTCCCGCAGAGCTGGGAGCCCGATGGGGGGCTTGATCCCAGGACCCTGGGATCATGACCTGAGCTGAAGGCAGCCACTTAACCGACTGAGCCACCCAGGTGCCCCAAAAAAGTAATTCTTTGGAAACTATTTCTCTGCAAGATGAAAAGTTCTGGACATTGGTTGCACAACAGTGTGAATATACGTAACCACTGAAGCATACACTGAAAAATAGTTCTGACGGTAAATCTTATTTTTAAAAAAGAAGAAAAAAATAAGTGTCCATATATATATTTTAAATGAACTCTTTTCATTAATTTAAACTTTTGCTCCATCTACTTTGGAGCTCTATCAGCTTTTCATGTTTGAGGAATGCAGATCCACTCAGGTCACCTCAAGTAATGGCAAGTCTCACTATTTTAAGGATACACGTGACTATAAAGGAGATAAGAATATCGTAGGGACCTAAGAATAGCAATATGATTGGGCTCCAATTGGGAAGGAAAATGAACAGGGAACTGGAAAAACTCCATGCACACCCAGAGCCTGGGTTGACTTGTCACTCTTGGCTGCAGCAGGAATGTAGTATTCCCCAACCATAGGGTGTCACCATCCCTCCTTTGTCTCTATGACTACCGGCCGGCTACCTCATTTAGTTATAGTTTCTGCTTACTCATAATTCCAGCTTACTCATAGTCTTTCTATAACCGACTTTCAGCTTCTCTCCCCACAATCAACAGACCGATTTTCTCTGTATATCTCACTTCAAATGCTTGCAAGGAAAAAAAGAAAGGAAACCTGACTGGCCTCGCTCAGGGTTCAACTTCAGTGGGCATCAGAAGAATCCCCTAGAGAGCTTGTTAAACCACAAAGCCTTGAGCCTCATTCCCAGCGTTTCTGATTTAGTAGTCTGGGGTAGGGCCTGAGAATGTGCATTGGTAACAGAATCCTGAGTAATGCTGACTACATGGGTCTGGGGACTGCTCTTGAGAACCATGGGCCCATTAATCACCCTTTTTTCCCTGTTTGGACAGAGCAGCTGGGCCCGTACCTCTACGGGGTCACCGACACTGTACTTCTGAACGAAACTGACTCTCAGGCTCATATATGGAGATTTTTAAAAACGTCCTTCTCTTGTTGGCCTCCTCATTTAGGCAGTCTCCTGGGTCCTACTGCTTTTCACCTGGAATGTCTCTGACCCCTTTTCCCTTCCTCTGTCACTGCCGCAATCCAGGTTCTCATCTCCCAGAACCCGAATAGCTCTAGAAAAGCTTCCAAGCCACCCACCCCCACGTGCCAGATTACCTTCCCGCTGAGAGCCCTCAGATGCTGTGTCCATTGGCTCTCTTTGCCCATCTCATTAACCTCAACACTGTAACATCTTTAAACTTTGTGCTCTAAAGTCAATGGTATTTATTTATTTATTTTGAAAAGATTTCATTTATTTATTTGACACAGCGAGCACAAGCAGGGGGAGCGGCAGGCAGAGGGAGAAGCAGGCTCCCCACTGAGCAGGGAGCCAGACGTGGGACTTGATCCCCTGAGATCATGACTTGAGCCAAAGGCAGACGCTTAACGACTGAGCCACCCAGGTGTCCTAAGTCAATAATATTTAAATGCTTGTTTACCCACACTGATACTTCCTTTCCATCATGACCTCTTGCCCTTTCCCTACACCAGTATTTCTCAAACTTTTCCAAAAAGTGCCTCTCACAGCAGAGAAAATATAAAGGGTGAGGAGGAGGGTATCCTTAGGGATTGTACCCCTTAGAAGCTTTAAATCTTCCTCTCCCCACTTTGGAGAAAATTCTTGGTAGACTCCTGTTATCTTTAAAAAGTTAGGCAGATTTTGCAAACTCTTCCATCTATTTTTATTTTATTTTTCCATCTATTTTTATTTTCACATTAAAGGAAGCTTTTAGTTATTTGTCAGGGAGCCAAATGGATGCTTTGGGAACATCTTGGGTTTGTCAGGACCTTCGCATGGGGTACCTGTGTCCTGGTTTGAGAAGGACCCCTGTAGACCACCTGGTCTGTCTGCACTCAGTGTCTAATTTCACCAGTGCCTACAACACACTCCAAGAGTTTCCAAAAGTGCCACACTGCTACCAAATTAAGTATAAACTACTTTCTTCTGTATTCAAACCCCTCCAAAAATGATCATTCAAATCTTATTTCTGATACTGTTACTTTTTTTGCAAACTGAAATATTTTAGTTAGTATGTTCTCAATATTTCATTAAATCTGGCTATTGCCAAATGGCTTACTTCCATAGTCATCTAGCCCGGTGGTTCTCAAAGTGTGTTCTCCAGACCAAAAGAACCAGCGTCATCTGGGAGCTTGCTAGAAATGCATATATTCTGTTCTGTCCTACACCAGACTGGCTGAATCAGGAATTCTGCGTGTGGGGCTGGCAATCTGCATTTTAACAAGCCCACCAGGTGATTTCTGATGCAGCTGGGGACCACTGGTCTAGCATTTAGTTTTCAGATCTAAAACAGAGTAAAATATAGATTAAAAAAAGAAGAACTTAATGGAATATGAGCTATTATTTAACAGCAAATTGTTCTTTTTTTTTTTTTTAAAGATTTTATTTTTAAATAATCCCTACGCTCAATACATGGCCCAAACTTACAACCCCTAGATCAAGAGTTGCATGCTCCACCAACAGAACCAGCCAGGCACCCCTGTTAATTTTTAAGACAAATGTTAATACTCATCCCCCTCCCCCCAGCTCCTCACTCTCCACTAAAGGCTTTTTTTTTTACTAGAATTCTTCTACTAAATATATTTTTCATACAGGCTCTTCTCAATTTCTAGACGAAGAGCCAATTTAACAATTTTTAATTCATTTGTCTCCTCCTAGTGGCAGGCTTTTAAATATTGAGCACGACACCCTATTTATGTTTCTTAAAAAATCTATTTCTGATTTTTTCCCTAAGAGTCCTCTTATTAACTACAATTAAAATCAATTGGCCCTCTCCACCAAATTCCATAGATTTTTCTCTATTCGCTCTAACTGTGGCTGCAGAAAATCATGTAATTTGTCTCCAACATGGCTCTTTTTAAGCTGACTTGTAAATTTTCCCTCATTTTGTTACTTCTTAGCAGTAGAACTTCACTACTTACAACACTTTGAAATGCGTTTTCTTCCTTTATAGGACTGAAGGACACCAGGTCATTATCCTTTATTCCTCTCATTATCACCCCCTTTCTTGCAATGCCCCAGCAACCACACAAGATCTTCAGAGTTCCGGGGCAGCCCCTGCCACCAAATCTCTTTTCAGTTAGCACTTTGAGCCCTTAAGCTCCCAGGCTATAACCGACCTAGGGTGTGAACAAATTTTTTTGACTCTTAAAACCAACAAGACAAGGTTTGATTTTTTCCAAAAAATTTTATTGATATGGCAGGATAATTTATGGAGATACTAATACCCCACATTTCCCCCTTTAGCCCTTCCAAGCAGGTAGCCAAGCCATTTGTATTCCATCATCTCGGCATGTCTAAAGAATGGAAAGCTGAAGCTTTGAAGATGGTGCCTTTTCCTGTCCATTGTTAGAGTCTGAGCTCACTGAAGAAATTATGCTAGATGTCTGAGAGGGAAAAGGGGAGGGGGTGCCTTTATTTAAAACTGGAGGCTGGGAAGGAGCATAGACTGGTATGTCCTCAATCCCCTCCCAGCGCCCTGGACAGGTGCCAAGATCTATGATCTGCTTAGAAAGGCTAGACCTCTAAACACTGAGGTTCCCAAACACAGCAAGGATTCCCATGCTCTGGGAAACAAGAGGCCCTGCATTTCAAGGATCTGTGTGGCTTCAACCATGGGAATTTCAGTAGTAACAAGTGTGGGCCGGAGACTGGAAAGTTCTCTCCAAATACTATGTAAGATCTGGGAGAGTAAAGGAGAGAAAACTGACAGAGATTAAATTTTCCTGCCATCCTGTTAAATACTAACAGTTAAATATTTTGAACATCACTCTTGATAATAATTACCTCTTGAGACTGTCATAAGGCTTAAAGTGGATTCGGTCAAAACATGCTAATGACAATTGACCCTTACCAACTCCTCCCTGCCCCCTCCAGCATGGATCCTTAAGCCATCTTTTTGGATCCAGGGCCAAATTATATTTCTGCTATACAGCTGCCATAGGATTTGGCCCTCATCTGGCCTTCAAAGATTTTTTTTAATCACCTAAGCAATTTCTCTTCCCTGTTCAGTTTCAAACTAGCAGCTTCTATTGTTGTTGTTTTTAATAACAGCTATATTAGGATATAATAAACATACCATAAAATGGACTATTTTAAAGTATACAACTCAGTGGTTTTTAGGATATTCACAAAGTTGTGCAACCATCACCACTAATTCCCGAATATTTTCATCACCTCCAAAAGAAACCACACATCCAGTTGTAGTCATTTCCCTTCCCCCGGGGGCCCTGGCAACCACTAATCAACCTTTTCTCTCCATAGGCTCACTTAACCGGAAATCTCATATAATTGGAATCATTCAATATGTGGCTTTTTGTGTCTGCCTCCTTGCTTTCAAGTTCACCCACGTTGTAGCATGTATCTGTACTTCATTCCTTTTTATTGGCAAATAAGATTCCATATATAGATCAGCCAAATTCGGTTTATTGCTTCTTCTTTTTTTTTTTTTAAGCAATCTCTACACCCAAGGTGGGGCCCAAGCTCACTACCCCGAGATCAAGAATTGGATAGGATGCTCTAGCTTACCGACTGAGGCAGCCAGGCGCCCCTATTGCTTCTGTTTTTAAGTAAAGATAATTTAGTCTTTTTAAGCTGACATCTGAGACTTATTATCTTTTTTAGGATTGAGAATAGAATGTATTTTTTTTTTTTTAAGTAAGCTCTATGCCCAACATGGGGCTTGAACTATATGACCCCAAGACCAAGAGTCACATGCTCTACCAACTAAGCCAGCCAGGTACCCTGAGAATAGAACATATTAAGAATGGGCTCAATTGGTAGAGTATGTGACTCTTGATCTCAGGACTGTTAAGTTCGAGCCCCACATTGGATGTAGACATTCCTGGGGGAAAAAAAAATCTTAGGGAAAAAAAAAAAGAATGGACTCCAATTAGAATCCACTGAAATTCCTCCCAATCACCAAAAGGCTTCTTTTTCTCCCTCTTTCAAAGTTGATTGCTGATGGGTTATTATGCCCAATAACTACCTGTTTTCTGTCCAAGATGTTTGAACCTTTAAGCTAATTATCAAAGGGCATGAGCTCTAGGCCATGAAGCCGATACTAGGTCTCCTTTCCTCCCAAGGGAATGGTTTTCTAGTTTGTGTGCGATGTTTTAATATTAAAATTACCTTACAGGTTTTGTATACACGTTTTTGTAAATATATAGAATATCTCTGAAAGTATATGTATGTAAGAAACTGGTAAAATTGCTTGTCTATGGGAAGGGGATGTAGGGGGACTGGGATGGAAAGCTTCTTATTCTATCCTTTTTCACTCTATATCCTTTTGTAAATTGTTCAAAATAAATAAAAATAATAATTACTTCATAAAGAGCAAACAGTAATAACCTTGACTAGATGTATGAGGCTTGTTTATTTAAAAGGGACTTTTTTTTTTTTGGTAAAGATTTTATTTATTTATTGGTCAGAGAGAGACAGAGAGAGAGCACACAAGCAGGGGGAGGGGCAGGCAGAGGGAGAGGCAGGCTCTCTGCTCAGCAAGGAGCCCAATGTCAGACTCATCCCAGGACCCTGGGATCATGACTTGAGCTAAAGGCAGACGCTTAACTGACTGAGGCACCCAGGTGTCCCTGAAAGGGACTTCTTAAATTATTACACTGACCTTGCAGAACGCACATATTCTCGAGGTGGTTAAGCGTCTGCCTTCAGCTCAGGTCATGATCTCAGGGTTCTGGGATCACACCCTGTGTCTGGCTCCCTGCTCAGATGGAGTCTGATTCTCCCTCCCCCTCTGCCTGCCACTCCCCCTGCTTGTGCTCTCTGTCAAATAAACAAAATCTTTTTTAAAAAACCATACACACACATATTCTCATCCCTCAAGCCTTTGTGACTGCTGTTCCCTTAGCTTGGCTTGCCCTTCTCCTCTTTATCTTCCCTTTTACCCCAATAAAATCTGACAACTTGTGTAATTTTTCAATTTACAAAGCACTTTTAGATACAACAGGATCTAATCTTCAAATGCAAAATATACAGTAAGTATATTTTTATCTTCATTTAATAAATAAGAACACTGAGGCTTAGAAAGTGTAGCAGCTTGTCCCAGATCACAAGTATTACATTTCAGAGCTAGAATTCAAATCTACGACGTCTAACAAGTTAAGTGCTCTACCTTTTCTTTTTTTTTAAGCAATGAAATCCTATTTCTTTAATGGGGCAACTCAGTAAAAATGTACAAAGATGTTTATTAAAGTGCTGTGATATTTTAAAAAAATATTTTAAGTAATCTCTACACCCAAGGTGGGGCTCCAACTTAAAACCCTGAAATCAAGAGTTGAATGCTCTACCAACTGAGCCAGCCAGGCCACACAACCATTGTGAAATAATATTACACAATAAATACCATTCAGTTACTAAAAATTATGATACAAATCTGTATTTACCATGGAAAACTTGGAAAAACATCCATGATACTGTATACAGTGACTAAAGGCAAGTTAAAAACAGAGGTACAAATTTAATGCTTAAAAAAAGTGTTTATGTGTAGAAGAAAGCTGAAAGGATATACGGGAAAGTGTTTTTTAAACGTCAATACTCTAGGGGCGCCTGGGTGGCTCAGTCGTTAAGCATCTGCCTTCGGCTCAGGTCATGATCCCAGGATCTTGGGATCGGGCTCCCTGCTCCACATCGGGCTCCCTGCTCCGCATCGCGCTCCCTGCTCTGCAGGAAGCCTGCTTCTCCCTCTCTCACTCCCCCTGCTTGTGTTCCCTCTCTCGCGCTCTGTCAAATAAATAAACAAAATTTAAAAAAAAATAAAAATAAAAGTCAATACTCTAAAAAGTAGTATATTACTACTAATAGATAAAACACGTTAAATGCTCAATTTGTGCCAAATGCTGGGCTAAATCTATTTTACATGTATTGTCTCATTTAATCCTCACAATAACCAACTTGCCTAGGACCTTGCTGCTAAAAATGCAGCTGAACTGGTCAAGTATCAGACTCCAAAGCTCATGCTCTTTGGAGCTAGATCATCCTGCTTCATATACAAAGATCATTTATATTATAATCAGAGAAACCCATGAGTTTAAGAAAACTGGTTCAAAACTCCACTTCCCCAGGTCTCTGAATTCCCCTAACGATGTTTGTCTTACAGCACCTAGGGCAAGCTCATTAGCATATAATTGGTTGGGTCCCTTTCTCTACCTATCTTAGATCTGATGCCGGCAGGCCTGAAACCCAGGCCCACTTTGCGTGCTCCTTACGTGTTACAGTGAAATGTGCTCTTAACTCGGCTCAAGGAGAGCTAGAATTGAGGAGCAGTGCTCACACGATATTAAGAATATCTTTCCAAGAATGTTGAGTCGGGCCAAAGAGAGGCCTCTTCGTTTCCCTCTCACATGGCGGCCTCCTTGCTTGCACCTTCTTTATCCTCTCTCCCTCCCCAGCCCTCTCCCCCAACCTAGGCCGGTAGCCTGAGGGTGTCCTCGGTCGCAGGCCTGCCGCGGCCGGCCGCCACCAGACCCGCACTCTTGCTCTCAAGAAAGGAACAAGGAGGAGGCCTGGAGCGGACGTCCACGTGGGCACGGGGGCGGCCATCTCGCGTCCTGGCAGGAGCGGTCTGCGGGGCCCGAGCAGCAGCCAGACCTGGGGAGCTGCTGCCCGTACTCAAGATGGCGGCCGTGGAGGGCGTGGCCAGCGACTCTGAGGTTCCGAAAAGGTGCGGAATCATGGCGGCGACCGAGGAGCGGATTCGGGAGGACCGAGAAGAGGAAGAAGAGGAAGCAGTGAGTGGCACGGCGGCGGCCTGCGCGGCGCGGGCGGCGTGTGGGGCAGGGAGTCGGGATGCGGCTGGCGGGAGGGAGAGCCCCGGGCGCGCGGAGCCGGGAGCGCCGGCCTCGGCCCTAGCTGCCACACAGTAGTTAGAATGGGGAAGTATAGAAAGTTACCTTAGGCAACGTCGCTTCCTCTCGTTGAAAGCAGGACCTAGGGTTCACAAAGGTGAGGATCGCTGCAGTGGGGATTCTTGGCTTCGCTTATTAACTGCCCCTTCTGCACACTCCCGTGCTAGCATGTTAACTCCTCTTTCTTCCACCAGGAGCAGTTGGTTCTGGTGGAATTGTCCGGAATTATTGATTCAGACTTTCTATCAAAATGTGAAAATAAATGCAAGATTTTGGTGAGTCTTCTAGAATTGGGGGATTCCTGTAGATTTTCTTACATTTAAGCAAGAATGAATAGTGAAATACGTATCCCCAAAGATCTATTCCTCGTTACAAAGCACTGGATTCTAAGGACAATCATAGAGAAGTACAGAGGGACTATGGGAGCAAATGGGAGAAAATGCCATACTTTGCTTGAGTGTCTGAATGTGTGCCCGGGGAGAGTTAAAGATTTAGAGGAGGTAGCATTTTGTTACCAACCTATATATTTCGAAAAAATACATTGTTTTAGATAGTGAGCAGGGAGAGAAAACAGTGAAGACAGGCCATTTAGATATGCACACAGATTAACTGGAGAAGGGAGGAAAGAAGCCTACAAAGAAAAGAATTTAAAGACCTCACGCTCTACTGTTGACTTGAGCTGTGGTGTCGTGTTACCATCAGTTTTTATCATTTTACTTAAAAATCTTTGAGCTTGGGGGGTGGGGGGATGGGTTAGCCTGGTGATGGGTATTAAAGAGGGCACATACTGAATGGAGCACTGGGTGTTATACGCACACAATGAATCATGGACACTGCATCAAAAACTAATGATGTAATGTATGGTGATTAACATAACATAATAAAAAAAAAAATCTTTGAGCTACTGTTGACAAGACTTTTTCTGTTCCTGCCTTAACTTGAAGAGGGGGTTGATTGAAATACAGCTTGCTACTTGGATATGAATGAAGCATTGTAACTGCTGTGAGCAGAGCATTTTTAGCTTACCTTGCACTTGCTAGGACAAGCTCCAGAGGTTCCCCAGTTTTGGAGATCACTCTCCTTGGTAGCAAGGTTACATATTGAAGCCTCTTTCTTTTTTTGGTTTTAATTGAGATGTAATTGACATATAACATTACATTTCAGGTGTACAACATAATGATTTAATAGTTGTTTGTACTTACCACAGTAAGTCTAGTTAACATCCATCACTACACACAGTTACAATTTTTTTCTTGTAATGAGTTTTTGTTTTTGTTTTTTTCCAATTAAGCAAGCTCGGTGTCCAACATGGGGTTTGAACTCACAACCCTGAGATCAAGAGTTGCATGCTCTACAGACAGCTAGCCAGGCACCCTGTTGTAAAAACTTTTAAGATGTTACACTCTTAGCAACTTTTAAGTGTACACCAAGGTATTATTAAGTAGAGTAATGCTGTGCATTACATCCCCAGGACTTACTTATTTTATAACTGAGAGTTTGTATCTTTTGACTACCTTCACCCATTTCACCCAACCCCCCAAGGCTTGTTTTTTATAGAGGGGGAGGGAGAGGCAGAAGGAGAGGGAGAGGGAGAATCCTAAGCTGACTCCACACCCAGCACAGAGCCTGAGGTGGGACTGGATCTCATGACCCACCCTGAGCCGAAATCAAGAGTTGGATGTGCTTAACTGACTGAGCCACCTATGCGCCCCTGCAAGGCTTTTTCTAATGATGATTTTTTTTAATGATCCTGTATTCTGTTGCAGGGAATTGACACTGAGAGGCCCATTCTGCAAGTGGACAGCTATGTCTTTGCTGGAGAGTATGAAGGTAGGAGGATGTCAGATAGATAAAACTCCCTTTTTAATATGCTTTTCAGAGGAAGTTACTCTGTTATTTCTCAACAAGTTGCCTTCAACTTTTCTGCAGACACTCTTGGGACCTGTGTTATATTTGAAGAAAATGTTGAACAGGGTAAGTGCTTGCATTGCTGACTCAAATTTTTTACTATGAAATATTGCAAACTTCCTTTTGTACAGTAAATATTAAAATTAAACATCTCATGTGCCCATTGTCTAGTTATATCAAATCCTACCATTTTGCCAGATAGTTAAAAAACATTCCAGATACATTTGAAGCCTCGTGTGTACTCCTCTCTAACATACTCCCTTCCTTGGTAATCACTCCCCCGAATTTGATGTTTTTCTTTCCTATACCTGATTTTGTATTACATATATATGTATCCACAAACAATGAGTAGCATTTTTTTGTATATTTTCAAACCTGACACAAATTACAGCATATTATATGTACCATTGTATATCTTTTTTTCAGTTAGAGATAGGTTTTGAGATTTATACATGTTGATATGTATAATTCTATTTTCCCTGTTGCTAAGTATTCTGTTTGTGACCATACCACAGTGTATTCTCCAGTTACTGGACATGTTGATTGCTTCCATTTTTTACCAGTAATTTTTAATAGCTATGAAAATTTATTGAATGCCTTTTATATGTCAGGCATTGTTCTAAATGCTACATGTATTAACTCCTTTAATCCTCACCACAAGTCTGTGAGGTAGATACCTTCTTCATTTTCTATTTGAGAAACTGAAACACAAAGAGGTAAATAGCATTCCCAAAGTCATACACGAAGTAAGAGACAGAGCTGGGATTTGAGACCAGGTGGTCTCGTCCAGAGCCCGTGATCTTAACTATGCTTATTAACTCACTGCAGAAATGCTACCATGAGTATTTTGTGTCTCCTTGTGCATGTGTGCAAAAATGGCTCAAAGATACACACTTAGAAATGGAATTACCAGATTGCTGAGTGTGTGTTAGGTTTAACCATATGAAGTGACCAACTTGAACTAAATATGGACAGTTTCATGTGGTTCAACCTTATAGGTAGTGGTATGATCCTTTCTAAAGTGTGTGTCAGTGACACATAGCGGCGTCTGGAAGTTTTCAGTGTGCTTCACACCTCTAACTCAGAGCCTTATCCTCCCTCCTGCCTGCGCCCACAGTTTCCTATAAAGCTGTAACCCCAGGCAGCATGTTGGCAGCAGGTTTTTTCTCAGCCTTCTTTGTGATTGAGAATGTCCTCACTCCAGTCTCTGGCTTCAAGTAGTAAGTCTGACTTTGGTGCTTCATTTAGAGTGGTAGAATTTGAGACACCATTACCCTGTAAGGCAATTCCTTGTCCCACTTCCCTACTTCAGGGCTGGAGCCTAGCAGGCCAATAGATTTAATTTCACTCACAGCTTTGTGTTTTGGTCCTCTGGAGATGTTTGTTGTTTTGGGGTCCACTTGTGCCTTCAGTTGTTACATATTTTATCTCATTTCTCTGTGCTGGGAGCAGGAGGGATGAGTTAAATTTTGAACTTACTACACTATCTCAACAGGAAGTAGTTTAGTCTCACTCTTTGAACTGGAGTTATTGAGGCTTAACATGATTATTTGGTGGCATCAACAGTAAGATAATTGAGTTCATTTTATGTTCTAGGTGATGCAGAAGGCAGTAGTAAAACAGTGCTAAAATATAAATGCCATACAATGAAGAAGCTCAGCATGACAAGAACTCTTTTGACAGAAAAGAAGGAAGGAGAAGAAAGCATAGGTTAGTTCACTTAGTTCTCTGAAAGTAGGTGATTTACTGTTGGCTTTGACAATGACACATTGTTGCCAGGACATTCCTTGTACTTTGTAGTAACAACTATGTTTTATGGAAATTGAGAGTGCTTCCTGAAAAGTATCAGATATAGATTTAAAATTCATTTGAATTATAGGGGCACCTGAGTGGCTCAGTCAGTTGAGCTTCTGACTCTTGACCTCAGCTCAGGTCTTTTTTTTTTTTTTTTTAAGATTTTATTTATTTGCCAGAGAAAGAGAGTACAAGCAGGGGGAGCGGCAGGGAGAGGGAGAAGCAGGCTCCCACTGAGAGCCGGACATGGGGCTCGATCCCAGGACCCCAGGATCATGACCTGAGGCGAAGGCAGACGCCCAACTGACTGAGCCACCCA
The DNA here is from genome assembly GCF_004348235.1 of Phoca vitulina. NCBI lineage: Eukaryota > Metazoa > Chordata > Mammalia > Carnivora > Phocidae > Phoca > Phoca vitulina. Next base: position 49,797,522 of record NW_022589712.1, on the reverse strand, counting down.
GGCATCCCTCAGCTCAGGTCTTAATCTCATGGTTGAGTTCGAGCCCCGTGTTGGCCTCTGCTCTGGGCATGGAGCCTACTTTAAAAAAAAAAAAGATAAAATCAAAAATTTCATTTGAACTTGAGTGTAGCAGAGGGCACTGGTGACATGTAAGAAATTTCTTATCTACTTTGCATTGGAGACAATTGTGAGGAGTTTGTCAAGAAACTTGATAGATTTCCAACCCCTAGGGAATTCAGCAGCCACCATCCCCCACCCCTTTAATTAAAACTTCTTTGTAAGTGGAGATGGTAGGATCTGGATTCTCAAGATGAAACCCCAGAGGATCTCCTGGAAACTTGTGGCAGTGGTGGCAACCTTCCCCAGGAAGCTAATAACTGGAAGAAGCTGGCTTTATATGTGAGGGAGGGACTCTAGGACCACAGTTGTTGGACCTGAGTTTCATTCTTAACTCACATCCACTGAGCCTTCTCCAGTTGCTGGTCATCCCAAAGTAGAGACTTTAGACCAGTGCTTCTTGCAACCATAGCAGGTACATGTTTGTGGAGATAATAATCACTTGATAGTTTATTTATTTATTTATTTTTTAAAAGATTTTATGTATTTATTTGACAGAGAGAGACATAGCGAGAGAGGGAACACAAGCAGGGGGAGTGGGAGAGGGAGAGGCAGGCTTCCCGCGGAGCAGGGAGCCCGATGCGGGGCTCGATCCCAGGACCCTGGGATCAAGACCTGAGCCGAAGGCAGACGCTTAACGACTGAGCCACCCAGGTGCCCCAATCACTTGATAGTTTCAAAGCTCATTGCTCATAAGTGAAGTAAGAGAAGGAAAGATAAATGATTTCACTTATATGTGGAATAGAAAAAACAAAACAAACGGAAAAACAAAAAGCAGAAACAGACCCATAAATACAGAGAACAAACTGGTGGCTGCCAGAGGGGAGGGAGTGGTGGGATGGACAAAATGATTGAAGTGGAATGGGAGATACAAGCTTCCAGTTATACATGAGTAGGTCATGGGAGTTAAAGGTACAGCATAGGGTATAGTCAGTGGTATTGTAACAGTGTTGTGTGGGACAGATGGAAGCTACAGTTGTGGTGAGCATAGCGTAATGTATAGACTTTTCAAATCACTATGCTGTATACCTGAAACTAATGTCACATTGTCCGTTATACTTCAGATTTTTTTTAAAGATTTTATTTATTCATTTGAGGGAGAGAGAGAAAGAGGACAAGCAGGGGGAGGGGCAAAGATAGGAGGAGAGGGGAAGCCGACTTCCCACTGAGTGGGGAGCCCGACATGGGGCTCAAGCCTAGGACCTAGAGATCATGACCTGAGCCAAAGTCAGACACTTAACCAACTGAGCCACCCAGGCACCCCTCAGTTATACTTCAGTTTTAAAAAATTCACATAATTTGAAAAAAAAAAACAACAAAAACCTCATTGCTCAAAGACATATTTCAAACTCTAGTAAACATGACTCTAGTGATGGATATTTATGGCTTGATATTTACGGCTTGATTTATTGTATTTTAAGGAATAACTATTTGAAGGTATATTAATCATGTAGAAATTAATTATACCAGTTACACATAAGTACATAAAAAATCTTTGTTCCTAACATGTATATCCTCAATCTCTCCTCCTTTTTATCACTCTGTAAAAATAACAGGAAGAGGTACTTGAAGTTCTAGAAAGAACTTGAAAGGTAGATACATATCAGATAGCTTAGCTATTATTTAGATATTCTTTTTTATTTTTATTTATTTATTTATTTATTTTTAAAGATTTAAAGATTTTATTTATTTATTTGACAGAGAGAGACCCAGCAAGAGAGGGAACACAAGCAGGGGGGAGGGGCAGAGGGAGAAGCAGGCTTCCCTCCGAGCAGGGAGCCCGTTGCGGGGCTCGATCCCAGGACCCCGGGATCATGACCTGAGCCGAAGGCAGATGTTTAATCGACTGGGCCACCCAGGCGCCCCAGATATTCTTTTTAAAGAAGAAAGTTGTAGAATTTCCTTTCCCATAGTCTTTAATAATCTAATAGGCCTTTTGGAAGATTTGGGTATTTTGTTTAATCACATAAATTAGTTAGCCAACAAGGCTGTATTGGTTATGTATCGCTGCATAGAAATTTACCTCTAAACTTAATGGTTTGAAAAAACAACAACAAAAATATTTTACACAGTTTCCGTGAATCAGGAATTTGGGATCAGCTTAGCCAGGCAGTTCTGGCTCGATGTCTCTCTTGAGGTTGCAGTCAATATGTTGGCTGGGTTGCAATGACCTGAAAATCTAAATAGAAGACAGCTTCCTCACATGCTTGGCAGGTTTGTGCCAGCTTTCAGCAGGAGGCCTCAATTCCTTGCCTCCCTACAGTACTGTTCCACTGCCCTCCTGACATGGCAGCTGGCTTCTTCCAGATCAAGTGATCCATGAGAACAAGGTAGAAGCCACAATATGTTTTATGAACCAGCCTTAGAAGTCACATTCTGTTATTTATGCCGTGCCCTATTCATTGTGGGAGGAGATGACACAGGGGCATGAATACCAGGAAGGTGAAAACCTTTGGGGACCATCTTGGAGGCTGGCGACCAAACATGGCAATATGCTGCAGGCAGAACAAAATGGAAGGAGATGTGGTCCTTACCTTCTGGGAATTTGCACTCTAAAGTAAATCACATTGGGGGCGCCTGGGTGGCTCAGTCGTTAAGCGTCTGCCTTCGGCTCAGGGCATGATCCCAGGGTCCTGGGATCGAGCCCCGCATCGGGCTCCCTGCTCAGCGGGAAGGCTGCTTTGCCCTCTCCCACTCCCCCTGCTTGTGTTCCCTCTCTCACTATATCAAAATCCTTAAAAATAAATAAATAAATAAATAAATAAAGTAAATCACATTGAAACACATGTATGAATGTGACTCAACACACATTTTATGCAATTAAGTATCTGAAATGTGCCACGTATCATGCTAAGTAACAGAATAGGCTGCAGGATGGCTTCAAGGTTTTGAAGCTGGTGACTAGGTGAATGATGGTATTGCAGGGGGAAAAAAATGAAAGAATAGTAGAAGCTGACTAGAGGGAAAAGGACTAAACAACTTTTGATAGAAGATTTTATGGTAATAACATATGAGAAGACATGGCATCAGCTGTAAGGATGTTTCAACAGTCACAGAAGAGTTGGTTTATGGTGGGGAATAGGAGCAGTTGGAAGTGTGAACAGGGTGGCAAGATAAGTTGCAGTATCTTAGAGATATCTAATGGCATTTTGAAGATGACAGTAAATAGCTCAGGTTTGCTATAGAGATTAATGAGGATCCATTGAAAATATTTGAAGGGGTCAGAAGGATAAAAGAAAAAATGACTAGTGCTTTTTTTTAAATTTATTTTAGAGAGAGCGCACACAGGGAGGGGCAGGGGGGAGGGAAAAGGAGAGGGAGAGAAAATCTCAAGCAGACTCCCCACTGAATGTGGAGCATGATGCAGGGCTCAATCCCACAACCCTGAGATCAGACCTGAGTCAAAACCAAGAGTCAGACGCTTAACCAACTAAGCCACCTGGGCGCCCCCAAATTACTAGCATTATTGAAACAATACTTGATTATGGGAAGGTTCTTTGATGGCTTAGGGCTGTGACTGTAAGTATGAAAAAGAACAATTTTTTTTCAAGTTTTTTTTGTGGGGGAGAGGTGTCTTATTTCATAGTTGGATGTTCCAACTCAGAATGACATGTGAGTTTTGAGTTGAAAGACGATAGGGTAGTATCATCTGTTATGGAAACTGAGGAGAAAATTGTAGGTAAATGAAAGATGAGGTGGTAGTGAGAGCTCAGTTTATCTCAGTGAGTTGGGAATTGGACTCAGGAAAAAGGGCTTGGAATAGTAAATGAAGTTGATTAGTTTTAGTGATTTTTTTATGGTCTGAATTATTTAAAAAAAATTTTTTTTAAAGATTTTATTTATTTATTTATTTGAGAGAGAGAGAGAAACAGCATGAGAGGGGAGAGGGTCAAAGGGAGAAGCAGGCTCCCCGCTGAGCTGGGAGCCCGATGTGGGACTCGATCCCAGGACTCCGGGATCATGACCTGAGCCGAAAGCAGTCGCTTAACCAACTGAGCCACTCAGGCGCCCTATTTTTTAAAATTTTTAATTGGAGGAGCACTTGGGTGGCTTAGTCAGTAAGTGTCTGCCTTCAGCTCAGGTCATGATCCCGGAGTCCTGAGATCAAGTCCCAAGTCGGGCTCCCTGTTCAGCGGGGAGCCTGCTTCTTCTGCTCCCTCTGCCCCTCCCCCTGCTTGTGTGCTCTCTCTTGCTCATGCTCTCTCTCTTTCTAATGAATAAATAAAATCTTTAAAAAAAATTTTTAGGGGGCGCCTGGGTGGCTCAGTCGGTTAAGCATTTGCCTTCGGCTCAGGTCATGATCCCAGGGTCCTGGGATCGAGCCCCGCATCGGGCTCTGCACTCAGCGGAGAGCCTGCTTCTGCCTGCCGCTCTGTCTACTTGTGCTCTCTCTCTGTCTCTCTGTCAAATAAATAAATAAAATCTTTAAAAAAAAAAAATTTTTTTTTAGGGCACCTAGGTGGCTCAGTTGATTAAGCGTATGCCTTTGGTGCAGGTCATGATCCCAGGGTCCTAGGATTGAGCCCCGCATCGGGCTCCCTAGTCAGCAGGGAGCCTGCTTCTCCTTCTCCCTCTGCTTGCTGCTCTGCCTACTTGTGATTCCTCTTTCTCTCTCTCTTTGTCAAATAAATAAATAAATAAAATCTTTTAAAAAAAAAAAATGTTTTTAAATTGAAGTATAGTTGATATACAATATTATATTAGTTTCAGGTGTACAACATAGTGATTCGTTAATTATATACATTACAAAGTGCTCACCATAAGTGTAGTCATCATATAGTTACTACAGTATTATTGACTATATTTCACTTACACTGAGTTTTGATGTTGCATATACTATAGGCATTCCAGGGTCTCCATGTAAGATGAAAATATGTGATTGTTTATCAGTAGTCATGGTACCATGTTCATTGGTTTATGTTGGGGCTTTATTTTGACATGTACTCATAGGATGAAAATTTAAATTAAAGAGAGGGGCGCCTGGGTGGCTCAGTTGGTTGAGTGTCTGACTCTTGATCTCAGCTCAGGTCTTGATCTCAGCGTCATGAGTTTAAGCCCTACATTGGGCTCCGTACTGGGCGTGAAGCCTACTTTAAAAAAAAAAAAATTAAAGAGAAATAAATGTAAGTAACTGAAATTCCTTTTTCATATTTCCTCCCATCCCTCACCGTCCCCCATTAGGTGGTGTGGAATGGCTGCAAATCAAGGACAATGATTTCTCCTATAGACCCAACATGATTTGTAGCTTTCTGCATGAATATGAAGATGACGATGTTGTAGCTCCAGCCTCAGATAAGTCTTTGGAGTTGGAAGAGCAAGAAATTCAAACAAAAGATAATTCAAACCTGAATTATGAACAGGGGAAATCACTGAACTTGGAAGTAGAGAATTCTGGTCCTCTTATTGATATCCCTTCTTCTGAGACAGAAGGTTATGTTTTTATGGAAACTCAAGATAGTGCCTCGGAAATCACTCCTAGATGAAATGTTTCTCATTATAACTAGTAATGAGCTTTTTGGAGTTTTTATATAACATAATTGTGTAGCTTTCAGTTCACTATTTTGCTAGTTTTGTTGGCTATACATGCATTTCTGATTATAGCACAGTTTAATATACCAGAGTCATTAAGGACCCAATATGAATTGAATTTTTAAAAATCTGGTATAAATGACTATAGGGACCCTTCTTTGAATTTCTTTAAATTGGAAGTTTTATTAAGGTAAGTGTATATGTTTTTTTATTGCAGCCATCACAAATTACTGCAAACTTAGTGGCTTAAAATGATACAAGTGTGGGGCGCCTGGGTGGCTCAGTCGTTAAGCGTCTGCCTTCGGCTCAGGTCATGATCCCAGGATCCTGGGATCGAGCCCCGCATAAGGCTCCCTGCTCGGCGGGAAGCCTGCTTCTCCTTCTCCCACTTCCCCTGCTTGGGTTCCCTCTCTCGTTGTCTCTGTCAAATAAATAAATAAAATCTTAAAACAAAAAAAATGACACAAGTGTATTATCATATAGTTTTGTAATTCAGCTATCTGACATGGGCTGGGCTAAAATCAAGGTGTTGGCAGGACTTCATTCCTTTCTGGAGGTTGGAGGTTGGGGAGACTCTGTTTCCTTGTTCATTTAGTTGTTGGCAGATTTCAGTTCTTTGCCATTGAAGGATCAGTGTCCCATTTTCTTGCTGTCATCTGAGGGCCATTTCCAGCCTCTAGAGGCTGCCTACATTCCTTGGCTTATGGTCCTCTTCTCTTCAAAGCCAGTAAATCTCTTGCTTCTTTTGCTTCTTCCGTCATCCTATCTCTGACACACCTTGCTAATTACCTGACCCAGTATCTGTTCTTTTTTATTTTGTAACGGTCCCAGAATTATTCAGGTTAGCAGTGTACCCATATATGTGTAAATATGTGGCCAAATGACTAAGTTCTGGCCAGTGACATGGAATTATAAGTGTTGAGTGTTGGATGCTTCTGGAAAGTTTCCTTAAACTTTAAGGCATAAAGGGAGATGAGCCAGTTCATCTTCTCTTTTTTTCCACTGGAGCATGGATGTGGTGGCCAGAGCTTCAGGAGACTTTTTGGATTGTAAAGAAACCTTGGAAATAGAAGCCATGAGTGGCAGAGCAACAAGATAGAAGATTGGATCCTGATGTGATGCTGCCCTGGACTGCCAAGAATAAAGGTTAATAAATCCTTTCTTTTTCCCCATGGTAAAATGACTTCAAGTTTACCTTTTGGCACTGTTTCTCTGGAAATCTACTAGAGAAGATAATAATAGAATGTCAACTGTGATGTCAGGCAATATTGTTTGTGATTAAAAATGACCCCTGAGCCTGGGGGGCCTGGCTTAGTTGGTTAAGTGTCCAACTCTTGATCTCAGGGTCATGAGTTCAAGCCCTGCGTTGGGTCCACCCTGTATGTGGAGCCTACTTAAAAAAAAAAAAAAAAAGATCCCTTATTGGTAAACTGTGTCTAGACCAGGAAGACTACAACCGGTATAAATGCCCATTGGAAAATACGGACTTTGGACTTACTTAAGCACCATGTGTTTTTTGTTTGTATTCTTAAGTAGGCTCCATGCCCAACGTGGGGCTTGAACTCACGACCCTGAGATCAAGAGTCACATGGTCTACTGACTGAGCCAGCCAGGTGCCCCAAGCCCTGTATTTCTTATTACAAAGATTCCTGAAAGCTACACTCATGGCTGTTTCAAGAGAAGTTGGTTCTTGGGAAGCGTGAAGTTTCTAAGCCAGCGTGGCTTCTGCACCCACCCAGATGATCTTGTCTCCTTACACTTGAACTGACACTTGGGCGCCAGAGTAAAGCCTCCTGTTGAAACAAGCCTCATGGTGCTGTGCTGTTTCCTATGAAGTTAAGTGAGTCTGGGGCTGGGTTCAGTCCCCTAAGGCCTATTAGGTCCTGTGAGTGTGAACGTCCTTTGAAACCTGTGACGACTGCCGCTGCTCAGGCAGAGAAGGCGCTGCGACTGCCTGCGTCTGGCCTTCATGCGAGAGAAGTAACTCGGCTCTCGTTTAAGTCACTCTGTAGAGCCACACTTAATCCTATTTACTACAGTACGCATTTTGAAAAACAGAAAAGTATAAGGAAGTAGAATGGAAGATTCTTGACGTGTGTAATCTTGCTAAAGAAACTGATGTAGACTGATGCGGTTCTACCTTAAATTGAAGAGGATAATAAAGTTTTATATTCTGAAGAGAACATAGTGTGTGTTAGTTCCTTACTTGTAAATGAGAATAAATGTTTGCAATTTAGTAAACTAAATCTTATTTTTCAACTATGAAATATTTTGTAAGACTAGAACTTCACAAATGAATTTCTTCACCATTGATCTGCCTTACTGACTTAAAATTACTTACAAACTAAGCTTGGAACTACAGTCTCTATGTAGCTGGCACAATACTACTTCTGACACGGAATGCAGTGGTTGGCTTTTGCTTACAAGTAACAATATTTTATTTAATAGTGTTATATTGCTGGGGCGCCTGGGTGGCTCAGTCGGTTAAGCGTCTGCCTTCGGCTCAGGTCACGATCCCAGGATCCTGGGATCGAGCCCCACGTCAGGCTCCCCGCTCGGCGGGGAACCTGCTTCTCCCTCTGCCTGCTGCTCTGCCTACTTGTGCTCTCTCTCTCTCTCTCTCTGTCAAATAAATAAATAAAATCTTTTTTAAAAAATAGCGTTATATTGCTAAGGTGCACCCTGGGGAATTATTCCTTAAGGCCATTGTGGAAATGTTAGGAAATCCATACATTTGTACTACATAGTTGATCATAACAAATTTATTGACAGATATGGTCAGTTGAGTGAAATTGTTGATGATATCATGTGGTTAGCTATCAGTAGCAGCTGATGATTTTTTAGAATCTACTGTTTTCATTTAATTTTGTTCCCATACAAAACTGCACAAACTTCCTAATGTGTCAGGCTTGCGTAGAGTTATCTTCCAGAAATGTCACTGATTCTAAAAATGGGTTTTCTGTCTCTCTTTTATGACTTCCACCATTATTTCCTTACAGAAGAAGAGAATCCTGTTTATAAAATTATTTAAAAGTACACATTATTGACTCAATACAGAGTGAATATACACCTTTGTTAATGACAATATGTAGTTTCTAGATAATGCTATATATATATATATATATATTTTTTTTTTTTTTTTTTTTTTTAACATTTTCTTTTGGGCACCTGGGTGGCTCTGTCGGTTAAGCATCTGCCTTTGGCTCAGTTCATGATCCCAGGGTCCTGGGATCAAGTCCCATGTTGGGCTCCCCGCTCCGTGGGGAGCCTGCTTCTCCCTCTGCCTCTCTCTCTCTCACATGAATAAATGAATAAAATCTTTAAAAAAAATTTTTTTTTTCTTATTTGGGGGTGGGAGGGACAGCTGGTACTTTGTTTTGGGTTTGATGTAGCCATACTTGCATGTCATGAATAAGGATGTCAAGAAAGCAAAGGTCCTAGTTTTCTCAAAACCCAAATAAGAGTTCTTTCACTATCATGTCTTTTTTTTTTTTTAAGTTTCCATTTATTTTATTTTTTAAAAATATTTTATTTATTTATTTGAGAGAGAATGAGAGACAGCACGAGAGGGAAGAGGGTCAGAGGGAGAAGCAGACCCCCAGCTGAGCAGGGAGCCCGATGTGGGACTTGATCCCGGGACTCCAGGATCATGACCTGAGCCGAAGGCAGTTGCTTAACCAACTGAGCCACCCAGCGCCCTCCATTTATTTTTTGACACAGAGAGAGAGCGAGAGAGGGAACACAAGCTGGGGAGTGGGAGAGGGAGAAGCAGGCTTCCTGCAGAGCAGGGAGCCCAATGCGGGGCTCGATCCCAGGACCCTGGGATCATGACCTGAGCTGAAGGCAGACGCTTAACGACTGAGCCACCCAGGCACCCCTCACTATCATGTCTTCACAAACTCTTATTTTCTATTCATATTCCATGCTCCCATTTGGTGATTATATTAGTTTCCTATTGCTGCTGTAACAAATTACCACAAATTTAGTGGCTTAAAACACCATTAAACTTATTATAGTTCTGGAGGTCAAACTCCAAGATTAAGTCTTACGGGGTTAAAATCAAGATGTTGATAGGGTTACATTCCTTGTGGAGACTCCAGGGGAGAATCCATTTTCTTGTCTTTTCCAGCTACTAGAGGCTCCCTGCATTCCTTGGCTTGAGGCCCCTTCCTCCATATTCAAAACCAGCAATATAACATCTTCAAATCTCTCTCTCTCTCTCTCACCTGCTTCTGTAATCACATCTCTGATTCTTACACTCCTGTGTCCCTCTTAAAAGGTCCTTTGTAACTTAAAAGTTTCCTTGTAACTAGATTGGGCTCATACAGAAAATCCAGGATAACCTTCCTATCTAAAGATCCTGAACTTAATTACATCTGCAAAACACCCTTTATATATAACATTCACAGGTTCTGTGGACTAGGACCTCAGCATTTTAGGGAGACATTATTCTGTCTGCTACACTGTCATTCTCACTTTGGTGCATAAATTGTCCCATCCCAGGAAACAAGTGAGGTAGCCTTATGATTTCCTTAGAATACTGCCTTGAGAGAATTTCCAGGTTACAGTGTAAGAAGGAGAAGTCCAGATGAATATCAGAAGTCTTTCTGAGGTGAGGAGATGGAACTGGAACCCCTAGAAGACCAAGAGAGCTGGAACTTGCACAGCAGAATACCAGAAAGGGAGTACAGAGAGAAAGCTTCAATGATCTACAGAGAATCCTCCTGGAGTCTTCAGTAGAATACTGATCACAGGTATGCCAGAAAACCACTGGAGGCAGGGAAAAGAGCCATCTGAACAATCCCTGGGCTTGCAGTTCTCACCCAGTGTAGAAAACCTCATATTTCATGGAGCATGGATAGAGTACTCAAAACGGTTTTGCCTCAGAGCATAATTAGCCTAAATAAGGCTTTTGCGTCACCTAACAAAACTTAAAAGCAAGACCTGAAAGGATCAGGCTATTTCCCAGTAACTGCATCTCAGGCAACACTATATATATATATATATATATGATTTTATTTTATTTATTTGACAGAGACACAGCGAGAGAGGGAACACAAGCAGGGGGAGTGGGAGAGGGAGAAGCAGGCTTCCCACTGAGCAGGGAGCCCAATGCGGGGCTTGATCCCAGGACCCTGGGATCATGACCTGAGCTGAAGGCAGATGCTTAATGACTGAGCCACCCAGGAGCCCCAAGAATATATTTTTTAAAGATTTTATGTATTATTAGAGAACTCATGAGTTAGGGGAGAGGCTGAGGGGAAGAGAGAGGGACAAGTAGACTTTGAGCTGAGTGTGGAACCCAATGTGGGGCTTGATCCCATGACCCTGAGATCACAACCTGAGCTGAACCCAAGAGTTGGACACCCAACTCACTGAGCCACCCAGGCACCCCAAACCAAGAGTTGGACACCCAACTGAGCCACCCAGGCACCCCAATCTTTTTAACATATCCAACATCCAACAAAGTAAAATTCACAATATCTGGCATTCAATAAAATATTATCAGAGACATTTCTCATTTCTGGTCTAGCACTGAGAAGCTGGAAGTTGCCACTCCATTGTAACAATAAATAAAAAGCTGAACTTTGAAGCAATAATGACTAAGAATTTCCCCAAATTAATTTCAGGCACCAAACCACAGATCCAGTAAGCTCAGAGAACACCAACTAGGATAAATGCCAAAAAATCCCTAAACCTAGGGATATCATTTTCATACTACAGAAAATTAACAATAAATTTAAAATCCTGAAAGAAGTCAGATGGGGGAAAACACCTTACCTATAGAGGAGCAAAGATAAGAATTACATCTGACTTCTCCTCAATAACTGTGCAGTCAAGAAGACAGTTGGAATGAAATATTTTAAACGTTGAAAGAAAAAAACCCACCAAGCTAGAATTCAGTACTCTGCAAAATTATCCTTTAAATGTGAGAGAGAAAGACTTTCAAAAACATAAATAAAGACAAACAAAAATTGAGGGAATTTGCTGGGTGCCTGGGTGGCTCAGTCGGTTAAGAGTCTGCCTTCGGCTCAGGTCATGATCCCAGGGTTCTGGGATCAAGTCCCACATTGGGCTCCCAGCTCAGTGGGGTGTCTGCTTCTCTCTCTGTCTATGCCCCTTACCCCGCTCATGCTCTCTCTCAAATAAATAAATAAAACCTTAAAAAAAAAATTGAGGGAATGTGTTGCCAGCAGACCTTCCTTGCAAGAAATGTTAGCAGTTATTTAGAGAGAAGTAAAATGAGATGAGTCAGAAACTTGGATTTGCATAAAGAAAAGATGATCATCAGAGAAGGAATAAGTGAAGGTAAAATAAAAATTTTATTTTTATTCTTAATTGCTTTACCAGATAAATTTGTTCAAATAATAATATATTTGACTATGAATGCTTTTGTATATATGGATTGCTATAGACAGAACGTTTCCCCCCAAAATTCTTGTGTTGAAATCCTAACCCCCAATGTGATGGTATTGCAAGGTGGGGCCTTTGGGAGGTGATTAGGTCATGAGGATAAAGCCATCCTGGATAGTATTAGTGCCCTTATAAAAGAGACCCTAGAGAGCTCCTTTGTTCCTTGTTCCATGTGACAACACAGTGAAAGATGGCTGTCTGTGAATCAGGAAATGGGCCCCCATCAGACACCAAACCTGCTGATGCCTTGATCTTAGACTTTCCAGCTTCCAGAACTGTGGCTGATACATTTCTGTTCTTTTTTTTTTTTTTTTAAAGATTTTATTTATTTATTTGACAGAGAGAGACACAGCGAGAGAGGGAACACAAGCAGGGGGAGTGGGAGAGGGAGAAGCAGGCTTCCCGTGGAGCGGGGAGCCCGATGCGGGGCTCGATGCGGGGCTCGATCCCAGGACCCTGGGATCATGACCTGAGCTGAAGGCAGACGCTTAACGACTGAGCCACCCAGGTACCCCTACATTTCTGTTCTTTATAAGCCACTAGTATACAATATTCTCTTATAACTCCTCAAATGGCCTAAGGCATGTTTGCTTATGTCTAAGTGAAGTGAATGACAAATGATGCAAGGGACAGGAAGGAGGAATTAGGAGTATCTTTGTATTATAAGGTACCTGTACACTCCATGAAGTAGTTATTTGAAAGTGGATGTGGATTTAATTGTAAATGTATATTGCAAACTTTAGGGCAAGCACTAAAAAGTGTATGTATGTATGTATTTATTTATGAGAGAGATCAAGGGAGGGGGAGCAGAGAGAGAGAATCTTAAGCAGGTTTCACACCCTTTGTAGACCCTGACTCGGGGCTCAATCTCACCACCCTGAAATCATGACCTGAGCCAAAATCAAGAGTTGGATGCTTAGCCAACTAAGCCACCCAGGTGCCCCCTAAAAAGTTTATAAAGAAGTTTAGGGGCTCCAGGCTGGCTCAGTAGGTAGGTCATATGACTCTTGATCTCAGGGTTGTGAGTTTGAGTCCCACGATGGGTGCAGAGATTACTTAAAATTAAATCTTTTTTCTTAAAAAGATTTTTAAAAAGATTTTATTTATTATTTATTTGACAGAGAGGGAGAGAACACAAGCAGGGGGGGCGGCAGGCAGAGGAAGAGGGAGAAGCAGGCTCCCCGCTGAGCAAGGAGCCGGATGCGGGACTCGATCCCAAGACCCTGAGATTATGACCTGAGCAGAAGACAGACACTTGACTGACTGAGCCACACAGGGGCCCCTGTGACATCTTAACTTTAGAACTGCAAAACTAATTTCAGACTTCCAACTTCTAGAACCCTAACATAACTTTGTGTTATTTACACCAGTAAATTTATGGTAATAGAAAACAGAAATAGAATAGAAATACTGGTGCCAAACCCTCTTTCATTGCTAGTGGGAATGTAAAATGGTGCAGGCAGAAACTAGTTTGGCAGTTCTTCAAAATGTCAAACATAGAGTTACCATATGATCCAGCAATTCTACTCCTAGAGAATTGAAACTTCTACAAAAAAACTTGTACGTGAATGTTCAAACAAGTGTAATTCATAATAGTAAAAAAGTGGGAAAAAACCAAATGTCCATAAGTTTTTGAAGGAATAAAAAATGTGGCATATCCATAGAATGGAATATTATTCAGTCCTAAAAAAGAAATGAATGTACTGATGAAGTACTGATACATGCTATACATTTGAACCTTAAACACGAACATGTATGAACATAGTGAAAGAAGCCAGACACGAAAGGGCACATACTCTATGATTCCATTTACATGTTATGTTCATAATAGACATATCTATAGTGACATAGATCAGTGGTTGACAGGGATCGGCAAGAGAGGAAAATGGGTAGTGATGGCTACTGGGTTGAGAGGGTGGGTGTTTCCTTTTGGGGTGATAAAGATGTTCTGAAATTAGATAGTGGTGATAGTTTTACCTTTGCGAATATACTAAAAACCACTGACATGTACACTTTACAGGGGTAAAAAAAAATTTTTTTTTAAAGATTTTATTTATTTGGCAGAGAGAGACACAGCAAGAGAGGGAACACAAGCAGGGGGAGTGGGAGAGGGAGAAGCAGGCCTCCCGCGGAGCAGGGAGCCCAATGCGGGGCTCGATCCCAGGACCCCGGGACCATGACCTGAGCCAAAGGCAGACGCCCCAGCAGTGTTATTTTCTGCACACCTTTTATGAGCCAGGCACTGTGGCAGTTTTAAATTTTGCCTCACTGATCTTACAGTTCAGTCAGTAGTGCACATTTCACATTGATATTTTTAACCACTACGTGAATACCTACCATGTCATCAACCTTTTTAGCATTCTGGGAGATTCCCAGAAGAATAACATCTAGTCCCTGAATATCTTATTGCGGGTATACACACAGGCGTGTACATCAAGCGGCTACAGGCGGTGTTACCTAGAGTGTTAATTTCCGGCTAAAAGAGAATCTGTAACCAAGGGAACGCAGCACTGGCCTAAGCGTCCGCGACCGGGCGGTCCCAGGAAGTGGCGTCACGCGCAAGTTCCGGTTCCTCAAGTTCCGGTTCCGCCTGTTCCGGAACACTGGCCTATCTCGCGGAAGCGCGCCGTGCACGTGCGTTCCCGGGTTTCGCGTTGCGGTAGCCATGGACGCTTTGGATCGAGTTGTGTAAGTGCGCTGGGTCCCTTCTTTGGGGGACGTTAGAGAGTGGGACTCCTGTGGTGGGAAGGAGTGAAAAAGTCTCTGCTCCGCCTGTCTGCCACTCGTTCCTCCCGCTCTTTGTCAGTTGGGACTGCGGTGGGCCTATCTGTCCACTAGCTTGGGTCTCCCTCTGTTGGTGCCGCCCGCCGGGAGACGGAGAGCCCGGAAGCCCACTAGTGGGAGCTGCCTAGGCGGTAGCACGGAGATGGCCACTTTTATCTTGGCCAGTTAGAAACGTCCTGGGCTTCCCAAGAAGTGTGAGGGAATGAGTGGTCACCAGCACAAGGCCTCGGAATTTGACAGCTGTAGGTGACAGTCCGGGCGCGTTCTCAAAGCTTTGTGACTTTGGGCCATATAATCCCCCTAAACCTCGGTTTACTTTGTAAAATAGCGTTCGTAATAATCGTACTTAGTAGAACTGTGAGGATTATTGGCGAGAATGTATGTAAAGCCTTTTTGCTACAGCACGTAGACATGTTGATTAGCTTTTTCTTTCTCGAGTTGATGTTTGTTTTATTTTTTTTTATTTTTTTATTTTTTTTAAAGATTTTTTTTTTTATTTATTTATTCATGAGAGACAGAGAGAGAGAGAGAGAGACAGAGGCAGAGGGAGAAGCAGGCTCCCCGCGGAGCAGGGAGCCCGATGCGGGACTCGATCCCAGGACCCTGGGATCACGACCTGAGCCGAAGGCAGACGCTTAACCGACTGAGCCACCCAGGCGTCCCTCGAGTTGATGTTTGTTTTAAATGCGTTCAGAAAATATTTATTGATCTCCTAAATAGTCCTCCTGTTATTGCTTGAGATTTGCCTGGTTAACATCCAACCAAAACAAGTTCTTCTTTTAGTCATTAATTCAGAGATTTTTGCGCATCTGCTATATATTCCTCCAGGTATGGGGATGGCAAAGATGAGTAAGACTGCGATCTGATTGGGGGACAAACAGCTGATAAAATATATAAGATGTTATTTGCATTATTTGCTGGCTAGTGAGAAGTAACAAACCACATGGAATATAGAGTATAGAGCACTTTTATTTTTTTAGTTTAGACATACTAAATATTTCTTGATTTAACAAACGTGTATCTTTATCAAACAGCAAATGATTGGAAGCTTTATATTGCTTGACATTTTATCTGGAGGAGAATTTTTAAACTCTGCGTGATAAATTGAGTGTGTGTATATTCTGTTTCTCTTTTCCTGTCCAAAGCGTCCATAGGACTGAAAGGAGGATGGAGGGTCATAGTTACTTAAGAGAGGAGGAATTCTTTCAGTAGATAGCAGGGAACTGTTGGAAAAGCAAGATATAGTGGAAGCAGAAGTGAAGCCCTTTTTCTGAACAGAAATGTATAAAAACATTCTACTCCTGCTGTCACATCATAAGATCAGAATAATGAATTTGTTTTCCCTTCATATTTTGCAGAGTGAATGGTCTAGATGAGTTTTTTAATCTAGCTCATTTTGAAGATTGGCCTACTTGTAAGATGTGTGACCTTGGCCGTATTACCTCCCTAGCCTCAGTTGCCTCATCTGTAAAATGAAGATAATAATTTTACCTGTGTTGTGGGATCTGGGTGAAGATAAACCTAATAGAGTGACTCTATAAAGTTGTCAGTCATTATTATCCCCCATTGGTAGCAATAATATTTGACTTTCTCAGCTGTGATGTTGGAGTGGGATAGTGTATACTTCCTACTAGGCATTGTGGTCTTAAACCTGGATGAAAGAGAGGCATTTAGTAGCCTCTCTGTGTTTAGTAACTGCCCACAGATTGGTCACTAGTTGGTGTGCAGTTCTTTGTGTTAGGGTAAGTACTATTTGCTTTATTTAGACTGAAGAAAAAATAATGGAGTAAAAATAGCAACAGTATATGCATTGAGTCTTTTTTTTTTTTTTTAAATAAAGGTTTTGGAAAAAAGCAGTAAAGCAGTAATAAAAGAATGTTGGGGATATATATTATCTCCCTAAAAAGTGAGATTTTGTTTAGTGGTAGAATCCTAACTGATAAATGTTATGTAATATCTGTTGGTTTTTAAGAATTTGCACGTTAGTCAAGTCATGGTTTTGTACTCTGAGGAAAACGTTTTAAGTTGTGATGAATTGTGATTTTCTGAACAGAAAGCCCAAAACGAAAAGAACCAAGAGATTCCTTGAGAAGAGAGAACCGAAACTCAGTGAAAATATTAAAAATGCTATGCTGATTAAAGGGGGAAATGCAAATTCAATGGTGACACAAGTACTTAAAGATGTGGTATGTATATATATACACGTAGTTTTTAATTTTTTTTTTAAAGATTTTATTTATTTGACAGAGAAAGAGACAGCGAAAGAGGGAACACAAGCAGGGAGAACAGCAGGCAGAGGGAGAAGCAGACTCCCCGCTGAGCAGGGAGCCCAACGCTGGGCTCGATCCCAGGACCCTGGGACCATGACCTGAGCCAAACGCAGATGCTCAACGACTGAGCCACCCACGCACCTCTATTTTTTAATTTTTTAAAAAGATTTTTAAGTAATCTCTGTACCCACCATGGAGCTTGAACTTACAACCCTGAGATCACAAGTTGCACACTCTACCTACTGAGCCAGACAGGCGTCCCTGCACACTAATTTTTCAGATGGTATTGAAATTATTTTAGGAAACTTTCAGCATACTAGTTTAGGCTGCTGGAGAAATACATGGATAAGTTTGCCTTGCCTTAAGAACTGCTAGTCTTAGAGAAAGGCTCAAGTTGGAGGTTATTTGCCTTGGCAAGACACTAACCACTGGTTTTCCTTGAAGCAACTACTGTAGTTCCCTTAGTAAATTTCACCTGGTTTCAATTACTAGAATTTGGTTTACTCGCATTTAAAGAATATATCTAGTTTGTAAAGTGAAATAACTGCATATTACTGTCTATTCCTTCAGCAATACCGAATACTGTGCTAGGTGCTGAGGATTAATAGTTATATAAGACACATCTATCCCTTCAGTGAGCTTAATGAGGGAGACCGGCAAGTAAGAAATTATAGCACTGTGAATTAAGTGCTCTGCTGGAGGCATGTGCAGGGTAGGATGGGAGGCAGAGTTAAAATCCCATAAGGGTAGCCACACACAGAGTGGGCTTCCCAGAGAAGATACTTAACTTCGTTTTGAAGGAGGAGTTAGAGCAAGTAGGAGGAGAGGAAGAGGAGGAGAAAGTCTTCCAAGGCTGAGGAAGATACTTGTGCAAAAAACAAACAAGCAAAAAAACAACAACAACAACAAAGAAGGGAATGTGAAGGAGCATGATGCATTTGGGGAACTGCAAGTAATTGGGGATGGCTAAAGGGAAAATGGGCTCTATGGAGCTAGAAGAACAGACAGGGATCAGATAACATGGAGTTTGAGCTTTGTTCTGAAAGCTCTAAGGAACCATTGAAAGATTGTTGGTGACAGATATGATCAGCTCCTTTAATCGGTTTGACCAGAGAAAATTGAGAGTAAATGTGGGAAACTAATTCAGCCATTGCTGTCAGGCAGGTAATGAGTATCTGGAGTGTGGTATTGCAAGTGAAAATGAGAGATGATCAGAGAGACTAGATGTTGAGGGTAGAAGTGTCTGGGTTGGGTTCTTGATGAGTGATAATGCCAATTAGAGAATATACCAGGTGGAGCAGGTTTGGAGAGAGAAGTGGTATGTTCAGTTCAGGACCTGTAATGTAAGTGATGAAGATAAAAACTTTATGTTTTTTTCTACCTCTGTAGCCTGATGTTTAGCCCAGTGTGTGGCACATGGTAGATGCTCAGTAAATGTTTAATCAGTGATTAGAAAGCATAGTCTATGGAGATACCTAGTTGGTGGTTGAATATTTAGGCCTTGAATACAGCAGATAGGTTCTTTGACTTAAATCAACTAAGTAATTGAATAGACTTTTAAACTTGACTAAACTCTCTATGCTTGTTAAACACAATGGTTCAGATATCTGAATGTCTAATACATGTTCATCTTTCTGTCTCAGTGTCATTGTATTGGTAGGATACTGGCCCTGTATTTAAGTAAGCTCTAAGAATAGCACACTATTACACGTTACTGTGGTAGTTAACATTCATATTTATGATTCTTGAGTTGTCACTGTGGTAATGTGCATTACACCAAGGCAGGGAAACATTTGGTCAAGAATTATTAAAATTTTTAGTATTGAAGGGGTTCCTGGCTGGCTCTGTCGGAAGAGCATGTGACTCCTGATCTTGGGGTTGAAAGTTTGAGTCCCACGTTGGCTGTTGAGATTACTAAAACAAATAAACTTAAAAAAAGAAAAAAAAAGTTTAGTACTTAAAAAGATAGGTTTTACTGCTGAATTTCCTTTGTTCATTAGCTCTGATTGTTGATGAATGATCATTTTTCATTTCATCGTTTCCGTCATTTACCCCTTTTCCTAATGCAAGGGAATGCCTTAGGTCTTTGTTATTCCTTGTGGTAGAGCAGAACTGACCATACAGGTAATAAGTGATTATTAGTGAATGAGTGGAAAGAAGTAAGAAAAAAATGAAAAGAGGGTTGAATGACAGGAATTTTTTAAAGGGCTGTGTTTAAACTCCTGAGTAGTATTCTGATTGTCATCACCGGGACACTTTCTCCGTTCTCTTATCTCCAGACAACATTATTTCAACTCTGTCAGCCTTTTCTGATAGGATTTATTTTTTTGTTCTCTTCTGCTTTTCTTTCTACTCTCAAATAAATAGTTTGTCTGGAAAGAATGGAATAGGTAGAATTTAAAGAAATGAAAGGAATCATTTAAGTTGGACAGATTTTTGAAAGGGCCTAGAAACTTTAGATTAAGGAAGTGCAGTTTAAGTTAGGTTATTAAGCTTATGTTGCAGGTTTATATAAGTGATTAAAAGGGAGCCAAGCAGAAGACATCAGAATAGGATTCAGGGACCAGGTAATCTTGTATAATGACTGATACAATGCAATTTAATTTTTGCTTCCGCTTTTCAGAATGTAATTTGTTTTGAAAGCTATAAATTATGTTTTACAGTATGCACTGAAAAAACCGTATGGAGTTCTGTATAAAAAGTAAGTAATGATTTATTTTAGTTTAACTTATATTGTTCTACTATAAAAGTAGCAAACAGTTACTTTATGGGAGATTTAGAAAAGTATTTTGTTTAAAAAACATGACGGTTCCTTACATATAGCTACTAGTATTTTTAAAATTTATTTCTTTCCAGTTTGTGTTTTCATTTGTATTGAATACTTATATAGTTGTAATCTTAGCATATATATATTATTTTGAAATAATTACAGACATACAGAAAAGTTGCAGCAATTAGTAGATTTCTCATAACCTTCACCCAGCTTCTCTTAATGTTGCATCTTACATAACCATAGTATAGTTATCAAAAGTAAGAAATTAACATTGGTACAATAATGTTAACTAAACTGTAGACTTGATTTGGTTGTACCAGTTTTTCCAGTAATAGCCTTTTTCTCTTCCAGGATCCTACAGTGCATTTAGTTGTCATGTCTCCTTACTCTCCCATTTGTGACAGTTCCCCAGTCTTTCCTTTTTTGATGACTTTGACACTTTCGATGAGTACTTGTTAATTATTTTGTAAAATGTCCGTCAGTTTGGATTTGTCTTAAGTTTCTCATGAACAGATTGAGCCTTATGCATTTTTGGCAAGAATACCACTAAAGTGATGTGCTTTTCTCCGTAAATCATACCAGGGAGTACAGGATGTGTTACGCTGGTAGCATTAACCTCAGTTAAAGTGAGTCTGCTTGGTTTCTCCACTATAAATTTACTATTTTTCCCTTTGTAATTAATAAATGTTTGGAGGAAATACTTTGAGACTCTGCAAAAACTATGCAAATAATTCTCTTTCTCCTCACACTTTTTCTTACTCATTTTAGCATCCATCAATGGATCTTGTCTACAGAGGTGATTACTGTGGTGTTGTTCTAATGGTGGTTTTCTATCTCCCTCATTCCTTCTACATTTATTAATTGGAATTTTGTAAGGAAAATCTCTCGCTTCTCCTCTGTTGAATTACTCATTTATATTAGTGTGGACTTACGGATGTTTATTATATTCTTTGGAGTTATAATCCAATGCTATCATTATTTTGTTGCTCAAATTCTACCTTTGGCCTTTGGGATCTTTTTCAGGTTGGCACCTGTGCTTTTTCAACATGCTCCTTGTATTTGAGTACTTCCTTTCTGGTGCCACAAGATGCTCTACACTCATCTTTTATTTTTCCTTGCAACAGCCCTGGAATCAACCCCTTCTCTGTGGAGCCCTGTTTCCATATATTGGAGACTGGTAATTTAGAAACAAAGATCTGGGCACTAAGTATGCTCTGTTGCTCTGGGAGTGTCATTGTCTCTAGATCCCCTCAGCAGACAGAGCTTGAAAATATGTGTTATGCGTATTAACCTGTGCATACATGCACATCTAAATTTATATTTATGTGTTTTAAAGACTGAGTTCATATCGATACTTCCTAAAAAATCATGCGTTCATACTAATACTTCCAATTCCAGCCCAGTGCCACAGACTTCATTCCAGCCTTTCTTCTTTCCTTGTAACTTTTTTCTTCTGACAGTAAGAAACCTGGCTTTCATTATTGATAATATACATATTTATTTATTTGTATAATTCTAGTACATACGTAGTGTCAGAATTTCCAACCCTATAAGCAACAAATTAACTAGAGTGTAGAATGTGTATATAGTTCTTTGTGTCTTTAGCTTTAGAGTATCCAGTTCAAATACTGTTTCCCAATGGAACATAGGTTTTTTCTGCCTCTTTAATGTGATTGTGTTATTCCTTTAAACTACAATTGGGGTCGTTTATTACAGTTTGTATTCTGTTTTGGGTTTTTCTCCACATCCTGGTTGTTGTTTTAATTTATGTATGTAAAATTTACTCTTTGTCGTGTATAGTTTTGTGGGTTTTGAAAAATGCATTGAACTGTGTCTGCCACTACAGTTCATGATACAGAAACAGTTCCATCATCCTGAAAATTTCTTTGTGCAGTGCGCTCTTGTAGTCCATCTCTCCCCCACCCCTTTAACCATCGAACTGTTTTCCATCCTTATAGTTTTTCCTTTTTCCGAATGTCACGTAAATGGAATCATACAACAGATAGCCTTTGGAGTCTATTTTCTTTCATTAACAAAATGTCTAAAAATTATCTGTGTTGTTGCCATACATTAAATTTTATATCAAGTCTTTTTCATTTATATTGTAAACACTTTTCTATTGATAGGTGATCCTTTAGGTATTATTTTCATTGCCAGTATAATGCCTATTAAATGGTTATACTAAAATTTACTTGTAACTTAATTTGGGGGAATTTAGGTTTTTCTGTTTTGCCATTCTTACAAATAATGCTAAAATGGCCATTTTTACACAAATGAGTTATTCTTTTGAATTAGTTCCTACATGAGATTCCTAGACATGAGATTACTGGGTACAGCTTCATACCCAATAGGGCAAATTAATTATATTGCTTTTTGAAAAGATTGTCCTTTTGACAGAGTGTAATATATAAGTTCCATGGGCCATTACCTACTTTTGGTTTATATTTTTAAGCTAAGAAGTGAAAAACATACTTTGTTTAATTTGTATTTTCTGTGTTTCCAACAGGTCATATTTGCTTATTGTGAATTATAGCTAGCTGTTAATCATAAATGCTGCAATAATTTTTCTTGGTTTGCCTTGCGCATTGTTAAAAATAATACTCTTTTTTTACTGATTATAAAAGTAATACATATTTCTCTTAGATAATCAGGATAATGGAATAAGTAATCACTCATAGCACTATGTACATTCTGACATATTTTTTTCCCTGTATATTTTCTTTCTTTCTTTTTTTGAGTATAGTTGACACACAATGTTACATTAGTTTCAAGTGTAAAACATAGTGATTTGTTAAGTCTATACATTATGCTATGCTCACTGAAAGTGTAGCTATCATCTGTCACTATTATGATATTGACTATATTCTTTATACTGTATCTTTTATTCCCATGACTTATTGATTCCATAACTGGAAGCCTGTATCTCCCACTCCCCTTCACCCATTTTCATATCTGAACAGATATTTTCTATCTGTACATTTATTCTTTTTTTAAAGATTTATTTATTTTACGGAGAGAGCACATGTGTGAACAGGGGGGAGGGGGAGAGAGAGAGAATCCTCAAGCAGACTCCCCACTAATTACAGAGCCCAAGGTGGGGATTAATCCCAGGACCCTCAGATTATGACCTGAGCTGAAATCAAGAGTTGGCTGTTTAACCAACTGAGCCACCCAGGAGTCCCTATTTTATTCTTTAAGCAAAATTGAGATCATGTTGTATATAGATTTTGCTTCATAAAAATGATGAACTATTTTATAGAAACTTCATTTACATAATTAGAAATCAGAAATTATAAGTGAAAATATAAACACTCTTCCCAGAACAACCACCTCTCATTAGTTTCTTACATATTTTACCAGAATTTGTCAATGCATTTTTTTTTTTTAAAGATTTTATTTATTTATTTGACAGAGAGACACAGCGAGGGAGGGAACACAAGCAGGGGGAGTGGGAGAGGGAGAAGCAGGCTTCCTGCTGAGCAGGGAGCCTGACGCGGGGCTCGATCCCAGGACCCTGGGATCATGACCTGAGCCGAAGGCAGACACTTAACGACTGAGCCACCCAGGCGCCCCTCTATGCATATTTAAGCAAAGAAAAATATTTATTTGTATTTCTTTCCCTTTTGCATGAAAGATAACATGTTTTACCTACTGCTTCTCCAGCTCTACTACTAATTTTCCTGGTCCAATGCACCATTTTTTTCTTTCCCTTCTGGATTACTGCAATAGCTTCTTACTAACTCTTTTCATTCTTGCCATACTACATTGCATTCTCACATAGTAGACAGACAGTCCTTTAAAAAGAAAATTTTAGGGGTGCCTGGGTGGCTCAGTCGGTTAAGCGTCTGCCTTCGGCTCAGGTCATGATCTCAGGGTCCTGGGATCGAGCCCTACATCGGGCTCCCTCCTCAGTGGGGAGTCTGCTTCTCCCTCTCCCTCTGCCTGCCGCTCTCCCTGCTTGTGCTCTCTCTCTCTCTCTCGGCCAAATAAATAAATAAAATCTTAAAAAATATATATAAAAAAATAAAAGAAAAAGAAAATTTTAGGGGCACCTGGTTGGCTTAGTTGGTGAAGCAGCTGCCTTCGGCTCAGGTCATGATCCCAGGGTCCTGGGATCAAGCCCCACATTGGGCTCCTTGCTCAATGGGGAGTCTGCTTCTCCCTTGCCCCTCCCCCTGCTTGTGCTCTCTCTCTCAAATAAATGAATAAAATCTTTAAAAATAAATAAATAAAAAGAAAATTTTAGTCTGATCTTATCACTCCTGCCTGAAACTCTTCAATGCTTCCTGTTACTTTATTAATATCTACATTCCTTACCTTGATCAACAAGGCCCTACATAATCTGGGCCATGTCTTCATCTTTGGCCTTATGCCCCACCATTTTCCCTTTGCACACTAAGCTTCAGTGACACTTGCCTTCTTTCCATTTCTTGAATAGTCTGAGCTTGTTTCCATCTCAGGATCTTTGCTTATTCTGTTCCTTCTTCCTAGAATACTCTTAGCCTCAAAACTTTTCAATGGCTTATTGCTTATCTCTCAGATCTCAGCTCAAATAGTCATTTTCTACTCTTCATACTAATAGAATACCCTATTTTATTTTTGTCACTACAGTTACTTTTGAAATTTTTATTTTTTCACTAGAATGTAGGCTCCATGAAAGCAAGGGTCTGATTTGTTTTCCAGGATCCTTAGCTCTTACAACAGTGCCTGGTACATAACAGGCACTAAATACATATTTGAATGAATGAATATCCCTCCAGCTTTATTTTTGATCATCTGAATATAAAATTATCTTTATTTAATATATTACTTAATTGTTATGGGTGAATTGCTATTAAGGTTATTAAAATTAAGGTCACCTGTTAAAATATTCTTAGGAAAAACATTACAAGACCATTTGAGGATCAGACATCGTTGGTGAGTACAAGAATTTTTTTTTTTTTTTTAAAGATTTTATTTATTTGACAGAGCGAGAGAGCACAAGCAGGGGGAGCAGCAGAGGGAAAGGGAGAAGCAGACTTCCCGCTGAGCAGGGAGCCCTACGTGGGGCTCGATCCCAGGACCCTAGGACCACAACCTGAGCTGAAGGCAGACACTAAGCAATGGAACCACCCAGGCACCCTGAATCTTTTTTTTTTTTTAAAGTTTATTTATTTTATTTTATTTATTTATTTATTTTTAAAGATTTTATTTATTTATTTGACAGAGAGATACACAGCGAGAGGGAACACAAGCAGGGGGAGTGGGAGAGGGAGAAGCAGGCTTCCCGCGGAGCAGGGAGCCCGATGTGGGGCTCGATCCCAGGACCCTGGGATCATGACCTGAGCCGAAGGCAGACGCTTAACGACTGAGCCACCCAGGCGCCCCTAAAGTTTATTTATTTTAGAGAGAGAGAGCATGCATGTGGTGAGGGGAGGGGCAAAGGAAGAGGGAGAGAGAATCTCAAGCAGACTCCGTGCTGTGTGTGGAGCCCAACATGGGGCTTGATCCTAGGACCCTGAGATCACTACCTGAGCTGAAACTAAGAATTGGTCGCTTAACTGACTTTGTCATCCAGGCACCCCAAGCATCTTTCTGATTTAAGAAAGCATGTAAATGATTATTCAGACTAATCACTGCTCCTTTAGTACTCCTAATTTGTGATGTTTCTGAATTAGAAATCATCCTATATGAGGGAATTTTAATGTAAATTGGAGGGGAAATAAAACATTTATTTATTATTTTGAAATAAGACTTTCATACTTTCAAAAATATGACTATAGATCTTATATTTTACTTTGACCAGTATTATTCACTGCTTGTAAGTATATTGACAGAATTTTTAAAAGTTGAATTATATTTTATGTGCATAATTAATAGATTATCAAAAGGAAGCATGTTACAGGTCTATTTTTATAAAGCAAGTTTGATTTTTAAAAATCTGACTTATTTCTTTGGATATTTTTAGAACAAGGAATGCTACCTGAATTATTGCTAACAATTGTCAGTTGCTTTACTAATCAAATTCCTATTTGAGTGTATTGGCAACCAAACTAAATGAAAAAGACTAGTGAATAAAATCAGAAGCTAAAGGATGGTATATAATAAATGGTGAATGATGAATGGACTTTGGGTATGTGATGATACTGCTTTCTTTCTAAAGAAAACCTTAAAAGAATAAGTGGTTTAAACTAAATTGACTTTAAAAAAGTCAGAATGGGGGACGCCTGGCTGGCTCAGTCAGTAGAGCGTGTGACTCTTGATCTCTGGGTTGTGAGTTCAAGCCTCACATGGGGCATAGAGCTTACTTAAAAAAAAAAAAAAAAAAGATTAAAAGATACTGAAAAAAAATCAGAATGGGATCATGTTCTCTTGAGGGGAACACCATTACTTGTTTTTCCTTTTAGTTAGTGAATTTATTTATTTTTTAAAGATTTATTTATTTTAGAGAGTGAAAGAGAACATGCACATGCGTGCACATGAGCAGGGGGAAGAGCAGAGGGAGAGGGAGAGAATCCTTAAGCAGACACCCCACTGAGCACGCGGAACTTGACATGGGGCTCGATTCCAGGACCCTAAGATCATGATCTGAGCTGAAATCAAGACTCATATGTTTAACTGACTGAGCCATCCAGGCGCCCCTAGTTAGTGAATTTAAAAGAAAGAACTTTTGAATAGAATCTCAGTAATTAATTAGAAGACTAAAAATGAACATTTTCTCCTAATGTAGCAACTGACTGCATTGAAAATTATATTAAGAAAAATCAATATTCAGGGTTTAAAAATATTTTTTTAAAGATTTTATTTATTTGAGAGAGAGAGGGAGGGAGAGAGAGAGAGCATGAGCAGGGGGAGGGGCAGATGGAGAAGCAGCCTCTTCACTGAGCAAGAAGCCTGATGTGGGGCTTGATCCCAGGACCCTGGGATCATGACCTGAGCCGAAGGCAGACACTTAACCAACTGAGAGCCATGCAGGTGCCCCTTTAAAAAATTTTTTTTAAAAAGATTTTATTTGAGAGGGAGAGAGAGAACGAGGAGCGGGGTGGGGAGATTTGCTGAGGGAGAAGCAGGTTCCCCACTGAGCAGGGAGCCTGATGCAGAGCCCGACCCCAGGACCCTGGGACCGTGACCTGAGCCAAAGGCAGATGCTCAACCAACTGAGCCACCTAGGCATCCCAATATTCAGTTTTTTACAAAATTACTTTCATTATAGTCTTGGGTTTTTCACAGTCATTGTTGAAGAGATTGTGAAATTGAAAATAAGGGCTCTAATCCAAAATTCTGTCTCTTTCATATACTGCTTATCAAGGGCTTGCTTTGTTTTGGCACCATGATGCTTTTGGTTGAGTGACCACTTTGTAGCAGTGTTGTGATGTAGAATCTGTAGCATTCTGTACTTCTTTTTCTTTTCTTTTTTTTTTTTTTAAAGATTTTATTTATTTATTTGAGAGAGAGAATGAGATAGAGAGAGAGAGCATGAGAGGGGGGAGGGTCAGAGGGAGAAGCAGACTTCCTGCTGAGCAGGGAGCCCGGTGCAGGACTCGATCCCGGGACTCCAGGATCATGACCTGAGCCGAAGGCAGTGGCTTAACCAACTGAGCCACCCAGGCACCCCTTCTTTTTCTTTTTTTAAGATTTTATTCATTTGATAGAGCACAAGCAAGGGGAGGGGGCGGCAGAGGGTGAGGGAGAACTCCCCGCTGGGCAGAGAGCCTGATGCAGGGCCGCATCCCAGGACCCTGAGCCGAAGGCAGACGCTTAACTGACTGAGCCACCAGGAGCCCCTCTGTACTTCTTTGTCAATCTCGTTTTGATATGACAGTTTTTCTTACATTTGAAATTGTGACTTTCCTCTCTTTGATATCCCACGTCCAGAGATAGGAGATATTTCATTGGATGGAGAAAATCTCAGACTACTAAAGCTCACAATAGTTGTGGAAACAGTGGTCATGTTGGAAATGTGGTTGAATTCCTTCTCCTGACCATGTATCCCTCCAGTAGCACTTCTTTTTTTTTTTTTTCAGTAGCACATTTCTTACACTACAATTTTGGAACTGTGCTTTAGAACAAGAGTTGGCAAATATACCTCCTGTGGGTCAAATCCCTGTTTCTGTGAGAACCATAAAGAATGGTTTTTGTATTTTTAAAGGGTTTCTTTATAAAAGCATGTAAAAGGCCTAAAAATATTTACTATTTGGCCTTTTGCAGATAATTTGACTATGCTTGCTCTAGAATTTTAACAAAAAGTGGACTTTTTATGGAGAAGAACAGTAGAGATGAGTACTATATATGTATGTGAAAGGTAGTTCATGAATAGCTTTGGGGTGTTAGTCATAGTAAGAGAATGTAAAAAGGAAAACATTTTAAGAAAGCATTTTCATTTATTTGGAATTTATTTGGACACTTAAGAAACTTTTTTTTTTTTTTTTTTAAAGTAGGCTCCATACCCACACCCTGCTGAGCACAGAGCTTGACATGAGATCATGACCTGAGCTGAAATCAAGAGTTGGAGGCTTAGGGGCTCCTGGGTGGCTCAGCTGGTTAAGCAGCTGCTGCCTTTGGCTCAGGTCATGATCTCGGGGTCCTGGGATTGAGCCCCGCGTTGGGCTTTGGTCTTAGCAGGGAGTCTGCTGCTCCCTCTCCTTCTGCCCCTGCCCCCTGCTTGTGCGTGTGCTCTCGCTCTCTCTCTCTCAAATAAATAAATAAATCCTAAAAAAACAACAGTTGTAGGCTTAACCGACTGAGCCACCCAGGTGCCCCTATTCATGTGTATTTTAAATGCATGGTAAGATGTACCATTGATGGTAGCGGTAATGTCTGATGAATAAAGGCATTTGTTCAGCAAATGAAATACTTAGTGTGCTGTTTCAAAACTGCATTGGTGAGAATAAATAGTCTCATTTTATTTATTAACTTAAACTTTTCAACATATTTTTAGTCTTAAACTTATTTCTTATCCCTAGGTACCCCAAATCAGAAAAATTGAAGTAAAAAGCTAGAAATAAAGTCCCTTTCCTCTGTTTATTCCTGTCTAGTTCATTAAGTATTCATTACTTTTTTTTAAAGGTCAGAGGTATGATTCTTAAAGTTCTTACATTAATGCACTAATTAGAGTTTTTTTGGTTTTACAGGAATTCTTTTCAAAGAAGTCAGATTGTTCTTTATTTATGTTTGGCTCCCATAATAAGAAGCGGCCAAATAATCTAGTAATAGGTAAATATCATTTACTTTCTTTTTTTTTTTTAAGATTTTATTTATTTGTTTGAGTGAGAGAGTGAGCGAGAGAGAGAGAGAAGGAGCAGGGGGAGGGGCAAAGGGAGAGGGAGAAGCAGACTCCCCGCTGAGAATGGACCCTGATGTGGGGCTCGATCCTGGGACTCCGGGATCATGACCCGAGCCAAAGGCAGATTCTTAACCAGCTGAGCCACCCACATGCCCCTATCACTTACTTTCTAATATTGTTATTTACAGAGTCAGTTTTGTGACTCAGATTAATTGATGGTGTTGAGGATTCAGGAGTAACAAGTAATCTCTAAGCTAGTTTTTTTAAATTTTCCTTGTGACTTTGAATAAAAGTTTTTATCTACCAGATTGCAAGTAAACAATGGGCATGTAAATATTACTTTACCTAAAGTTGCAGCTACTTTCCTGATATAAAATATATGTACCTTAAATCTGTGTTAGAGAAAAAAACACAAAGTAGCATACCTACCCACATAAATGAACCCTTCCCTGGTAAGTTTTGCACTTGGTCTGGCATGGTCACTGGTGTAGGCAAGCCCTTTTCCTTCTGTGGGCCTTTATTTATTCATATAAAATCAGGGAGTTTGGCTCAGTAATTTCCAAGATTCTTTCAGGGCCAAGATTGTAACAGTCTATTCTAGATAGAGTTGAAAGTTTAAGAAAGAGGGGATGTGTTTGGTGGGGTGTGAGGGGAAAAAAGAGGCAGAGACTAACATTTTGAACATGCAGATTAAGTGGGTACATATAAGGTGGCTGTTTGGGAAAAATAAATGTTTAAAAGAAAATGTTTTCCTTCTAGGTCGTATGTATGACTACCATGTGCTGGATATGATTGAATTGGGTATCGAGAAGTTTGTCTCTCTAAAAGATATTAAGGTAAGATACTCCGCATAAAAATACAAGGCATTTTGTAATATTGCTCTTGGGCAATAGTGACATCTTCTGGTGAAGAGTACTGTTACAGTTTTGTACCTTAAAGAAAGAAAGAACTTTATTTTTATCCTAGTGTGCTGAGATAAAAGCAAATTTCATTTTATCTTTACTTTAAAAAGAAGTATTTATTTACAGCATATAACACATATGTGGGTCTTCTGGCAGTTAGACTTCAGAGCGATTATTAACTCTTGTCTGGGCCCATCCCTCTGAATTGTCACAGCACCTATTTTATGGAACCTCAGAAATACCAGAGTTTTCTTTTCTTTTTAAGATTTTATTTATTTAGGGGCGCCTGGGTGGCTCAGTCGGTTAAGCTTCTACCTTCAGCTCAGGTCATGATCCCAGGACTCTGGGATCAAGCCCCACATCAGGTTCCCTGCTCCACGAGAAGCCTGCTTCTCCCTCTCCCACTCCCCCTGCTTGTGTTTGCTCTCTCTCTGTGTCTCTCTCTGTCAAATAAATAAATAAAATCTTTAAAAAAAAAAGATTGTATTTATTTATTTGAGAGAGAGAGTGAGTGAGAGAGAGAGTACAAGCGGTGGTGGGGGGTGAGGGGAGAGGCAGAGGGAGAAGCAGACTCCCTACTGAGCAGGGAGCCCAACATGGGGCTCGATCCCAGGACCCTGTGATCATGATCTGAGCTGAAGGCAGACATTTAACCAGCTGAGCCACCCAGGTGCCCCAATACCAGAGTTTTCAAAGTGAACCCTGTGGTTTTTTTTTTAAGATTTTATTTATTTATTTGACAGAGAGACAGCGAGAGAGGGAACACAAGCAGGGGGAGTGGGAGAGGGTGAAGCAGCCTTCCCGCTGAGCAGGGAGCCCGATGTGGGGCTCGATCCCAGGATGCTGGGATCATGACCTGAGCCGAAGGCAGATGCTTAACGACTAAGCCACCCAGGCGCCCCAAAGTGAACCCTGTTCTAAACCTAGGAGGCTTTAGCTGATCCTACAGTATTTAGGCTGCTGGCCACCAAAATGCTAGTTCAGTCCTTTCCTTCAGGACTTGCATCTTTGAGTCTCCTTTGTTTAAATGGTATAAAATAGAAAGTAGTAAATAGTCTTAGAAAGGCAAGAAAACTGTGCTAATTCAGTTCCTGGGTCCAAATTGGGCTTCTATTCCTTCAGAATTCTGCTTCTGGCTTAATCTGTTCCATCAAATATTCCATCAAATAGTTATTTTATTTAGACTTCATAGCTACCCTGTGTAAGGCTGAAATTACTTTCCCTGTTGTGTAGAGTTGGAGATCAAGGCCCAGAGGAATTCTGTTGGTGACCTGGAGTCATACATATAGTGAATGGTATAACCATGAACATTGAAAGAATGAATATTGAAGTTTGTAATGGAAAGTTACATAATTGTTCTTAGTTTATGGGTCTTTGAGGGTCATGGTATAGTTGAAAGAATTGTAAAATATATAATGACTCCTTTTCCTAGTCTCCCCTAAAAAGAGAACATGCCTTGCAAGTTTTCTGTGGGTTTGAAAAAGCCTCTTACCAGATCCTGACTTAACTTTAGCAGCTTCTTCAGGTACAAGGTAGAACAGTGGCCTGAGATTGGATTTAGAGGCAGAACATTTGGGTTGAAGGCCTGTGTTGGCCATTTAGATGACTTGTGACATGACAAGTCAGTTACTTCCTTGACCTTCAATTGCAATCAAGTATTAAAAAGGTATAATAATACCAGGGGCACCTGGGTGGCTTAGTTGGTCAGCATCTGACTCTTGATCTCTGCTCAGGTCATGATCTGAGGATTGTGAGATCAAGCCTTGTCAGGCTCTGTGCTCAGCAAGGAGTCTGCTTGAGATCCTCTCCCTCTGCCTCTCCCCCTGCTCTCACTCTCCCCTTCTCTCAAATACATAAATAAATCTTTAAGAAAAATAAATAGGTATTCAAATGAGATAATATATGTGAAAATACTAGTTAGTGAAGATAATATTTTAGAAGGTGTTTGGGAAAGCGTATAAACTGTGATGCTTTATTATGGTGGAAGCTCATCTTATTACAGTTTGTCTTTTAGGACAGTGCATGAGTCCTTGGAGATGAGCAGCATATCCCCATTTTACCTTCACCACTGCTGCTACTTGGTCAGCAGTTAGTGGGTGTGAACACTGGCCGATGCGAGCATGCCAACCCCTCCACTCTTTGCATTTCACTTCCTAAGCAAAGGAGTACTTCCATTACTGTGTAGCTTCTATACCAGACCACAAAACCATTATTGTCAGATCTCATTCTAAACAAGAACCATTTAAATTGAATACTAAATTTTCACTCATGGAGCATATCCATTAACTCTTAAAGCCACTAATTGATGATGGTATGCTTACATTGGCAGTTCCTACATAGACTATTTTTTTTTAAGTTTTAAAAAAAATTTTATTTATTAATTTAATTTATTTATTCGAGAGAGTGAGAACATGAGCAGTGGGGAGGGGGAGAGGGAGAAGCAGGCTTCCTGCTGAGCAGGGAGCTGGACGTGGGGCTCAAACCCAGGACCCTGGGATCATGACCTCCTGAGTCAAAGGCAGACGCTCAACTGACTGAGCCACCCAGGCGCCACCCCCCCATAGACTATTAACTGGACCTTACTTTTACTTCATTATTCCATTATAACCTTCTATTTTTAGTTTGTTTTGGAATTGCATGTTTGTTATGCTTTCTTTTCATATTTATTTCCTTTTTACATCTACTTCTTTATTTTTAAGACTTTTTCACCAGTATTTCTTTTCTCACTTGCCTACTTTTATTACCAAGCCAAGCCTCATCCTTTTGTTTACTCTCAAGCAACAGGTGATTCGATTCTACCAGGAAATTGAGTGATTATTGTAGGAGTGTATTTTCTAAGATGTGGCCAAACTTCTAGGGATGGTTATTTTACGTAAAATAAGCCTTAATGAATGAGATGATTAAAATTTAATTTAAAATTAAAATTAAGATACATTGCAGTTGCCTGGGGATATTTTGTTTGGGAAGTTTGTGTATCATTTGTAAGAATTTTTTGCCTTTGTTTAAAAATAAAATAAAACAAAACTTAATTCAGGGGCCCCTGAGTAGTGCAGTAGGTTAAGCGTCCAACTCTTGGTTTCAGCTCAGGTCATAATCTCTCAGCATCATAAGATTGAGCCCTGCATCGGGCTCTGTACTCAGCGCAGAGTCTGCTTAAGTTTCTCTCTCCCTTTGCCCCTCCCTGGGTTCACCCTCTTTTTCTCTGCTCTCTTTCTCAAATAAATAAATCTTAAAAAAAAAAAATTCAGGAGGTTAGTTCAAGGATGTCACATAATTATGATGTTTTTAGTATACTATAATCATAGTACTTAATATGGTATTTGAATTTTTAGTGTCTTATACTATTCAAATAAAGCTCATCTGTTGTAGTTTCTTCTAGTTCTGGGTTTTCACATTGTGAAAAATATCAGTGATCAAAATGTTAAGTACTGTTTCTTTTTTTTTTTTTTTTTTTTTTAATATTTTATTTATTTGCGAGAGAGAGAATGAGAGACAGAGAGCATGAGAGGGAGGAGGGTCAGAGGGAGAAGCAGACTCCCCGCTGAGCAGGGAGCCCGATGCGGGACTCGATCCCGGGACTCCAGGATCATGACCCGAGCCGAAGGCAGTCGCTTAACCAACTGAGCCACCCAGGCGCCCCAAGTACTGTTTCATATAACTTGTTCAGTTACATATCTTTTTAAAGATTTTATTTATTTATTTGAGATATAGAGCTAGAGTGAGCGAGTGAGAGACAGAGAGCATGAGCAGGAGGGGGAAGGGGCAGAGGGAGAGGGAAAAGCAGGCTCTCTGCTGAGTGGGGAGCCCGACATGGGGCTCCATCCCAGGACCCTAGGATCATAACCTGAACAGAAGGCAGATGCTTAACCTACTGAGCTCCCCAGGCGCCCCCTCGTTCAGTTATATTTTTATGATGTGTATACCAGGTCATGACTTAACGTGATTTTTTTTATTACTATGCATTGTGGTCAGGATATTGCATCACTTTCTCCTACCTTCTGTATACTTAAACAGCCCCCATAGACATAGGGGTAGAAGTAGCAGGGTCAGGTCGGCACAGACAGTAAGTGGAGGAGTCATTGGGTCTGGTAGGTCCCTTCAGGCCCTAGATCACGCAGACAGATCTTAGGCACACCTCCTAAGTATAGACAGTTAAGGTTCAGAGTTTGGAAGCAGAGAGTGTCAACAAAAGTGGTCATGGTGAACAGGGAAGCAACGTGACCTCTGGTCCTAGGGCAGAGGATGTTTGTTTTCTTGTCCAGTTTTGTTTGTTTGTTTGTTTATTTCTAGATTTGTACAGTCCTTGATTGGAACCAGAGTAGAGGTGCTAGAATCAACGGAAAGCTCAGACTAACACCCGTTTGCCTTCAGAAATTAATCGTTCAGTTAAAGAATTTTTTTGTTAGATTTTTTCTTCTTTTATTTTTGTGGCTTTTAAAGATTCTTATTATTCACATCATGTTATTCTTTGTATAAAAAAAATCCAAAACAGGACAAAATACTTTTATAGTAAGAGCTTCAGTCATGCCGAGTAAGGTTTGCTCATACTTTCTATAGCTTGTATAAAATTCTGTTGCTTCTCATGTGAATATTTAGTTGGTAGTTTTTTGGTTTTTTTTTTAAAGATTTTTTATTTATTTAATAGAGAGAGACACAGCGAGAGAGGGAACATAAGCAGGTGGTAGTGGGAGAGGGAGAAGCAGGCTTCCCACGGAGCAGAGAGCCCGATGTGGGGCTTGTTCCCAGGACCCTGGGATCATGACCTGAGCCGAAGGCAGACGCTTAACGACTGAGCCACCCAGGCGCCCCTGTTTAGTTGGTAGTTTAGATTAGCCTTCATTTAAAAATACTGTTTATTAAAGATTTTTAAAAATTTATTTGAGAGAGCAAGTGAGAGAGAGAGAGAGAAGCATGCACACATGCACCAAGAGGGAGGAGGGGCAGAGGGAGAGGGAGAAGCAGACTCCGCTGAGCCCGACGTGGGGCTCGATCCCAGGACCCCAGTCCTAGGACCCCAGGATCATGACCTCAGCTGCTTAACAGACTGAGCCACCCAAGCACCCCTAAAATACTGTTTATGTGATACAGTAGGTAACGGTACAGAGGTAGTAAATAATTGAAAGAAATTAACTTTGTTTAGACTCTGAGATGCTGGCTGTTAAAGGGCTATGTATGTTTTGCAGCAATTTTAGCTTTTTATTTTATTCTTTGAATCATTCTTTGACCACTTATTTGACAATGTGAGGGAATGAAACAAGAAACTGTATTTTAATTTAAAAGTTGCAACTGTAGTTTTAAGTCTTAATTTTTTTTTTTTTAAGATTTTATTTATCTGAGAGACAGAGAGGGAGAGAGTTCATGAGCAGTGGGTAGGGGTAGAGGGAGAAGCAGACTCCCCACCGAGCAGGGAGCCCAATGTGGGGCTCCATCCCAGGACCCTGGGATCATGACCTGAGCTGAAGGCAGATGATTAACCGACTGAGCCACCCAGGCGCCCCAAGTCTTTAGATTTTAATCAATATTCATAAACATAGTTTTAGGACAGTCAAAATATGAGAACTAATCACTGTATATAAGTATTGACTACTTTAAAACCAGCTTATAAGTGGTTTAGAATTGATAATTATATCATTATAATTTTTTTTCCATTTCATAGAATAGTAAATGTCCCGAGGGAACAAAACCCATGTTAATATTTGCTGGTGATGATTTTGATGTAACAGAAGACTACAGAAGGCTAAAAAGTCTTCTTATTGGTAAGCATTTTAATACTTATTATCCCCAGGATAGGGGAGGTAGGCAATCTAGGACTGTCATTGGTGACACTTTGCCACTTCACTGTAGGTACACAGCTTTTTCTTTTTGATCTCTTTTTTCCCCCTTTTCATTTTTTGTTTTATTCCCCACTAGCAGGGGAGAGGTTAAGGGATGCTGTATTGCATAGACCATTATTATTTTTTGATGCTATAGTAACTTCAGTATCAACCTATTTATAAAGCATTTTATACTTTATAAAATGCTTACACCCATTTCCTGCCATTGGCATCATTAAATTTAGAAAATTGAAAAGTTAAATTTTCAAGATTGTTATACATCATCAGCTTCGAACTCAAAAACCTCTATTAATTTTTCTTAGGCGGATGTGCAAGGCTTTTTACACTATAACCCCTTATAACTTGTTTTGTTTTTTATCTCTCCCACTTTCCTCCCTCTTTTCCATTAAAAAAGTGGTTTATTGAAAATATATCATGCACTTTCCTATTGTCTTTTCTGATTTCATTCTTATTTACCTAGTTTCTTTCATTCTTGCAAGTTTTAGATCAAGTTTCTTCCCCAGGAAACCTTCAGTGACTTCCCAGCTCCTTTTATCTCATTATCGTTGTCATCCTAAGTGCCAAGCATGTACTAAGTACTTTATATGTATTGCTTTATTCTCACGACCTTGTAAAATTGTCTTACAGATGACTTATTCTTAGTGAACTACATTAGTTCCTAATGATTTATGTAATGACTACATCTTTTCCTTTGTGTTCACAAGTCACCTTCTTAAAATCCAGTATACAGTTATTGTCATTATCTGGGATTGACGTTAAATTTACCTATTTTAAATCGCTTTTTCTCCCCTTTTTTGAAAAGCTGGCGTTATTGTTCTCTGTAATTTCTTAAAGGTTGCTAATAGTAATCCTACTTAATATTTTGTGATCACGATCACTTTTGCCAGCTCTTTTCTAACTTTGGAAAGTAATGTAGTTCGTCCCTAGAGATATAAACTCTTCTGATACACAGCAGCATTTTTTCAAGTTTAAGTAATTTATTCCATCTGAGCTGTCCTTGCACCATTCTTTTTTTTTTTTTTTTTAAAGATTTTATTTATTTATTCGACAGCACAAGCAGGGGAGCAGCAGAGGGAGAGGGAGAAGCAGGCTCCCAGCTGAGCAAGGAGCCCGATGCGGGGCTCAATCCCAGGATCCTGGGATAATGACCTGAGCCAAAGGCAGATGCCCAGCTGACTGAGCCACCCAGGCGCCCCTCTTTTTTTTTTTTTTTTTTAAAGATTTTATTTATTTATTTGTCAGTGAGAGAGAGGAAAGAGAGCACAAGCAGGGGGAGCGGCAGGCAGAGGGAGAAGCAGACTCCCCACTGAGCAGGGAGCCTGATGTAGGACTCGATCCCAGGACCCTGGGATTATGACCTGAGCCGAAGGCAGACGCTTAACCAACTGAGCCACCCAGGTGTCCCTTCTTGACCATTCTTACAAGCTTTACTACAGTTTTTTGGTTGTCCTTCTTTTGGATTTTGATATACTTTGCCCTAGATCACTTTTGGAAAGTTGGAGTATATGTTACAAATAAGTTCTTCTTCTATTTTTTTTTTTTTCGGTGCGAAAAGGTGTTTTTATTAAAGCACAGAGACAGAACCCATGGGCAGGAAGAGCTGCCTGTTATAAGTAAATTAAATTGTACACATGCTCTTTACAAATCTGAACCAACT
Source organism: Phoca vitulina (assembly GCF_004348235.1). NCBI lineage: Eukaryota > Metazoa > Chordata > Mammalia > Carnivora > Phocidae > Phoca > Phoca vitulina. The sequence goes on along the minus strand of NW_022589712.1, from coordinate 49,759,980 downwards.
GGGGGGTGCCTGTGTGGCTCAGTCATGTGACTCTCAATTTTGGCTCAGGTCATGATCTCAGGGTCCTGGGTTTGAGCCCTATGTTGGGCTCTGTGCTCAGTGGGGAGTCTGCTTGAGGATTCTCTCTCCCTATGCCCTTTCCCCCGCTTGCGTTCTCTTTCTCTTTAAAATAAATAAATCTTAAAAAATAAAAAATGAAACAAATCTGAGCCAACTGAAAAACATTTGTGGGTAGACACATTGCTTTCATTTTTCCTTGTTGTGATTATTTATGGTTTTATTGTTGGGATTGCAGTTTTCAAAACTTTTCATTTCTCTTACTAATAATGGCTATTCTGGGAGCACCTGGCTGGCTCAGTTGGTAGAGCATCACACTCTTGATCTCGGGGTCATGAGTTCAAGCCCCATGTTGGGTTTAGAAGTTACTTTAAAAAAATGGCTGTGTTTTAAAGAACTGAGTAGTGCTCAGTTCAATCCTTACTGAAGCTCTTGAGTTTAGTGATACTCCATTTTACAGATGGGAAAATGGAAGGTTAGAGACATTAAGAGCTATTAAGTAGGTGAGCCAAAATGAAAACCAAAGGCTGAGCTTTTCTGCTTCTGCCGCCCATCTTGCCCATGCTGAACAACTGACTCGTTGCAGTCTTTGCTATAGGTTCTTACCTGAATTTTTCATGAATTAAAAAAAAAAACAACAATGAAAGACAATGACCAACATTTCCTTTTTTCAATATTACACACCCCAAAATATCAAGGGTGGTTTTTAGCCAGGATTTCTTGTTCTTGTACTCCATTGGCTCAGATTTTCTGCCTTTTTTCCCCTAGTTCTCCTGTATAATTATCAATTGTCAATATATATTTGTTAAAACAGAGAATGCTTTTGTTTGCTTTTAAGTAGTTTTTATGAGAACTTTATTATTTCGTGCTTCCACTAGATGGCAGGAATAACCACATAATGCAGTGGTGAAGGGGAGGGAGTGAAAACCCAAAAGGAATCTGGGGAAGAAGAAAGGTAGAGGAATGAAGTGAGATTGTCAGGCCCCAAGGGAAGTTGAGTTTTTAATATAAATATGAAGTAAGACCAGCTGTAGACTCCTTGGTGTATGTTTTATGTTCATATGAAATAAAGTAGAACAGTAGGGAAGGAGGATTTTATCAAGGGCTTGCTTCCTTTTAGGAAGTTCTTTTTTTTTTTTTTTTTTTTTTTTGGTAGTTGGCCAGAAAGAAAAGTTAACTTATTAACTTCAGTGTTTTTATGCCAGGTAGCCATTTTGTTCATTCTGAATTTTGCTTCTGTTTTGCTTTCTTAAGTACTATATAAATTTGTAGTTAATCTTAGTGGTCTTGCTTTTCTTTATAGAAAATCAGTAAATATCTATTTTTAGATTCAGTGTATCCTAATTTTTATGGTTACTATTTAATATTACTATTTCTTATATACAAAGATATAGTAAATCAAGTAGTAGGTTAGTTTTATTAAATGTTCCTTTAAAGCCTGTCTTAAAATTTAACTTCCTAACTGGGTTACTTTTTTCTTATTGCCTTTCTTTATATCAGTGGTCATTTTAATTTTTTTTAACCTTTTTCATTTCCTAATTCTTAACTCCACTTGAAAAATATATAATGATGAAAATAACTGCCATAGTTTAGGTCAGGTAATCTGCAGCTTTACAAAGGTAATCATATTAGTCTGCTTGGGCTGCTAAAAAAAATACCATACACTGGGTGGCTTAAAAAACAGAAATTTTTTTTTTTTTCCCCAGTTCTGGTGGCTGAAAGTCCAAGATCTCATTTTCTGATGAGGACTCTTACTGCCTTCTTGCTATGTACTCACCTGGCTTTTCCTTCATGTCTGTGCATGGGAGGGAGGGAGAGAGAGGAGGGAAGGTGTCAGCTTTTAGGGTCTCTCTTTTTTTTTTTTAAAGATTTATTTATTTGACAGAGACACAGCGAGAGAGGGAACACAAGCAGGGGGAATGGGAGAGGGAGTAGCAGGCGTCCCGCCGAGCAGGGAGCCTGATGCGGGGCTTGATCCCAGGACCCTGGGACCATGACCTGAGCCGAAGGCAGACGCTTAACCAACTGAGCCACCCAGGCGCTCCTGTAGGGTCTCTTATAAGGATACTGTCCTATGGGACTAGAACCCCAACCTTACGACATGCCTCATTTAACCTTAATTTCTTCCTTAGAGGCCCAAATACAGCTTCATTAGGGGTTAGGACTTTAACATGTGAATTTGGTAGTGATCGGGGGGAGTAGTGGGGGCAAACATTCAGTTTATTATGGTAATATTCCCTTGTTGTAGACGAAGAAATTGAGATCAGTTAACTTATTTATCCAGAGTAAAGAGCTAGTAAGTGGCAGAATCAGGATCTGATCTATTCTCTAACTCTGGATCCTCTGGTCTTTCCCATCAAAGCCCTGGTTAGCCTTCTGTGCCCTTTCTCAGTATATTTACTCCTGGACACAGCCACGCTTGAGGCCTTATTTTACTTGGAATTGATCCATTGAGAAAAGGTCCAAGCTAGGGCTTTCCTTCTGACCATAACCAATTTTTCTTCTACCTCTTCACCCCCTTACTTGTATTTAGCCAGGTTTTTATTTTTATCTTACTCATTAATATCTCTCTTTATCTCAGCCATCATTCCTGCTCATTTTAGGGTTAGGGGTCTTTTTGGCAGTGTTCTGAGACACATTTTAATTCATTGTCCCTTTGATGTTTCAGACTCCTCTTATACTTTCATTGCTCCATTCCTGGAATCAGCTGCTTCTCTAAGGAGGCCTGAACTTTTTTAAATTGAGAAATTATTTTGGAAATCACAGCCTGGGTGATAGGAATTGTTTCATGGTTGGTCATTGTTTGTAGGCTTTTTTAGTGAACAGAACTTTTTTTTTTTTTTAAGATTTTTATTTATTTATTTGACAGAGAGAGAGCACAGCAGGGGGAGCGGCAGACAGAGGGAGAAGCAGGCCTCCCGCTGAGCAGGGAGCCCGATGTGGGGCTTGATCCCAGGACCCTGGGATCATGACCCAAGCCAAAGGCAGATGCTTAACCAACTGAGCCACCCAGGCGCCCCTGGTGAACAGGACTTTGAAATTTGTTTGTTAAGATAAAATGATTGTTGTTTTTCAAACTTTTTTCATTCACATGCTACCTTCATAACTTTAGCCAAGTCCATGTAGTATTCATAGTGTTGTTCACTGGAGATGTTTCTTTATCCTGACTCCTTTTTTTTACAAGGAAAGTTTATGTTTCTACCATGAATGGAAAATGGTATCTGATAAAATAAATAATACATCGTAAATTATATCTGCCTGTGTATCATTTAAGATCATCTCATGTGCCACCAGTGATATGACTACCACACTGTGGGAAAACAGCCTACTCATGGATCTCAGTGGTTTTTTTCTGGCTTTAACACTTTAGTTTATTATCTTTGCTCACATAATTGAGATTTCTTCTTAGAATTACTTCCATGTTGGCCTCTACCATAAAACCAAGGCTAATTTGATTTAATAGTCAAAGTTTGAACAGCTGTTTTGTGTGTGTGTGTGTGTGTGTGTGTGTGTGTTTAAGATTTTATTTATTTATTTGAGAGAATGCAGGGGGAGGAGCAGAGGGAGAGGACAAGCAGACTCTATGTTGAGTGTGGAGCCCTATGCAGGGTTGGATCTCACGACCGTGAGATCATGACCTGAGCTGAAATCAAGAGTTGGTTGCTTAACTGACTGAGTCACCCAGGCGCCCGATAGAAATTTGCCATCTTAACCTACCTGTGTCATAGATAAAAGATTTTATGCTTTGATTTACATTTTTAAAAAAGTTAATATGCATGATAAATACGATATACGCATATGTTAAGCATTGGCTTAGAGTGAGAACTTCAAAACTGACAAATTACATGGCTCAGTGAACTAAACACACAAAGTCATGAGCTTAAATGGTAGAGGAGTGGGACTCTCAGACATTCTTCAGGGATCAGTTTTTGTGCCACCTTTTTATCTTTTTAGGTATGTATTGATACAATATGGAGCACTTTGCAATCTGGCTTTCTGTAACTGAATTTAAAAGCTTTTTAGTTTTTTTTTTTTTTTTTTTTTTTTTTTAATGATCTCAAATTTGTTTTCAGATTTCTTCAGAGGCCCCACGGTACCAAATATCCGCCTGGCTGGTTTAGAGTATGTTCTGCACTTCACTGCATTGAATGGCAAGATTTACTTTCGAAGCTATAAGTAAGTACATTGTGTAGCATATTTTTGAATCCAGGGTTAGCATTTTAGTGTGACCTTTGTAGAGCTCAGACTTAGAATTGGTGTTTGGTCAGAAGTTTGTTTGGAGAGTCCACAAACTAGTAGTGGCACAGCAGGTCTGTGTTGTTCCCCAAATCTGTCATTCCCCTGCGCCCTTCTTCCTCTGAAACCCTGCTTTTCCAGGGCCCCAGAGCATCTGATGCTACACTCCTCTGACCTTAGAACACTAATTCAGTCTTGACCCTACTTTATGCAATATCTCCTTTTTTTTTTTTTAAGATCTTTTTTTTATTTATTTGAGAAGTGGAGGGGAGGGTAGAGGGAGAAGGAGAGAAGGTCCCAAGCAGACGCCTTGCAGAGCCCGATACGGGGCTTGATCCCATGACCCATGAAATCGTGACCTGAGCCGAAACCAAGAGTTGGACGCTTAACCACCTGAGCCACCCAGGTGACCCTCCTTCTTTTTCATGACTGGATTTAGAGCACCAAGCCACAAGTCTTAGGCCAGCCAAAGCAAATCTCAAAACTCTGAACCTAAAAACGAGTCTGAAAGGACTGAGAAGATTCAGTGGCTAGATTCATTTTACCCTCTTTCTCCAGCCTAGACCATCTAGCCCTACCTCTACCACAATATAAATATAAATCCTAACACTGATTTTGTTTTCATTAAAAAGCTTAGTGACATGCTACAATTGTGCCTTTTGAGGTAATCATGATATACATATATATTTTTTTTCTTCTTTAAAATAAAGCGTTGGGGCGCCTGGGTGGCTCAGTCGTTAAGCGTCTGCCTTCGGCTCGGGTCATGATCCCAGGGTCCTGGGATCAAGTCCCACATCGGGCTCCCTGCTCAGCGGGAGGCCTGCTTCTCCCTCTCCCACTCCCCGCTGCTTGTGTTCCCTCTCTCACTGTATCTCTCTCTGTCAAATAAATAAAATATTAAAAAAAAAAAAACTTGTGTCAGCCCACCCTGGGGATACAAAGGAGCTAAAAATATAAAGATCAAAATCTTTGAGAATAAGAAATGAATAATAACAGTAATCTAAAACTCTTTCATTGTAAACAGTTTCAAAGAAAGTATTCACTTAGGGCGCCTGGGTGGCTCAATCAGTTAAGCGTCTGCCTTCAGTTCAGGTCATGATCCCAGGGTCCTGGGATTAAGTCCCGCATCAGGGGGACTCTGCTCATCGAGGAGTCTGCTACTCCTTCTGCCCCACTTGTGCTTGCTGTCTGTCTGTGTCTCTCTCTCTCCCCCAAAAATAAATAAATAAAATCTTAAAAAAAAAGAAAGAATTCACTTCTATCAGAACTTGTATTTAGTGAAAAGAAAGATTAATTTGTAAAGAAAGAAATGCAGAGAAAATAAAACAGACAGAAAATTAGTAAATCAGATTTCAGAACATGGATAAATTAGCAGTGTAATTACACATATCCACTCATCCATTTACTTTAAGAAGAATTGCTGGAATCACCATTAGGTTAGCATGGCATGTCCCATAATGAAAAAAAAAAGTTTGAACTTTTGAGATCAGACACCCTAGTGTAATTTTAATCCCAGATGTTTTATACGGGTCCCGTAATAACCTGCTAGCTATTGATTTATAATAGAAAATAGACTGTGAGTGAGAGCAAGCTGCTAGTGGGAAAAAAAAAAATCATTCGATGTAGATTAGCTTAGTCTGCAGAGGCCGTGCCGCTCTTGGGAGAGGAAGGAAGAAGTGGTCTGAGGAATGAGCATCACCTCTGAGCCCAGGAAGCTGGCTCTGGGCCAGGCTTAGCCACATGACCTAGGCAGGTCACTGCTTAGGGCCTCCATTTTTCCTTTGCAAAAGGTAGTGATACCATGTAGGTAATTCTGCGGTCCCTCTAAGATCAATAGTAATTCCTTTATAAGAGGGAGAGGGTTGTGGATAGAGGTGGGAATATACTGGAGAGGTGTGTCTGACTTAGGGTAGCTCCTTAGGCACTCTTGCAGGGTACTCTTCGGTGTCCTGCCCTCTTTCTTTTACTTGGAACCAGCCCTTAAGCAATTGGTAAAAGGTAATACACATTATTTGTGAAGTTAATAAGGTTAATCTTAGAAAATGGCTTTGAGTTTCTTGGATGAAAAAGTGTAAACATGAAGTTATATTAATATACTTTGATCTGACCTTTTGGGGGGAATAAATCATTGTTACTGACCTCTTCCCATGTATCATATAGTAATTAATTCCTCATATGTGAGTGACCATTTATATTCCTTGGAGAATTTTATTCACTATAAAGTCAAAGCCATGAATATAAAACAGGAAATTTTTAGTAACTGCCACATTTGCCTTTGCCATGACATTGGTTAGGTTTTATGGGGAGAAACATGCAAAACAAGGAAGTATTAGTGTACCTTAACAAGCAAACAGCATTGTAGACAGGGAGTTTAAGTAATGAAAAGAGAACATTAGCAGAAGAGAGGGATATGGGAGGGAGAAAAATAGGGAAATTACAACTTGAACAAGAGTGGTAATGGCAGTCTTTCTCAAGAAATAGGCAAATAGGGGCGCCTGGGTGGCTCAGATGGTTAAGCGTCTGCCTTCGGCTCAGGTCATGATCTCAGGGTCCTGGGATTGAGCCCCACATCGGGCTCCCTGCTTGGTGGGGAGCCTGCTTCTCCCTCTCCCTCTACTGTTCTCCCTGCTTGTGCTCTCTCACTCTCTCTGTCAAATAAATAAATAAAATCTTTAAAAAAAAAAAAAAGAAATAGGCAAATAATGTTTTAAAATATATAAAAATTACCCATCAACATATCTAATAGCCTGAGCCCATTTGAGAAGGAAGGAGTTGGGTTGTCTTTGCGTCCCTGCATCTTGTACCATAGAACCTTGCAGAATTGAATGTCACTTTTGATTTAGAGCTTACAGGGAGACAAAACAAAACAAAGCTTGAGGTTAGGATCTGAGATGGAGATTAATAGGCATATGATGTAACAGTTTGGGCGTAGGTATTTGGCTGGTGACATGATGGCCTGGAAATGAAATGTCTATCTTTAAAAAACAGTGTGGTGTGTATGATGGGATGAGGGTGAAGGAAAGGGTTTTAATTTTATTTTTAATGAGTCAGTGTCAGTCTCTTTGCTTAGTGTGATCAGAAAAATCATTTATAAGTTCTTTATTAATGCATCCCCTCTGAGAAAAAGTAAACAAGTTGGTTTTTTTTTAAAGATTAACAATAATTTTAGATTCTAAAATAATAATAATTTTAGATTCTAGATTTCACTATTAAAAGTTTTGTTTTGTTTTTAAGATTTTATTTATTTAATTGACAGAGATAGAGACAGCGAGAGAGGGAACACAAGCATGGGGAGTGGGAGAGGGAGAAGCAGGCTTCCTGCCTAGCAGGGAGCCCGATGTGGGGCTCGATCCTGGGACCCTGGGATCATGACCCGAGCCGAAGGCAGGTGCTTAACGACTGAGCCACCCAGGCGCCCCTTCACTGTTAAAAGTTTAATAAAGAAAAAGAATTATAGATCTATCACCAGAAACCATACATAGATAACTGAAAATTGGAGAAAGTTTTCTTCTGATTCCATCAGTTTGATCTGCCAATAAACATGCCCATTGAAGTAATTCAGATGAGATCATTTACACAGGGGCGCCTGGCTGGCTCAGTTAAGCGTCTGCCCTTCGGCTCAGGTCATGATCTTGGGGTCCTGGGATTGAGTCCCATGTCGGGCTCCCTGCTTAGTGGGGAGTCTGCTTCTCCCTCTCCCTCTGCCCTGCTCCCCTGGCTTATGCTGTCTCTCTCAAATAAATAAATAAAATCTTTAAAAAAGAAAGATCACCTACACAGACAATATGGCACTGTAACTTAATTCTTTGGTAAATAACAGCATATGTTAATTGTGTGTGTGTGTGTGTGTGTAGTTATTTGGAAATAATCTTAATTATATACACTCAAAAAATTACTTTGGTAGGAGGATACTTGCATAGATAAAAGGGTACTTGGGTGATGTGAATCCATCAGGCATGCAATGAGCTGTTCTAGATCTACAGCTTTTCCATTTAGCTGAAAATTATTTTAAGTGGTAGAAACACTTTTAGTTTGCCATTTTTATATATACAATTTCTCCGATTTCTTAAGTAGTCTACTGAACAAGATACTTATCTTGTTATGAGTTCAGCTTTATAAATATCATTTATCTGGAGGTATTGAAAATGTGGATGCAGAAGCAGAAATACATGAGTTAAAACAGTCAAAACAGTCACTGCCACCATATGCTTTAAATCAGCTTTTAGGGAAGATGCCCTGATACCACCGACTTCCACCGTGGGCCTGAGACAACTCTCAACTCTCTTCTCCTGGAACCACAATGAAGAGAGTTACCTAAGCACTCTTGTTTTGACTTTTTTCCCCTCTGCTTGCTCCCTTTAAGTCCCATACCAATATTCATGTTATCTTTTATTGTTAGTAGAGCTTTTTTTATTGTTTAACACTTCTGCTTTTTACATATCCTGGGTCGGTGTTTGTTTTGTTTTTGCCTTGTTCAGTTTGGTGTAAATAACTGTGTCTGATACAGCGTATCTATCATTAAGACTCTTCTTACAGCCAGTAGATGCACCTCCCATGGGTGTGGACTGTCTGCATGTGACGCATTTGGGGCCCGAAAGGCTATTAATGAGCTTGTGCACACTCTGTTCTGCTTCCTGGAGTTGATTGGTTGTGGGTTTTCCTTACTGAGCTTTTACTCATGTTCTGTCTCTTCTCTCGTGTCATTGGTTGCCTCTCTCACTTTCCACCTTTGGTGTGAAAAGTTTGATCATTTTTTCGCAAAGTTTGATCTTTTATAAACATTGTTATTCATTTAATTCTCTTATTCCATGTAGAGATCTGGCCACTAGAACAAATTGAGTCAGCTCAAATAATCTTCAGGTCTTTGAGCTGTTCTTGTGGTATCACTCACAAAAAGAGATTGTTTGTCTCCTCTTCTCCTGCCTATGTCCCTCATCTGTTTCCAGATCCAGAGCTATTTGGACATACAGAATCTAGAAAGTTGTGGTTTTGTTACATTAGGATTTTATTATTTTTTACTTAGAAAATTTTTTTTTAAAGATTTTATTTATTTATTAGAGAGAGAGAGTGAGCAAAAGAGAGAGAGAGCACGAGCCAGGGAGGGGCAGAGAAATAGGCTCCCCACTGAGCAGGGAGCCTAATGTGGGACTTGATCCCAGGACCCTGGGATCATGACCTGAGCTGAAGGCAGACGCTTAACCGACTGAGCCACCCAGGCGCCCCATTATATTAGGATTTTAAAGTTCATTCCAAGCTATAGAGATCAGTAAGTGTCTGTACTATGCACAAAAGTGGATTCTGAATGGGTCTTAGAGAAATAAGAATTTGTTAATCATGTAAACGTAACATTTCAAAGGCTCAGTTGAAATTGTTTTTATAATTATGTAAATCTGTAAGTAAGATGAAGAAGTCAAATCAAAGGATTCCATTTCTGGGGCGCCTGGGTGGCTCAGTCAGTTAAGCGGCTGCCTTCGACTCAGGTTGTGATCTCAAGGTTCTGGGATCAAGCCCTGCATCATCATCAGCAGGGACCCTGCTTCCCCGCCTCCCCACCCCCCAACTTGTACTCTTTCTCTCTCTCAAATAAATAAAATATTTTATTTTTATTATTTATTTATTTAAAGATTTTATTTATTCATTTGATACACACTGAGAGAGCACAAGCAGGGGGTGTAGTGGTAGAGGAGAAGAAGAAGCAGGCTCCTCGCCGAGCAGGGAACCTGATGCCAGGCTCAATCCCAGGATCCTGGGATCATGACCTGAGCCAAAAGCCGCCTCTTAACTGACTGAACCACCAGGCGTCCCAAATAAAATCTTTGAAAAAAAAAAAGATTTAATTTCTTAGAATTGTCTGTCTCACTTGCTGTTTCTCAACAATATTGTATTTTTTTTTTTTTTTAAGATTTTATTTAGTTGAACGAGAGAGAACACGAGTAGGGCGAGGGTCAGAGGGAGAAGCAGACTCCCCACTGAGCAGGGAGCCAGATGCAGGGCTTGATTCCAGGACCCTGAGATCATGGCCTGAGCTGAAGGCAGATGCTTAACTGACTGAGCCACCCAGGCGCCGAACAGTATTGTATTCTTTTGTGTTCGATTTTTAAAACTTTTTTTTTTTTTTAAGATTTTATTTATTTATTTGACAGAGAGAGACACGGAGAGAGAGGGAACACAAGCAGGGGGAGTGGGAGAGGGAGAAGCAGGCATCCCGTGGAGCAGGGAGCCCGATGCGGGGCTTGATCCCAGGACTCTGGGATCATGACCTGAGCCGAAGGCAGACGCTTAACCGACTGAGCCACCCAGGCGCCCCGTTGTGTTTGATTTTTAAAAAGCAGCAAACCAAAGAATATACTTGGCCTAAATGCAGAAAGTATTTAAGAAGCTTAGCCTCCTAAAGACAGTGTCATTTTATGGAACTGTAATTCTCTTACACAAAAATATTTGAGGGGATAGGACTTCCATCAAAGTCAAAGCAATATTTCTTTTTTTTCTACTTCATAAAGGTTGCTGTTGAAGAAATCTGGTTGTAGAACACCAAGGATTGAATTGGAAGAGATGGGTCCCTCATTGGATCTGGTTCTGAGGAGGACACATCTGGCATCAGATGATCTTTATAAATTATCTATGAAAATGCCAAAAGCACTCAAGGTTTGTAACTTGCAGATTGGTGCCATATTTATTTGTATATTCCACTCTTCTTTCCAAAAAAGATTTGCAGCATAGGACACTAAAGAACATACAGAAAGAGCTCAATAATATACATAAAATTAGACTCTCAGAACAAAGAAAAGGAGGAAGAAGCAAATAAGCCACCATAAACGATAATAAAAGAGTTGTAGAAACCATGCATCAACTGTGGCTAAGAGCTTTCTGGTAGCCAAGACTGCCAGTTTTAAGCAAGAAAGAAAATTGGGGCATTGTGGAGATTGGTGACTTAGAGTACAGGATGTGTATATAACCCATACTTGTATAAAATGTATTTTGACTTTTGAATGGTTTTGAAAAACAAGTAGAAATGGCATCTCTGGAATGCCAATAAAGATTGAAATGATAGTCACAATTCCTTAAGCTAAACACAGGAAATTCTCTCAATGCATGACAATGGTTAGCATAGTTTATAGTGTTGCTTTTCAAAGTGTGGTCTGACAGTTTACCTGGGAATTGTTAGAAATGCTGAATCTCAGGTCCTACCCTAGACCTATTGATTTATAATGTGCATTTTAACAAGATCCTCAAGGGATTTGTATGTACTTAAGTTTGAGAAGAAAGTTCTATAGGGTTATAGACTATATTATTGAATTGGTGCTCTGAGTTATTAGTGAGATAGTTGTACACTAGATTTTTACCAGTTTATGACAATAGATACCATTACATATATAATAAATATATATAATTATTTATTTATATATATATTCTTGTTTCATAGCCAAAGAAGAAGAAAAATGTCTCCCATGATACTTTTGGTACAACTTATGGAAGGATTCATATGCAGAAGCAAGACCTAAGCAAACTACAAACCAGGAAAATGAAGGGTTTGAAGAAGCGACCTGCAGAAAGGATAACAGAAGACCAAGAGAAAAAATCAAAGAGAATTAAAAAAAACTGATGGAACTTAGCCAGTGACTATAATGTTATTGTAGTCTGTTTACTTAAGAGAATTATCAATCATCAGTCATTTCTAAGTTTCTTAAAGATTTTATTAAATATTTTTATAGTGTGGTAATTTACCTAAACTATATATTATATATATTATGAACACTAATCTACTAGTATGAGGTTGAAAGTAAGCCCCTTTTGAGATACATCCTGGTGGGCCATTTTCTCTCTGTGTTAATGGTATTCCCTCTGCCCCCTCCCCTCCAGGGTTGGTAGGTGAGGTGGGATCTCCCGAACAGCCATTGGTATTTTAAAGAATTTCTGGATTAAACTTTCAATAAAGGGAGAAAGCCATGGAAAGTAGAAATGGCCCAAAGGAACTGTATACACACTTAGTAGTATGAGTTACCTGGAAAGTTAACCCCATCTGCCAACACATACCTACAACCTGACTTTTGTTTTTCACTCTTCTGTTACTTTGCCTGAAATTTTGCCAGTTAGAGATTCATTTAAGTTTTTTAACTTTGTGTCTTAAAACATTTCTCTTAAGAGCATGTCCACTAATTTTCTACCATCTCCACCCCACCCCACCCCAAAGAACCACTGATCTTCACAGTTATACAGTAAACTAAAGGAAGTGCCTGTGAGGAAGTCCAGCAGAGAAGACCCAGCACACTGTGGAGCAAAACAAATCTGAGATTGGATAGATTGAGGAGGGCACGAAGAACAATTTCACTTTAACCTCATCAGCCCTGCCCATGTGACACAGTTCCCCACCAAGAGAAACCTTCCAGCCTGTGATTTCCCCATGGAGGGGAGGGAGAACATGTGAGTGAGCAGTGGCTCCCCCAGCTCTGCAGGATGCTGCCAAAGAGAACCCTCTTTCTAGCCCCACCCAGAATACTGAGATATACTGCTCAACGGGGGAGTGGGGTCCACCTAGGAGAACCGCACCCAGGGCTCTTGGAGGGCAGTAAACCAACATGGACCATACAAACCACGGCACAGCCTCCATTAGGAATCTGCCCATGAGCCACTGGAGATGGCCTGCCTGCAGACCCCCACAAATGGTCCACGACACACACAATACTCAGTCTCTCGCCCATATATCATCCCACCCTGTGGCCTGCCACCAGCACACACAGGAGGGCAACACGAGGGAGCTTCTGGAAGGGGCTAGTGAGCATGTGCAGAAAGTAGCCCCACTCTCCCGGATTGGGAGAAATCACATAGATTCAGTCAGCAGCGTCCTAGAGAAAGCAAACAAAAGGGAGACTCTCAGCACCCTGTCTGGCTTCACAGGATGAAGAGCAGGCCTTAAAGTTTGTACTACACTGTCCCAGGCAGTAGGAGACAAATAGCCAACCATGGTGAAGATTTAAAGCCTGAATGTGTCTGGATCTGAGCTATGTATTCATTGCACACTCTGGCTAAAGCACTTTTTTTCTTTCACTGCATCAATTCTCACCTAAGTATGATCGAGCATTCAAACCTGTAGGAACTGCATCCTCTGTCTTGCTTCTAACTTAAGAAGAAATAAACTAATAATATGGAAGCATGCTTCCTTCTGACTCCATTATCAGGCGTGGAGGAAATGGACCAGTCAAGAGTTGCCTTCCTTTTACACAGGAGCCAGCGGTATTATTACAAGGGAGGGAAAGAATCAAGGCCATTGACATGTTGGGCTACAATACTAACTGTCTTTGTTCAGATGTTTTAAACCAAATTTAATCCGAGGACTTTCCCAGTAAGAAAAAGCCAGTTAGCAGATAGCTAACAACCATAACTCAGCTAAAAGGAACCACTGTCACCGTACCAGTTGCCAGTTGGTGTATCCATCATTAGTTAGGAAGACTTGGAGGGACCTTGCAAGGAGCCTACCCTTGAGCAGGGGTGGGAGAATGAGGGAATTAAGTATTTACTCAATTAGTTTCATTCCACTGATTTCTGTACAACACTAGAGAATGACTTTGTTAAAAAGAAGGTTGTGGTTAGTAATGTTTAATTCAGTCATACAAGAACAAGTGGCAGGGAGGTTGGTAGCACATCATCTCTTCATTAGCCATTAGTCCAAATGCCTTTGTGCAGTCTACTAATAATAGTAAGGTGGCTGATACATGCATATAAAAGTTTTACCATCTGTATCTCAGAAAGAAAGGTTTTCATTATAATGATAACAAAAAATCTCAAGTCCAAGAATAAATTGAATTATCTTCAAACAACAGTATTATTAAGAGAGACATATAGATGGAAAGAAACAGTATGTTCTAAAACAATCAGATATACACTTTGAAGACTTTGTTTTTCACAAATCAATTTATAAACTTAATTTATAAATCCTAAAGCTTAAAATTATGAGTAAGTAGCAAAAAAAAAAAAAAAACAAAAACATGTCTACCACCTGATCATTGACATATTACCTACCATACTATTGGTTATCTTAAGGGATTCTGCCACTAAGCTCTGTCCCCCCCTTCTATGAGAGAAAAGTAGTTTTGGTAGGGCTAGAAGTGAGAAAGGAGGGACTGGGTAAGGTTTGAGACAAAGGGCACTTAGGGTACTGAGTAACTCTAGGTAGCTAAAGGTCACATGAAGGCCCTGGGTGTTTTCATACCAAGTAGGAGTGAGCCAAAGCCAAACTGAGCTTATTTTGAAAAAAAATTTTTTTTTAAGATTTTATTTATTTATTTGAGAGAGAGAGAGAGAAACAGCATGAGAGGGGAGAGGGTCAGAGGGAGAACCAGGCTCCCCACTGAGCAAGGAGCCCAATGTGGGACTCGATCCCAGGACTCCGGGATCATGACCTGAGCTGAAGGCAGTCGCTTAACCAACTGAGCCACCCAGGCGCCCTATTTTGAAATTTCTTAAAAATGGACCTTGTGCCTAGGAAAATGGGAAGAAACTTTCTACTTCCTCTTCCTGCTGTTGCATACTAGTATGTTTTCCCTAATGTTCAAATTTAGGTTCCTGGTAAAGAAGCTCCTTTATACAAGTGCAAACCAACCATGTTGCAAAAAGACAAACATACGTCAACTATAATTTGTTATATGAGGTGGAAATGCTTTTGTTTTCAATTCCATGTCAAGGAGTTCCCTTATGCCTGTGTGTGCGTACACTTAACGTGAGTTTGCTGACACTAAGCAAAAGCTAGAGCCTCAATTTTAAATTTCCCTTCTCCAATAAACCCATTCCTTAGCCTTCTCTCTCCCCATCCCTTTCCAGATGCTTAATACCTCTCCTCATAAAAAGGGAGCTGGTATTCATTTGCACTTGTTGCTTGATGATACATTTACCCAAAGACCACAGAGTTTTAGATCTGAAGCAGGCATTTTATGTCTAGATGTGGAGAAAAGGCTAAAATAATTCATATCCAGCCATCTAAAAGTAAATGGACAATAGTTGGGGAGAAGAAGAGCCATGAAAGGGCCATCAGAAACAATGAATGCAGAGTCCTTACCCAATGCTTGATCCCCTACTTCCAGCTAACATGGAAATAATGATTCAGCCAAGCAATGGGTCTTACTAGCCACCTACAGGAAGGACCCTGCCATACCTTGACCTCTCTACCAGGAAGACCTCTCTCAGCAATTCAGCTGATAGAGATGGCCACATTTTTGGTATGTGGGACATTGTCTTAGGGTGTTTGTTTTAAAATTTATTTTTAGGTAATCTCTACATCTGGTGTGGGGTTCAAACTTAATAGCTCCAGGGATCAAGAGTCGCATGCTCAGCTAACTGAGCCAGCGAGGTGCCCCTTAGGGTGTTTTATTTATTTTTAAGATTTTATTTATTTGAGAGAGAGAACAAGCAGGGAGAGGGATAGAGGGAGAAGCAGGCTCCCCAGTGAGCAGGGAGCCCGACGTGGGGCTAGATCCCAGGACCCTGGGATCATAACCTCAGCCAAAGGCAGATGCTTAACTGACTGAACCACCAGGCACCGCAGGTTGGTTGTTTTAATCAATCCTCTTGAGATTTGGTAATGCATCCCTTTGTTTCCTATGAAATTTTTATCTCAAGATTATAGAGTCATTAAGTATTTGAATGCATCCTCTTCAGTAAGAAAAGTACTATATAGTATTTATTACTGAGACCTAGTTGGAAGCCTTTTTTTTGGCGGGGGAGGGGGAAGAAATCTTTGTTGGAGTTGTTGAGGCATCTGGAACCTTTGATCCACCATTTATATCACCCACCGGTTTTGTGGGAAGTGCATTTTAATTTCACTTGTCCTTGAAATTTAGGACACAACATATATGAATTGGAGAATATATATTCATTTCAATAGAGCTGGTAAACTGCCTTAATTTTTACTTAACTAAGTTTTACTTAACACTGGATTTTGGTAGATGAAGAAAACAGGTTTTTTGGTTTTAAATACCAAATTCCTTTTGTTTTTACTAGGATGTTAATACTGATACCAAGCTATATATAATTTAATGAAATTTGGTTCCTTTTTATAACCTAAAGCCTATTTGTTTTCTTGGTATTGAACATAATCCAAAGTAGAGTTGTCATTACTCAAGAAAGGAAGGGGGGAAAAAAGAACTTACCCCAAGTCAGTTTTCAGTTATCTGATCATCTAGCTTCTGATCTCTCCTTCCTTTTGTTTATATTTTTAGCCATTTCATATCCCCCCTTCCCCCAGGTGGGGCCAGGAAAGAAACTTTACAATGGAAGTTCAAACCACTGCTAACATTTGACCAACAAGGGAAGGCTTGTTTTTTTAAAGATTTTTATTTATTTGACAGCAGAAGCAGGGGGAGCTGAAGAGGGAGAACGAGACTCCCCATTGAGCAAGGAACCCGATGCGGGACTCAATTCCAGGACCCTGGGATCATGACTTGAGTCGAAGGCAGACGCTTAACTAACTGAGCCACCCAGGCGCCCAGGAAGCCTTGTTTTTTAATTGAATTTCAGTTGTTGGTTGCTTTGTCCATCATAAAATTAAGAGCCTGCAAATATACAGGGTCTTCATTACGTCTTTAGAGCACTTTTAACAGATCATCAACATGGTCACAATATCCCATAACTGCATTAAAGGTGGATATATCCTAGTGCTATAATCCATTGAAATAAGCTACTATGAACAAGAAGGTAAAATGGGCTAGCTGGCTTGAGGTTTATGCTAGCTGTGACAAGAAAGTCAACTTGCTTTTATTTATTTTTTAAGGATTTTATTTATTTAAGGGAAAGGGAGAGTGAGCTGAGCAGAGAGCCCATCCCAGGAACCTGAGATCATGACCTGAGCCGAAAGCAGAGCTTAACCGACTGAACCACCCAGGCACCCCAGTCACCTTGCTTTTAAATATATATTGTTTTTCTCTCAAACTGACAACTTGAGTTCAAGTTTAACACAGGAAGGCTATTGCTCTGTGTTTCCTGTATCACCCGGAGGGGCCCACGTTAGGAATTTTAACTGCCTTGGTTAGAGTGGAGTCATTTGTACTTTTCCATTTCAAAGCCCTTTGGGAAAAAGTTTTAAAATAAGGGATAAATAAAGTAGACCTTTTTTTTTTTTTAAGATTATTTATTTATTTATTTATTTGAGAGAGTAGAGAGGGAGAGTGAGAGGGTGAAGCAGACTCCACTGAGCAGAGAGCCCAATGGGGGACTCGATCCCAGGACCCTGAGATCATGACCTGCGCCAAAGGCAGACGCTTAACCGACTGAGCCACCCAGGCACCTTTTTTTTTTTTTTTTTAAAGATAACCAACATGCATTTTAAATCTGTTCTTGTTCTGCTTCTTCCTTTAAACAACTTTCCCTCCTCCCTCTCCCAACCCATTTCACCCCCACCTCCACCCTTCACACACACTCTGGGCATCAGAAAATAGGTTCCAAACCCAAGGAGAAAGGTCCAACACTGCAAGTTCCTGCTGAGCAGGGCTGGGGCTAGTATGCAAAAAGGCAGATAATGGGGAAATAACAAAATTAGAACTTTGCATTTAGGGCTTTTGCTAAGCAAAGATCAAAGCCCCTGAACTTTAAGTACTTTACTGGGTTTGGATTGATTCTTCAAACTCAAAACTGGGTTTCTGAGGGCTCAGCAAGAAGCAGAGTGGCAGATGTTGGCTCTGTGAGGCATGCCCTCCCACTCAGCTGTAACCCTGGGCTTCAGGGGACCACCTCTGGATTCCAGATCAGGGTAAGGGACTTGCAAGCAGAGTTAGGGCTGAGCAAAAGTTGCGGCTGTATTCAGGCAACACCTCTGTCCCTCTCAAAACACTGCAAGTGAGTTCAGGGGTTCCTGGAGGTAAAGTACAAACTATTTAATTGGTGCATTTGATATAGACTTGGAAGATTCACATTCATCAATGTGAGAAGCTTATTACCTCCATCCCTTAGCTGGTTCCCCCGAGTCACCTGACAAAGCAGATGGCAAGGTGACCCAACAGATTAGAGACATCACTTTAGATGACAAATGTGACAGCACCTGCAGTTCAGCCTCTCAGAGGCAGCTCTGGGGTTTGGGGCACTGGGGTAAGAGCATGAGAATTCATTGCTGTCCCCATTAGGCCCCATTTCTTTTCATTTGACTCATCACTTAAATCTAGTCCAGGTCACAAATGGTTTGAGTTTTACTCCCAGCACATTCCTCCATATAGGGAGACCTTAGGGAAGGATTAGACGGAATCTTGAAAAATCAATAAACAAAGCTCAAGTGGCATGGGAGCTCCTCACAAGAATTCTGGCTGTGGAAAATATGGGAGGGGAGGACAGCAGGCGGTGCGGTGTTGGTGGGGGTGGGGGTTGTGGCGTTAAAAGAAACTGACATCCTCTGCTGTTGCTCTCTGAGAGCTCAGCTGAGATTTTAAAGGACAAGGATCTAATTAAGGACAGCAAAAAACCATGGTCATCACCAATTACTGGTATGGTTCTCTAACAGTAGTGTTAGAATGTTAGTTCCCAGCATTTTCCCACAAATGCAGAGGAAACAAATGAGGTCTTGTTTTGTGGTGGCGGTAGGATGACAAGGTATGACTATTTATTTATTTGTGCAAAAAGGTGATTTTATTAAAGCACAGGGACAGGACCCGTGGGCAGAAAGAGCTGCTGCCAAAGTATGACTTTTTAAAGTGCCTAATAAGGCAGGTGGTATGATACTGACAGATTTCTTATGTTATTTCCATGCTTAGAATATGAGAAGAGTAGAGCCATCATGGTTGAGAAGGAGGGTTCCAGAGAGTAATCCTCCTACCGTCAAGGTGGGTGAGATGTGGTATGGAAAGTACCTGGCTAATTGAAATGACTTGGAGTTTCAATCCCAGACAAGTACAGAAATATTTTTATTTTTTATTTATTTATTTTTATTTTTTAAAGATTTTATTTATTTATTTGACAGAGAGAGACACAGCGAGAGAGGGACACAAGCAGGGGGAGTGGGAGAGGGAGAAGCAGGCTTCCCGTGGAGCAGGGAGCCCGATGCGGGGCTCGATCCCAGAACCCTGGGATCATGACCTGAGCCCAAGGCAGACGCTTAACAACTGAGCCACCCTGGTGCCCCAGGACAGAAATATTTTTAGAAAGCATTTTCATATGTTCATTTTATTTGCTATTGAAAATATCCTGTAAGATGTATAGTGCAGTTGGTATTATATATAATTTCCAGTTGAGGAAACAGGCTCAGAGAGACTAAGTTACTTGTCTGAAGTCACACACCTGAAAGAAGTGAAGCTGGTCCTAGATAGATCCCCTGTCTTCTCATCTCTAGTCTAGGGGATTCTCAACAAGACATCTAAGTCTCTCAAAGTATTCTTGTGAATCAGATGGAGAAATGTGATATAACTAAAACACTTAGGCCACTTCATGGCAGTTTGAAGGACTACTGTACCCAAAGAATGTTGATGAATGATGAATAAATCTGTGGCATCTGCAAAGGAAATCTTCCTTGGCAAGCCACAGGGCTCTGTCCTTGGCCTTTGTCTCCTAAACAATTTTATCTCCCACTTGAATGAAGACAAAGATGACACACTTATTAAATTTGTGGATGATATAAAGCAATGAGAATATTAGATGACATAAAAGTAAAGTATCTTGGGATATAAAATATCTTGGCAGGGTGGGCAGGTGGACTGAAGCCAAAAGGAGAAATTTAGTAAGATAAGTGAGAAGCTCAGTATCTAGAGGGGGAACTATAAACATAGTTAGGATAGGGGCACCTGGCTGGCTCAGTAGGTAGAGCATGTGACTCTTGATCTTGGGGTTGTGAGTTCAAGCCCCATGTTGGGCGCAGAGATTACTTAAACAAACATAGGATAAGGAAGACATGGTGCTACAGTTGGGAAATGACCCAGGGGACAAACCCATTGTCAGTCATCAATGTGAGCAGACTTCCAGAAAGGTCCATAGAAATAGAAACTGCACTGACAGAACATTCAGGTTGACTGAAGTAGTATACATGAGATAAATAAGGAAGTCTGAAAATGGCACTACCTGATATGAAAATTAGTAAAAGGGTAGAGGTAACAGAGACCCAGTGTCTCGAATTTGCCCAAACCACATCTACAGTATTGGTTCCAGTTCTGGGCACCACCCTTGGAGGAACCTGAGCTACCTGGATTGTGTTCAGAAGATGGTGATGAGAGTGATGAAGATCTCTAAACCTTGCCAGATGTGGAAATAATTTCCCAGGGGAAGAAAGGCATTCACTGAACAAAATTTATTTTTATCAGCTTAATTGGAATATAATTTATGTATAATAAAGTACATTCCTTTAGGGGCATCTGTGTGGTGCAGTGGATTGAGTGTCTGACTTTGTTTCAGTTCAGGTCATGAGATTGAGCCCCGTGTCAGGCTTCATGCTCAGTGAGGAGTCTGCTTGAGATTCTCACTCACCCTCTCCCTCTGTTCCTCCCCACCACCACCACTCCCACTCCCTCTCTCTCTTTAAAATAAGTAAATAAATCTTTTTTTTTTTTTAAAGGGTACCTGGGACGCCTGGGTGGCTCAGTCGGTTAAGCTTCTGCCTTCGGCTCAGGTCATGATCCCAGAGTCCTGGGATCGAGTCCCACTTTGGGCTCCCTGCTCAGCGGGAAGCCTGCTTCTCCCTGTGCCTGCCGCTCCCCCTGCTTTGTGCTCTCGCTCTCTCTCTCTGATAAATAAATAAATAAATAATAAATAAATAAATAAATAAATATCTTTAAAAGAGTACCTTCACTTAAAGTGTATGATTTGGTGAGTTTTAACATTTGTATAAACCCATGAAAGCACTAGCACATTAAAGATGGGAACATTTTCATTATCCCAAAAAGATTCTTCATGCGTCTTTGTAGTTCATTAACTTTTTACCCCAAGTCCAGGCAACCACTGATCTGCTTTCTGTCACTACAGATTGATGAAGATTTTCTGGAATTTTGTATAGTAAATGGAATAGAAAAGGACAACTCCTGTGACTGGCTTCTTTAACTCAGCATGAAGATTTTGAGGTTCATACATCTTGCTCATCTATCAGTAGTTCATTGCTGAGGAGTATTCCCTTGTATGGACGTATATTTTGCTTCCTATCCATCTGTTTGTGGACATGTGGGTTGTTTCCAGTTCTTGGCTATTATGAACAAAGCTGCTATGAACATTCATGTTACAAGTTTCTGTGGACAAATGTTTTCATTTCTTTTGGGTAGATACCTAGGAGTGGAATGGCTGGGTTATGTTGGACATACAGTTCCATTAGAATAAGAGAGAGGTTCCCAGATGCCACGAGGCTCATATTCTAGTTAAGGGAAGCAGGCAGTAAAACATGTGAACAGATAGGATAAATTTATTTTTTTAAAGATTTTATTTATTTATTTGACAGAGAGAGAGATAGCAAGAGCAGGAACACAAGCAGGGGGAGCAGGAGAGGGAGAAGCAGGTTTCCCACCGAGCAGGGAGCCCTATATGGGGCTCGATCCCAGGACCCTGGGATCATGACCTGAGCTGAAGGCAGACGCTTAACTGACTGAGCCACCCAGGTGCTCCCAGATAGGATAAATTTAGAAAGTGATAAATGATAAAAAGACAATAAAATAGAACAGGTGAAGAGTGACTCAGAAGCGTCTCCTTTAACTAGAACGACAAGGAAAGATCTCTCTGTAAAGGTGACATAGGAGTTGAACTGAGTCCTGAATGTTAAGGAGGAAGCAGTGTATGAAGATCTGGGGGAGCGCAAAGTCTTTGTGAAATGAAAGATGGATGGATGAATGAAGGGTATAATAGTTGTCTCCAGGGATCTGAAAAATAATCAGGAAGAAAGGGGATTGCATTTATTCTATCGAAATGTCAGAGTCATAAATATAACCAATGAGTGGAAGTTAGATGGAGAAAAGTTTTGGTTTAGTCTAACCTTTTAACAGGGGACATTGAGGGATAGGAGAATGACCAAGTTCTAAGTTCTTTGTTGTTGTTGTTGAGGTTTTTTTTTTTTCTTTTTTAATAAACACATTTCCTACTAATGTGAATAACAACTACAACTAGATGGGACTGAAATTGAACTTGTGACTTTGGTCTCTCAAAGTGAGTTATTGAGCAAATACAAATCCAGCTTATAAACCAACTGCAGTAGTTTGCAATAATTTGTAAGGCAATTGATTTCTTTTCCCCATTAAGTCTGGGTTTAACAATAGGCACTGAGAAATCCTTCAAGTATTCCTTGAAAGGCTGGGAAAGGAATGTTACCTCCCTTCAGTCAAATGACATCTTCCGTAGTCAGTGTATACGAGGTGTGAGCACATGTTAATAGTAAACACGAGGGGGATCCTTCAGCATTTCTCGGCATCTGTCAATTTAAAAGTAATAACAGTGATTTCAAATGATACTTACCAAGGTTTTAACCCAGAAAAAAGATGCAATTATACAATTGGGAAATGTGTTAGAGGACTAAGTTATATCATTAATTATAATTATTGTGCAAACTTAAGAACAATAAAGGAACAGAAGGAGGAGGAGGAGAGAGAGAAGGAGAAGGAATAAACCTCCCAGTGTCAAGAAACTGCTGCTTTCATTCTTCCATGATCTCCTTCAGCCCTTGCCTATATGCTCTGGAATTGTCAGGTAAGATAGCAGGCATAATTTTCATATTATATAACTTTGTGGCATTTTAATTCAGTAAAGCGTGTCATTAATTATTAGTTTATTATGTAAAAGAGCAGTATATGTAGGGTCTTTAGCAGAGGAACTTATTGGCAGTTTCTATGCCATGCATGGGAGGGGCACAAAATGGGTAGGAGTAAGATACAACTCCCCAAGAGGGGGTCCTCAAGCTGTGGTCTGTGGTTCCCTGTCACCTCCAGGGAATGATATAGGCTGCTTTCTAGCCCTTGTCATCCTCAAGGTCCTCAATTTGTGCATGAATACGGGTCATTTACTAGGAGCAGAGCATGGCTATTCTCCATGAAGTTGTCAGGGAGTATAATCTTTATTGAGATATTATTCATATATCATCAAATTCACCCTTTCAAAGTATACACCTCAGTGGTTTTAGTGCATTCAGAGAGTTGTGCAGCCATCACTGCTATCTAATTCCAGAAAATTTTAATGACCTCGAGAAGAAATCCCTTACCCATTAGCAGTCACTCCTCATTCTTTCCTTCTCTGACTAATCTACTCTCTGTCTCTATGGATATGCCTATTCTGGAAATCTCACATAAGCGCAATGATACAGTATGTGGTCTTTTGTGATTGGCCTTTCACTTCACATAAGGTTTTCAAGGTTCATTCGTGTTGTAGCATGTGTCCGTACTTTACTCCTTTTTATGGCTGAATAATATTCCATTGTATGGCTATATCAGTGAGTGTAATCTTGAGCTCACCGACACTCTGTATTTAGCAAAGATAAGCTCGGCCCTTGGAAAATGGGTGAAATACTCAAATATATTTGTAAGAACAACACTCTTTATGGAATTGTGCTGTAAGGGCAAAGAATGAAATAAGGCTATCTACTCAGGCTATCAAACAAATATAGTTATAAAATCACACATCTCTAAAAGTTTGATTCCCTCACACTTGCAAAAACAATATAAATGTATACATTTTCATAATTTTTAGTTTTATTTTCCCAGACAGAATCCAAATCAAACCTTTTCCTCCCCACCCCAAACACTATTTACTATGACATACTGGGTCTTGTTTTGAGTGGATTTCCTTTAAAAAAAAGCCTTTTTTCCCAATACTAGTTATCTCCAGTTTCAAGGACGCAAATGCTAACAGTGATAGTTTCTAGGTGGTGAGATTATGGGTGATTTTAATTTCCTCTTTTCATTTATCTCTATTTCTCTCAACAGACATGCTTTGTATTTGTAAGTAAGAGGGGGAGGTAAGAAAAAGAAATAGGCTGAGAGAAACAATTAGGAAAGTTCTTCTGCAAGGTGTGCAATCTATTTCCCCAGAGTGCATTCTTTGATTAAGCCAGAGGGTGGGTTTGCATTTATTTATTCCTAACCTGTGTTAAAGAGTATTCTAAGAATATCCTCATTTAAGTGTTGCTGCATTTATTGAAAGATATCATTGGGACTGTCATTTACTACGTTTTACAGGATCCTCTTTATAAACATCTGTAGGATAAACATCTCTCTCTCTCTTTTAAAGATTTTAGTTATTTGAGAAAGTGAAAGAGAGAGAGGGAGAGAGAGAGAACATGAGTGGGGGGAGGGGCAGAGGGAGAAGCAGACTCCCTGCTGAGCAGGGAGCCTGACACGGGACTCAACCCTAGGACCCTGGGATCATGACCTGAGCCAAAGGCAGATGCTTAACTGAGCCACCCAGGTGTCCCTATCATTAAAAGTGTCTTATGGGGGCACCTGGGTGGCTCAGTGGGTTAAGTCTCCAACTCTTGATTTCAGCTCAGGTCATGATCTCAGCGTCGCAGAATCGAGTCCTGTGTCAGGCTCCATGCTCAGTGCAGAGTCAGCTTGTCCCTCTCCCTCTGCTCCTCCTTGCTCTCTCTCTCAAAGAAATAAATAAAATCTTAAAAAAAAAGTCTCTTATGGTTTGCCTCCCCCCCCCTCTTTTTTCCCCTTCCCACATGTCATCTGTTTTGTTCCCTAAATTCCACATATGGGTGAAATTATATGGTATTTGTCTTTCTCTGACTAACTTATTTTGCTTAGAATAATACTCTCTAGCTCCATCCATATTGTTGCAAATGGTAAGATTTCATTCTTTAATGGCTGAGTAATAGTCCAATGCATATATATGCAATGGAATATTATATATATGTGATATATATGTATATATATATATATACTACCTCTTTATCCATTCATCAGTTGATGGACACTTGGGCTCTTTCCATAGTTTGGTTATTGTTGATAATGCTGCTATAAACATTGGGGTGCATGTACCCCCTCAAATCTGTATATTTGTGTCCTTTGGGTAAATACCTAGTAGTGCGATTGCTAGACCATAGGGTAGTTCTATTTTTAACTTTCTGAGGAACCTCCATACTCTTCTCCAGAGTGGCTGCTCCAGTTTGCATTCCCACCAACAGTGTAAGAGGGTTCCCTTTTCTCTGCATCCTTGCCAACCTCTGTTGTTTCCTCTGTTGTTAATTTTAGCCCTTCTGACAGGTGTGAGGTGGTATCTCATCACGGTTTTGATTTGTATTTCCCTGATGATGAGTGATGTGGAGCATGTTTTCATGTGTCTATTAGCCATCTGGATGTCTTCTTTGGAAAAATGTCTATTCATGTCTTCTGCCCATTTCTTAACTGGATTAATTGTTTTTGGGTTTTGAGTTTGATAAGTTCTTTATAAATTTTGGATACTA
This sequence comes from Phoca vitulina, assembly GCF_004348235.1. Lineage (NCBI taxonomy): Eukaryota > Metazoa > Chordata > Mammalia > Carnivora > Phocidae > Phoca > Phoca vitulina. The sequence continues at coordinate 49,734,356 of NW_022589712.1, read as the reverse complement.
ACACTTTATCAGATACGTAGTTTACAAATATCTTCTCCCATTCCACAGGCTGCCTTTTAGTTTTGTTGATTATTTCCTTTGCTGTGCAGAAGCTTTTTATCTTGATGAAGACCCAATAGTTCATTTTGCTTTTGTTTCCTTTGCCTCTGGTGGTGTGTCTGGTAAGAAGTTTCTACGGCCGAGGTCAAAGAGGTTGCTGCCTGTGTTCTCCTCTAGGATTTTGATGGTTTCTTATCTCATATTTAGGTCTTTCAACCATTTTGAATTTGTTTTTGTGTATGGTGTAAGAAAGTGGTCCACTTTCATTTTTCTGCATGTTGCTGTCCAGTTTTTCCAACACCATTTGTTGAAAAGGCTGTCTTTTTTCCAGTGGACATTTTTTCCTGCTTTATTAAAGATTAATTGACCACCGAGTTGTGGGTTCATTTCTGGGTTTTCTGTTCTGTTCCATTGATCTGTGTGTCTGTTTTTGTGCAAATATCATACTGTCTTGATGACTACAGCTTTGTAATATAACTTGAAGTCCAGAATTGTGATGCCTCCAGCTTTGCTTTTCTTTTTCAGGATTGCTTTGGCTATTTGGGGTCAGTTCACACATTTAAAGTGTATGATTTAATGGCTCTTAGAATATTCACAGAGTTGTGCAACTATGACTACAATCAATTTTATAACATTTTCATTATCCCAAAAGAAACCACCTCCCCGGAGCCATCATCCTCCAACTTTTCTCTCCTTTGCTAGTTCTAGACAACTATTAATCACTTTGCTTTCTATGGATTTGCCTAATCTGGATATTTCGTATGAACAATGATACAACATGTGATGCTTTGTGACTGCCTCTTTCACTTAGCATGTTTTTGAGGTTCATCCATTCTGTGCAATGTATCTGCACTTCATTAATTTTGGTTGTCAAATGACATTCCATTATATGGATTTACTCCATTTTATTTATCTATTCATCTGTTGATGAATATTGGGATTGTTTTCACCATTCAGCTATTGTGAACAATGCGGTTATGAACATTCATGTACATGTATTTGTTTGAATACCTGTTTTTAATTCTTTGGGGTATATACATAGGAGTGGGACAAATGAATGCTGATCATATGGTTAATTCTGTGTTTAACTTTTTGAGACATCTCCAAACTATTTACACAGCAGTTGTACTATTTTATAGTCCCACCAGCAATGTACAAGGATTCTAATTTCCCACATTCTCACCAACATTTGTTATCTTCTGTTTTTTAAAAAGATTTATTTATTTATTTCAGGGGGGAGGGGCAGAGGGAGAGGGAGAGAAACTCAAGTAGATTCCCTGCTGATCCCACGACCCCAAGATCATGACCTGAGGCAAAACCAAGAGCCCAGTGCTCAATGGACTGAGCCACCCAGGCACTCCCTGTTTTTATCATAGCCATTCTAACAGATATGAAATGATACTTCTTTGTGTATTTTTGGGATGCTTTTTATTTCTTTTTTTTTTTAAGATTTTATTTATTCATTTGAGACACAGAGATACAGAGAGAGAGAGAGAGAGCATGAGCAGGGAGAGAGGCAGAGGGAGAGGGAGAAGCAGGCTCCTCGCTGAGCCAGGAGCCTGATGTGGGGCTCAATCCCAGGACCCTGGGATCATGACCCAAGCGGAAGGCAGACGCTCAACCATCTGAGCCACCCAGGTGCCCCTGGGATGCTTTTTATTTCATCTGCCAACAAAAAAGGGATACTTCTTTGTCAGTAAATAAGAGGTTGTCATAATGCTGTTTTCAGGCAGATTTGCTTTTCATTGTGATTTTGATTTGCATTTCCCTGATGACCAATAATGTTAAGCATCTTTTCATGCATTTATTGGTATTTGTCTATCTTCCTTGGAGAAATATCTATTCAGATCCCTTCCTCATTTTTAAATTGGGTTATTTGTCTTTTTTTACTTAGTTGTAAAGGTTTTTTTTTAATACATTCTAGATACATAAGTCCCTTACTAGATATATGACTTGCAAATATTTTCTTGTATTCTGTGAGTTGCCTTTTCAGTTTCTTTTTTTTTTTTTTTTTTTTTTTTTTTTTAAAGATTTTTTATTTATTTATTTGAGAGAGAATGAGAGAGAGCAAGCACATGAGAGGGGGAGGGTCAGAGGGAGAAGCAGACTCCCCGCCGAGCAGGGAGCCCGATGCGGGACTCGATCCAGGGACTCCAGGATCATGACCTGAGCCGAAGGCAGTCGCTCAACCAACTGAGCCACCCAGGCGCCCGCCTTTTCAGTTTCTTGATGATGTCCTTTGAAGTACTAAAACTATATTTTGAGGAAGTCCAATTTATCAATTTTTTTCTTTTGTTATGTTTTGGTGTCTTATCTAAGAAACCATTGCCTATTCCAATGTCACAAAGACCTACTCCTGTGTTTTTCTTTCTTTCTTTTTTTTTTTTTTAAGATTTTATTTATTTATTTGACAGAGACACAGTGAGAGAGGGAACACAAGCAGGGGGAGAGGGAGAGGGAGAAGCAGGCTTCCCGCAGAGTAGGAGCCCAATGTGGGGCTCGATCCAAGGATCCTGGGATCATGACCTGAGCCAAAGGCAGACTCTTAACGACTGAGCCACCCAGGTGCCCCTCCTGTGTTTTTCTTTGAAAACTTTCTTAACTTAGGTCTTTGATCCAGTTGAATTAATTTTGTATGGTGTGAGGTAGGGGATAAAATTTCATTCTTTTGCATATGGATATCCACTGTCCCAGCACCATTTGTTGAGAAGACTATTCTTTTCCAATTGAATGGTCTTTCACCCTAGTCAAAAATCAATTGGCGGTAAATATGAAGGTTTATTTCTACACTCTTGATCCATTGACCTATATGTCTTTCCTTATGCAAGTACCACAATGTCTTGATTACTTACTGTAGCTCTATAATGAGATTTGAAATGGAGAAATGTGAGTCTTCCAACTTTGTTCTTTTTCAGGTTTATTTTGGCCATTCTGGGTCTTTTGAATTTCCACATGAATTTTTAGGAGCAGCTTGCCAATTTCTGCAAAGAAGTCAGCTGTGATTTTGACCGGGATTGTGTTGAATCTGTAGATCAATTTGAAAAGTATTTCCATCTTAACAATTTTAAGGGCTTTTTTTCCTCCAAGATTTTATTTAAATTCCAAGTAGTTAATATACAGTGTTATATTAGTTATTAGTTTCAGGTGTAGAATTTAATGATTCAACATTTCCATACAATACTCAGTGCTCATCACAAGTGCCCTCCTTAATTCCCATCACCCATTTAACCCATCGCACCCCCACCCCAACCCCCTATAACCATCAATTTGTTCTCTGTAGTAGAGTCTGTTTCTTGGTTTTTCTCTCTTTCTTTTCCCCCATATTCATTTGTTTTGTTTCTTAAATTCCACATGAGAGGGAAATCATGTGATATTTGTCTTTCTCTGACTGACTTATTTCATTTAGTGTAATACTCTCTAGCTCCATCCATGTCTTTGCAAATGGCAAGATTTCAACAATTTTAAGTTTTTTAATCCATGAACATATGATGTCTTTCCATTTACACAGTCCTTCATCTTCTTCTTTTTTTAAAGATTTTATTTATTTATTTGAGAGAGAGAGAGAGTGAGCATGAGTGGGAGAGGGGCAGAAGGAGAGAAGAGAATCTCAAGCAGACTCCTAGCTGAGCATGGTGCCCAAGATGGGGCTTGATCCCATGACCCTGAGATCATGACCTGTGCTGAAATCAAAAGTTGGACATTCAACCGACTGAGCTACCAGGTACCCCTATGTAGGTCTTTAATTTCTTTCAAAGATGATTGTAGTTTTCAGTGTACAAGTCTTGTACTTCTTTTGTTAAGGTTAGTCCTAATTATTTTATTCTTTTGGTGCTATTCTAAGTAGAATTCTTTTCTTTATTTCATTTTTGGTTGCTCATGGTAACTATTGTATAGAAATACAATTATATTTGTTTTTTTGTGTTTTTTTAAAAGATTTATTTATTTATTTGAGAGAGAGAGAGTGTGTGTGCAACTGGGGGGAGAGGCAGTGGGAGAGGGAGAGGGGAGAGAAGCAGACCCCCTACTGAGTGTGGAGCCCAAGGCAGGGCTAATCTCATGACCCCAAGATCATGACATGAACCAAAATCATTAGTCAGACACTTAACCAACTGAGCCACCCGGTGCCCCACAATTTATATTTGTACATTGATCTGGAATTCTGCAAACTAGCTGAACCTGTTTATTAGTTCTAATAGTTTTTTTAGCATGCAAGATCACATCATCAGTTAATAGGATAGTTTTACTTCTTCCTTTCTAATCTGGATGCCTTCTATTTCTTATTCTGGCCGAATTGCCTTGGTTATAATGTCCTGCACTATGTTGAATAGAGTAGGGTCTTGTTCCTTATCTTAGGGGAAAAGCACCCAGTTTTTTACTTTAAGGATGGTGTTAGCTGTGGGTTTTTTGTAGATGCACTCTATCTGGTTGTGTAAATTCCCTTCTGTTCCTAGTTTGTTGAGTGTTTTTATCATGAAGGGGTCTTGAATTTTGTCAAATGCTTTTCTGCATCTATTGAGAGGATCCTGTGGGGTCTGACTTTTATGCTATCAGTGTGATGTATTTTGGATGTTTTGTATGTTAAGCCAATCTTGCATTCGTGGGATAAATCCTACTTGGTCATTGTGTATAATCCCACAAGACAAATCTGACTCTGTAAATTCTGCTTTTCAAAGATGGAAGAATTAAAAAGTGAATATTTTCATTATAAACATAGTTGTTAATATTACAAGCAAAATTCAGTATGAGGATCCCTAAAATAGTTGGCATCTTTAGATATTAGATCATTTTATTTCCAAAAATATTTTTTGTACATAACCTTCCAGGAACACAATGATCCTCTCAAATAAGGCTCACCTATGGTTATAAAATGAGAAAAACGGAAAAGCTAATATTTGGATTTCTTTTAGAGGTAAAACCCTGACCTAATTATTGACGATTAGCCAACTCTGTCCATATTTTATTCATTTATCCAAAAATGCAAATGTAGTATTTTTGCTTCCCTCAAACCTGTTCAAAGGAACAGAAACCTTTGGGTTAGAAACTATGAACACTTTTTTTTTTTAAAGATTTATTTATTCATGAGAGAGAGAGAAAGAGGCAGAGGGAGAAGCAGACTCCCCACAAAGCAGGGAACCCGATGTGGGACTCAATCCCAGGACCCCGGGATCATGACTTGAGCTGAAGGCAGACGCTTAACCAACTGCGCCACCCAGGCACCATACAAACACCTTTTGAGGGACGCCTGTGTGGCTCAGTCATTAAGTGTCTGCCTTTGGCTCAGGTAATGATCCCAGGGTCCTGGGATTGAGCCCCGCATCGGCTCCCTGCTCAGCGGGAAGCCTGCTTCTCCCTCTCCCACTCCCCCTGCTTCTGTTCCCTCTCTCGCTGTGTCTCTCTCTGTCAAATAAATAAATAAAATCTTTTAATAAAAAACAAACAAACAAAAAACAAACACCTTTTGAAATAAATTTTATTAATGGAACTCCAGTGACTTTTATCATATCCTTATTTTTGGTTAGTTAGTACCTCTGCTTTTGCACAAACTTAGATGTTTTGAAATAATATTGTATTGTTCCAACAATCTGGCAGGCATGGAGTTTTCAGACAAGGAGACATTTATGGCCAGCTGAGGCAGGACAATCGCTGTTCTGAATCTTGAGGTTTCAAGTTAGATGTAGAGACTATAACAGACTCTTTTTACTCCTGGCTCAGTGTTAAAGACTTGGAGCAGATTCCAATTTGCCCTGGTAGTCTTTTGTTGAACAGTTCAACCTTTATGATAAGTGATGCTTGGAATAATCCTCCCTTGATACAAAACTTTTTTTTTTTTTAAGATTTTATTTATTTAGGGGCGCCTGGGTGGCTCAGTCGTTAAGCGTCTGCCTTCGGCTCAGGTCATGATCCCAGGGTCCTGGGATCGAGCCCCACATCGGGCTCCCTGCTCGGCGGAAAGCCTGCTTCTCCCTCTCTCACTCCCCCTGCTTGTGTTCCCTCTCTCGCTGTGCCTCTCTCTGTCAAATAAATAAATAAAATCTTAAAAAAAAAAAAAAAAAATTTTATTTATTTATTTGACAGCGAGAGAGACAGCAAGAGAGGGAACACAAGCAGGGGGAGTGGGAGAGAGGAGAGGCAGGCCTCCCGCTGAGCAGGGAGCCCCATGTGGGACTTGATCCCAGGACCCCGGGATCATGACCCAAGCCGAAGGGAGACGCTTAACTACTGAGCCACCCAGGCGCCCCTTTAAAATAGCTTGGGTTTTGTTTTTTGTTGTTAGATTGTTGTAAAGGGAACACATAAGGGTTTGAATATATTTGGATGTCTTCATTTAATGAGCTAGGTAGAGTTTAGAGCAGAGTTAAAGGAGGATTTGCTACAGTTCACAAAATTCTGACCAATTTTAAGTCACACAATTACTTCCAAACTTCTCCTTCACCAAACTGTTACTAGAATCACTAACAAGCAAAATATTTGGAAGATCACATCAGAAAAAAGCATTAAATGGCTCAAAGGAAGCAGGAGAGTGGGGCGCTTGTGTGACTTAGGCGGTTAAGCGTCTGCCTTCGGCTCAGGTCATGATCCCAGGGTCCTGGGACCCGAGTCCCACATTGGAGCTCCCTGCTTGGTGGGGAGCCGGCTTCTTCCTCTACCCCTCCCCCTTGCTCATGATCTCTCTCTCTCTAATAAATAAATAAAAAAATATATTTTTTAAGATTTTATTTATTTATTTGACAGAGAGAGAGAGAGACAGCAAGAGAGGGAACACAAGCAGGGGGATCAGGAGAGGGAGAAGCAGGCTTCCCGCTGAGCAGGGAGCCCAATGCGGGGCTCGACGCGGGGCTCGATCCCAGGACCCTGGGATCATGACCTGAGCCGAAGACAGACACTTAATGACTGAGCCACCCAGGCACCCCCAATAAATAAAAATCTTAAAAAAAAAAAAAAAAAGGAAGCAGGAGAGTGTTATCCCCCAAACCCCAAGGGCATATTTGTGGGTATTGACTATATCCAACTGCTACCCATCTTTCATTCAAAAGGCCGGGCTTGCCCTTCCTCTTCTCATTCACACCTAGTTAAAAATAAATTTAACCAACAGGAAACACCAGATAACATACATCCTGTTCACTCTTTCAGAAATTATTTATTGAAGGTATAGCATGTGGTAGGCCATAGGGACACATCTATGAACTAGACATGTTCCTGCCCTGATGGCGTTTGAGGTATTTTACTGGAAAAGACAAACAAAAAACATGACAAAAATAAACAAATAAAATTATTACAAATCATAGTAATCTTTCTTTCTTTTTTTTTTTTTAAGTTTTTATTTATTTATTTGACAGAGAGAGACACAGTGAGAGAGGGAACACAAGCAGGGGGAGTGGGAGAGGGAGAAGCAGGCTTCCTGCTGAGCAGGGAGCCCAATGCGGGACTCGATCCCAGGACCCTGGGATCACGACCCAAGCCGAAGGCAGTCACTTAACGACTGAGCCACCCAGGCGCCCCCATAGGAATCTTTCATAAGATCTATGAAAGAAATATACCATGGTCTGGGATAGAGAATATCAAGGAACCACCTTCATTGTATGAGGTGGTCAATGAGGCATCTCTGAGGAAGTTGTGTGTTAGCTGAGATCTGTGGGACAAGGAGTTAGTCATTTAAAAAGCACGGTAAACAGAGCTCTAGAGAGAAGGAACAGTGCATGTAAAGGCCCAGAGCCTGGGACAAAGCTCACCTGTTGTAGTAACTAGAGAAGGCCAGCCTGGCTGGAAGGCAGTGAGCAAGGGAGAATGGCATCAGAGGGAGCCTAAGGTTAGTGGGAATCCAGATTATGCTCAGCTCTTTTAAGCAACTGTTTTAGTTGCTGGGGCAGTAGGATATGTGTTTTGTTCCCTATACCACTAAGCAATTAACTCAGTTCTGACACTATTTACCTGGAGGCAGCACCAGATCCTACAGGTTAAGGACTCAGTCCTATAAGACTGCCCCACCCCTTCATCCTCCAGATGCCAATTGCCAAGTGTAAGTTGTCACCTGTGCTTCTGACCAACTTGCTATATATCGGAGGTTCGAATGACCCTGTCCTTAGGTTCGATTAATTTAGGGTGGCTAGAATGGCTCATAGAACTCAGAGAAACATTTCACTGACTAGACCACTGGTTTACTATAAAAGTATGTAAGTCAGAAACAGCCAGATGGAAGAGATGTGTAGGGCAAGATATGGGGAGAGGGCACGGAGAGTCCCTGCTGTCTGGTGTACCACTCTTCCCAAATCTCCACGTGTTCATCAACCTGGAAGTTCTCTGAACGTGGTCCTTTTGAGGTTTTATATAGGCTTCATTACTTAGGCATGATTGATTGAACTGTTGGCTGTTGGCATCATTTTAACTTAACTACCTCTTTAAAGGCCTACCTCCAAATACAGTTACGTTCTGAAATACTGGGGTATTAAAACACAAGAGAGCAGGCCCAAAATGGAATTGCTTGTGCTAAGCCTCACATCATCAAACCAAGACTTAACTTATTTACAGTTTCATCTCTCCCAGAAATGGAAATTTAAACCAATCAGGAATTGCCTGATCAGCACTAGTTAGGTGATTTGCCTGGTAAGTCCCTGCCATCCCCTAAAGGAAAGTAACCTTGTAACAACCATCTGCCTTTATGCCTAGTATAACCTTGTTCCTGTTCCCTTATGGCCATGAAAGTCATTTTGTGCAGCAACTCAGAGTTCCTTCCTATCTGCTAGATTAGATGCTGCTCAATTTGAGTTGATTTTTGCTTAAATAAACCCTTAAAATTCTTAATATGCCTCAGTTTATCTTTTAACCGGGGGTTAGGGCTTCAACATATGAATTTTGGGGGGTACAATTCAGTCCATAACAGCATAACTGTAAGGATTTCAGATTTGCTCTTAAGAGCAGTGGAAAACCATTGAAGATTTTGAGGCAGGGGCTATGCTGAAGGGGATGTAGCAGATGCTTCTAGATATTAATTTTTTGCCAACAAAACCTTGTTTTTTGCTCAAGGCATCAATGTATTCAGACAAAAATGCAAACTAACTGGCTCTCCTGGCACAAGGGGTGGCCATGTGACAGCGTTACAAGTACTAATGGATATAATTTGGAGGTCTACTGAGTGGAATTCAATAGTCTCAGGAAAAGCTATTGTTTTGCTGATGAAAAGGCATGTTCCTTTGCCCTATACTCTTTCTTCTTTTTCCTATCTGGGAAAAGGATACAATGCCTGAGATGCAGCAGCCATCTTGCAGCCATGAGGATGAAGGTTTTATGCTGAGAATATAGAGCAGGCACATAGAAGGAGCTTGGTTTTTAGGTGACACCTTTGAGCAGCTATGTAAGCTCTGATCAAACCCCCCCCCCCCCACAATTTTTGCTACGTGAGAACAATCCCCTGCATGTTTAAACCACTGTGGTAGGGATTCCTATTACAGCTGAATGCACTCCTAACTGATACAGAGGGCTGGATCAGAAGAAGGAATGCCAGTGTGGAGACATTGACCAGAGTCCAGACCAGAGATAACAAGGACTTGGATTAGAATGGCAGATTTGGAGCAAAGTGGATGAATTCCAGATACAAGGTTCATTGCCTGAGCAGGCCCCATGTGGACACCAAGAATTTTCCCTTATTTATTCAGGGCCACTGAGCCCAAATTTGCTTTATTTGGCCTTCTCTTAAAGTCTTGTAGTATGTGAAGCCTCAGTAAACATTTTTGGTGCACCTACTTTGTGCTGCTCTTGTAGTTTTGAGGAATTTTTCCCTGGCTACTCAAACATACGTTGATCAATTCTTCCTGGGAAGTCAGTTGTATTCTATAATCCACAGTAATAAATATATTTTCTATCATGGCCAGAACACATGTAACTGGAAAAAAAGATATATATACAGATAAATAGATAGATAGAGATAGATATAGATAGATATATGAGAGAGACACAGATATATAGATATATTTACACAAACATACATACATATAGATATATAGCTGAAAAAGAAGCTTTACAAAGCAGTAATCAATCACATTCTATTCTACTCCATTTAAAAAAAAGATTCTGGTCACATACACCACCCACTAAATTTGTTTTCATGATCCGGTGAGGAGTCAAGAACCATAGTTTGAAAACTTGATCTAAATTATTGTTTTGACATTCATTCTTTACCACCTAGTAATATCTCTTCCATGGATATTTGACTTTTCATGCCAATGTTTTGTCTTACCATCTGGACCATGATCTTCTCCCCACCTTGTTTTTGTATCTGTCCATAGTGTCTAGCACTGTGCTAGGATTGTACACTCTCTGAGATCAAGAGCCATGTGATACGGAATTTTGGGTCTCCTTGATATTATAAACACAATAAACCATTCTTTCCATTTGTCTGGGGTTGGGTAGGGCGTAGAAGTTAAGGAAAATAGGAAAGTCTTGTTCCCAACAAATGCTTCAGGCTGCTCTCCACATTTCTCTTCGTTAATCTCCCTCCTTTTTATATCAAACCTTAGATTTTTGGTGCCTGAGTATTTAATGCATGGGTTAGTTGATTTGGTAAGGTAATGCACCCTAAAAGGCTAGCAGGATAAAGCTGGGGCAGAAGGCTGTTCCTCTAACTGGGAGATTTCAAGAAAACTACGAGAAAAGGGCCATGGCGGTGGGGGGGGGGGGCACGTTTGTGGGCAAGGTTGTCACGCTACCGTTGGAGCGGCCCATCTGTGTTTGAAGCATTGGAGCGACAGAAGGCTGGGGAGGTCTGGGGAGGTTTCCTGGAAAACGTGTACTCACACGAGGTAGTGACCGTAAGACAGAAAACAACCTCGTTTCTTGAGCAAAATTCACTCATCCTGCCTCATTTTCTCTGCATTTGCTGTCTTCATTTATTAACAGGAGACATCACTGTCTCCTTGGCTTCTGAGCACCCCCAATCTGTGGGTGGGGAATGGTAATCTCAGACTCGACTTTCCTGGCTCACATGAGCAAGACCTGGCAGGCAGGCTATTTCATCCTGTCACTTTGGCTCAAGGGAGGGTCCGGCTGCTCTGGGGAGAGCCACCATCTGTTGCCTGCTAAGAAATTGCTTTCCCAATAAAAAGAACAGGGCAGTTTTAATTTGGCGATCTAAAAAAGGCTCCAAGATACACTGATGAGTGAAAAAAACAAAGTGTAGACAGTGTGTATAATATGCTAGCTAACCTCAGGGGGAGAAGATGGAAGGATATTTATTTGTAAATGCATATTTGCATATATGTAGAATATCTCCAGAAGAACACACAACAGATTAGAACTGGTATTATGTTTGAGGAGAACTGGGTGGCTGGGACATAGGCATGGGAGAGACTAATTTTTCATGTATATCCTTTCTGCATTTTGAATTTTTTACCACGTACTTTAACCTATTTAAATAAATTATTTCCAATCAAAGCAATCTATGCAGCCCCTGAAAGTGGTATTTATGAAACATGTTTGAAAACATGTTTAAAATATCATTTTAAGTGAACCATTATAGGTATGTATAAAATAAACAAAAGTAACAATAAACAAAATCCCTGTGTATACAGAAAAAGACTTGAAGGAGATACACCGTAACTTTAATAGGGGTTTCTGAAACTATAGGTATTCTCTCTTTTTTCCATTATTTCCAAATTGTCTTGTATCTTTTATTTCATAATGGCAAAAAAATAAACAAATCTTATAACTGAGAAAATAAATTTCTTTTCCTTGCCAGGTTGCAGCAACTGAGCTGTCTGAGGGCTGACCTGTCCACATGGTCTTGACTCCCCTTGTGGAGTGAAGGGTTCGACGCAGACTAGAGAGGAGGCCGAGGTAAGAGGCAGAGGGCAGGGTCAAACAAAGAAAAAGACAGGAAGATTTCAGCTGCCTTCCATCTGAGGAATTTTCTTCACCTTCATCACCCTCATCCAGTGTGGGAGACTCAGGTGTTCCTGGCTAGATACACGTACTCCTTAAAGCTCTCTCCATCGACGATGCTCTCACTCCTTGGATCACTGACTCTTCTAAGTTCTTTGTAGTTAGTAGCTCATAATTTCATGCGTAACTCCTGTACTGTCTAGCAGTGTCCGTTTTGATTCTCCACCTCTAGGTGGGTCTCCACCTGTAGGTCTGTCCCTGCCTGTGCTAAAAGTCCTTACCTCAATGGTCTCATATTGTCACCTGCCTCCTAGAGCACCTAGTGCATCCAATGGGTTTGAATTGTACATGCCGCCCCCCCCCCCAACACACCTACTGCCTGCCGTGTACTCCTGGTAATAGCACTCCCACCCACCCAGGGGTCTCACGACTCATCAGCCTTTAAGTCTCCCAGCCTTTAGTCCAATCCATCATTTTATTTTTTATTCATTTTTAATTTTTTTTTTTAAAGATTTTATTTATTTATTTGACAGAGAGAGACATAGTGAGAGCAGGAACACAAGCAGGGGGAGTAGAAGAGGGAGAAGCAGGCTTCCCGCGGAGCAGGGAGCCCAATGTGGGACTCAATCCCAGGACCCTGGGATCATGACCTGAGCCGAAGGCAGACGCTTAACGACTGAGCCACCCAGGCGCCCTCATTTTTAATTTTTAAGTAGGCTCTATGCCCAACATGGGGCTTGAACTCACAACCCTGAGATCAAGAGTCTCATGTTCTAACTGACTGAGCCAGCCAGGCACCCCATCCTATCTATCATTTCAAAAGGAAAGCGTCACCTTAAATACTCCTACTTAAATACTCCCAGCAGAGCTCCATTCACATAAAATCCAAATTTCTTGTGTGGTAGAACAGGTTCTTCAGAGTATGTTCCCAGTTTGCCTCTCTGGCCACATCCCCTACCACTGCCTAAATTATCTCAGCCTTCAGCTTCTTAATGTTCCTTGAACAAAATATGTTCTCTACAACTCTGTACTTTAGTACATGCTGTTTCTAATACTTAGTGATCTCCTACTCAACCTCACAGAATTACCTGAATTATCACCTCCTCCCTGAAGCCTTCCCAACTTCCTCAGGAGGTATCTGCAATTCTCTTCTCTGTGTGTTTGTCTAGGCCTTAATCCTTAATCCTCGCCACTACACAGGAACAAGGATTGTGTAGTATCCTTCTCCATATCCCCTGAGCCTTCCTTGCATAATGCCACCCAACACACAGTAGGTGCTCAAAACCTTGAATGAATTAATAAAAGGTTTGCATTTCTTCAGGATCCCTAGTATGTTATTCTGGTCCTCACACATTGTCGAATCACTGGGCGAGAGGGAGCTGTGGCCTGGAGGAGCCATTAGTAAAGAAAAGTTTCCTTCACTGGTTTCTCTAGATTTTCCCCTTCAGCCCTTTCCCCCCTTATCTTTTCATCAGCAGACTGGTCAGTGTGGGTGGTGGTATGCATAATCAAACACCTATGCCTTTGATTTGATTTTGTTCTTAATTTTCATCCTACTCAACTCTGTCAAGTTTTAATAAATAAGCGTGAATTCCCCTTGGCATCAAGACTGCAAGTGGAGCAAGAGCACTATATCATAGTGAGGAATCATCTGAGCAAACAGAGGAAAGGGGAGTGTGAAAATTGTGCTGGAAGGGAGATGCCTATCAGACTCCTGGAAGTGAGCTGCCCACCCCCATCCTCTGGCTTTGATCTCCAGGGCTCCATTAGAACAAGGTATTAGCTTTAACCAGCTCTTTGTTTCTTTGCCAGGAATATATGCCAAGGAGTCCTACTTAGAAGTAATAAAGAATAACAACAACAAATTGCTGTCAGAGTCAGACATATCACAACTTTAGGAGATGGGCCCTTATCTAGCAGAGATAAGAGGCAGGAGCAACCTTGGCTGTGATCTAGAAACAGGGGAGGAGGTAATCCCTGAGCTTCCCCTGGAACTGCAGCCCCTGCTGACCAGAGAAGACCCAGGCCCCGGACTTCTCAAAGGCAGCCATTTCACCATTCCTCCAGAGGGAGAGCATCATGTAGGCAGGGGGGGCACAGGGGGTGGGAGCCCCCAGCTCAGAAGTGGACAACACCAGTGTACCAAAGGGCACTGCTGTCTTTAATCACTCCCTGCGTCCTCACCACCACCTTCCACCCCCCAACACACACACTCATGGTCACAGGCATGTACGTTTTGAGTCTCCTTCTAATTCTGTTTCACTGTCTGTGGCTGACTCAGGAACCAGGTTGTAATAGCTGGGACTGTATCCAATGTAACATATATTCTATACCTATATCTATGCACATATATGGGGTGGGAGAGAAAAAAATGAGAGTAATATTAATTTTTCTTAACCCAAGATAACCCTTTAGCAGACAAACCACACCGATGTCCAAAGAACATGTCTTTTCTAGCCCAGCAAAGACCAGTGCTACTTGAGCTTCCTCTTTCATTCCTAAACATCTGACAATTCATCCCTTCTAACCACCTCCATTTCCTCATCACAAACCTACTCATCACTTTGTAGTGTGGCCCCTTCCCCACATCTTTCCTGAGAAGACACCAAGACTCCTGAATCTTCTCAGACCATATGCTGTTTTCCTCTGGGAGAAGAGTAGTGCCATTCACAGAACAAGGAGATCAGGGAAGATGGTCTCTCGTTTACTGGCTGTGAAACCTTGGTCACCTTTGCCCCTTTTGTGCACATCCCCTCCCCCTCCCCTGCCGGTCTTCTAATGAATTGCCAAGGTCACACCGAGTCCCCCTCCACATGGTCTCTGGAGCATCCACCAACCCTCTTCATCCTCACTGTCCTGACAGAGCACGAAAGTGGGAGTGGCGGGCGATGCAGTTATCTGTCAATCCCAGCTTTTAAACCATGACCTTCTTCCTGTCTGCATTAACATAGCATCGAGTTGCTATGACAATGATCACAAACTGAGTGCCTTAAAACAACAGAAATGTATTGTCTCATAGTTCTGGAGGCTAGAAGTCCAAAATCAAGGTGTTGGCAGGGTAGTTTCCTTTAGAGGCTCTTAAGGAGGATCTGTTCCATGCGGTTCTGTCCCAGCATCTGGTAGTTGCCAGCAGTCCTGGGCGTTCCCTGGTTTGTAGATGCAACCCTCCAGTGTCGGCCTCTGTCTTTACAGGGCATTCTCCTCTGTGCCTGTGGATAGCTCTGTGTCTTTGTTTTCTCCTAAAGACAACAGTCATTGGATTTAGGGCCCACCCTGCTGCAGTATGACTTCATCTTAACTACTTATATCTGCAAAGAGCCTATTTTCAAATAAGGTCACACTTTTTTTTTTTTAAGAATTTATTTATTTATTTATTTGACAGAGAGAGAGACAGTGAGAGAGGGAACACAAGCAGGGGGAGTGGGAGAGGGAGAAGCAGGCTTCCCACGGAGCAGGGAGCTGGATGCGGGGCTCGATCCCAGGACCCCAGGATCATGACCTGAGCCGAAGGCAGACGCTTAACAACTGAGCCACCCAGGCGCCCCATAAGGTCACATTCTGAAGTTCCAGTGGACATGGACTTTTGGAGGACACTGTCATCCCACTACACGGTTTTTCCAGCTATTCCGTCTCACTCCACCAACACTTTCTCTTTGTCCCCCCATGGACCTCCAGTTTCACTGTCTCCCAACTTTGTCCGACCAAGTGTGTCAGACTTCTGTTGACCTCCAACTTTTCTATCCAGATTTGACCACACAGTTGACCACCTGAACCTTACCGCCCCTTCTTGCAAATTTCTGTTGCTCACTCTGTAGTCTGCCTACACGGGGACACACGGGCTTCTCTCACTTGCTGAAGGAAACGACACCCCTGTGAGGACCCTGGCTGCAGCTGGGTCTTCTGTACCAAGCAGCAGTCTTCAGCAACTCTTGCAAAACCTCGCCTCTCTCCCCAGGCCCCACCTGACCCACCCTCCTTCAGTCTCAGGAATTGACTCCCGACTTTGTCGAGAAAATCGAACCACGGAGCTTCAAGGACCTGAACAACCTGCTCCCTCTCTGTTTTACCTACATTTACAACTAATCTCACCTCCGCTCCTCATGTCACAGGGTGATCTGCACCTTCTGCTCAGGCCAGTCCAGGCCCCTTACAGCCCCTTTGGGAGCTTGCTCCTTCAGCCATCCTGGCTCTCTCCCTCAGCCTACACCCCTGCTCAAGTCATGTGGGTCTAAGAACATGCACCCTCCTCTCTCTGATCCTCTTTCTCTCTAGTTAATGCCTTCTCTCTCTCTTCTCTGTATACCTCCCCCTACTCCCGGAGTCTCTCTCTCTCTCATTAGTTAAGCTGCTTGAAAAATAGTGTCTGTGATCTACACACATGCTCCCCTTCCATTCCCTCAGAAGCCATTTGTTTCATGGAGCATCCCCAGGCCCCTCAGCAGGATGCGATCACTCCTCCCTCCCTCCTTCCTCTAAAACCCAAAAGCTCTGTCTGTCCCTGTCCTGTTCGGTGCCATCCTATCTTCCAGATTCCAGGGTGAATGTTCCAGGCTTTGGATAACTCTTTGTGGCACATGTAAAGGTTATGAAGGCAGCTGGTTCTGGGCCACATCATGTTACTCTAGGCCCAGTTAAAGTGTTCGTCTTCCTCTGCATGGCTGGAGGAATGGAGTGGGCCTCACGGGCTGAGGGAGACAGAAGCTTAACACAACAAGTAAACATACCCCATTTCCCAGGATCTCCTCCCTGTGGCTGCTGCCGCCACCTTCCATGTGATTACTTGGGCCAGGAAAGGGGTAAGGGGGCCGAGAAGGCAGCACTCCCATTGGTGCCAGTAGCCTGCTTACCTCCCTTCTGACCTGATGTACATGTGTGCAAGCTGGTGGAAGCGTGTGTTTCCCTTCGTGTGGGGCTTTGTGGGCCCAGTCTTTGCCAGCCCACCTGCAGAGCACAGCAGTGGGACAACCTCTTCTCTCCACATCCAGGTCTCTGCAGTATTCTCTGGGGCCGCAGTCCCCACCGATCATTAGACACGGACCACGCGTGAGGCTCTGAGGTAGGTGTCTCAGATACCACTTCCTCGAGTCCTCACAGCAACCCAGTGAGGTATGTACTGCTGTTCCCATTCTACAGGTGAGACATTAAGACATAAAGAGGTCAAGTAACTTGCCTAGAGTCCTGCTGTGGGTGGTGGCAGAACACTCCCCCAGCCCATGCTTGTAGGGACCACCCCGGCCTGCCTTCTTTTCTCCAAAGGTCAACCTTGATCTCAGTTTTCACCTGATCTCACGCCTAGTGTTTCTGGGGTGCATTTTCAAGGTGTGAGCTGCCAGAAGGACACAATTCTGCCTCTTCCCCTGCGGCTCGCCTGCGAGCTCTTTTCCATTATCCATCACAGAAACACATGAGGGGTGTAGGTGGAGAGGAGAGTGATTGAAAGGAGGGCAACAGATTTGAGCTCTTATGAGATTCTGTCCTACTTAACTAAGGACAAGATCGGGGCTATGTTCTCCCCATTTTCATATCTCTAGTGCCCATGACTATGTGCTGAGTTACTCCTGATCAAAATCTACAAGCAGATGTATTTGCCCTGGTGGTGAAAGATAACGCAGGAGCAGATCCTCATCTTGACTCTCTCCTGCGGCATTAATGGAATATCATCTCAACAAGGCACAGCCCGGTGGTGCTCCGGGGTGGCAAAGTCTTTGAAGTCTCTTGTCAAAGACTGGCAGATGGTTTTGACATAGAGCAAGTTTTCATGAAGATTTAATGCGATAATTTGGATAAAACCTGGCACGATCTACATGAAAAGGGAAATGTTTAGTAAAGTAATGAAACATACTGACTTAGCTAATCCTCTAAAATGGTATCCAAATAAATGATGCAAAGGGCTAGTCAGTAACTTCTGTGCCACTTTGGGTGGCCATATTACCTTAAGGTTCTTGCCACCTTATGGCTCTCTATTGTACGCAGAATAAAACTCAGCTGCCTCCTCTGACCTGAGGCCCTTCTGCATCTGCCTCCATTGTAGATCTCCTCTCCCACCGTCTCCCTCTCCAGTCTCTGGTTGCGGGAGCAGGCCAGAACCTTTTGCCCAAGGCGCTCTGCATGTGCTTCGGGGCTGAGTTGAAGTGTCATCTCCTTCCCTGGCCACCCAGCAGAGTCCTTGTTTTTCTTTTTTTTTAACACTATGTCCCTAAGACTGCTTGACAAATAGATGTTCAATAAATAGTTGTTGAACAGTGAACAAAGGAACTGGACCATTGCCACTTTTCTTGGCTATTTTTTATTTTTATTTTTATTTATTTTTAAAGTTTCCAGTATAATTGACATACAGTGTTATATTAGTTGCAGGTGTACAATATAGTGATTAAAAAGAATTCCATACATTACTCGGTACTCATCATGGTAAGTGTACTCTTGATCTCCTTCATCTATTTTTTTTTTTTTTAAAGATTTTATTTATTTATTTGAGAGAGAGAGAATGAGAGACAGAGCATGAGAGGGAGGAGGGTCAGAGGGAGAAGCAGACTCCCTGCTGAGCAGGGAGCCCGATGCGGGACTCGATCCCGGGACTCCAGGATCATGACCTGAGCCGAAGGCAGTCGCTTAACCAACTGAGCCACCCAGGCGCCCTCTCCTTCATCTATTTTACCCATCTCCCCACCCACTTTCCCTCTGGTAACCATTAGTTTGTTCTCTATACTTAAGTCTTTTTTGTCTCTTTTTTTCTTTATTCATTTGTTTTGTTTCTTAAATTCCACATATGAGTGAAATCATATATTTGTCTTTGTATGACTGATTTAATTCACTTAGCATTATACCCTTTAGATCCATCCATCTGTGTTGTTACAAATCACATGATTTCATTCTTCTTTATGGCTGAGTAATATTCCATTGTGTGTGTGTGTGTGTGTGTGTGTACCACATTTTCTGTATCCATTCATCTATCCATGGACATTTGGGTTGCTTCCATAATTTTCCTATTGTAAATAATGCTGCAATAAACATAGGGGTGCATATATCTCTTCAAATTAGTGTTTTTATATTCTTTGGGTGACCCAACCATCTAAATGATAATAGAGGGAAAGGGTCATGCAAAGCAAAGAAGATGAGGTAAACTAGGGAAGGGCCAGGTTCATGAGGCAGTGGAAGGTCCTTCTCTTCTGTCCAGGGAAGGATGCAGAGGTGGGGCCGACTGCACCTCCTGCCGCACTCAGGTGGAGGCCGAGCTACTGGTTTCATTGATCTGTTCTATTGGTTTTTGGTTTTGTTTTTTTAGTTTCTATTTATTTCTGCTCTCATCTTTATTATTTTCTTCTTTCTACTGGTTTTGGGTTTTGTTTGTTCTTTTTCTAACTACTTTAGGCATAAGTTTAGGTTGTGTGAGATTTTTCTTGTTTCTTGAGGTAGGCCTGTATTGTCATAAACTTCCCTCTTAGAACTGCTTTTGCTACATCCTAAAGATTTTGGACCATTGTGTTTTCCTTTTCATTTTTCTCCATGTATTTTTTGATTTGCACTTTGATTTCTTGGTTGACCCATCCATTGTTTAGTAGCATCTTATTTAACCTCCATATATTTGTGTTCTTTCCAGATTTTTTCTCGTGGTTGATTTCTAGTTTCATAGTGTTGTGGTCGGACAGGAAGGATGCTATGACTTCAGTCTTTTTGAATATGTTGAGACTTGTTCTGTGGCCTAACATGTTATCTATTCTGAAGAATGTTCCCTGTGCACTTGAAGAGAATGTGTATTCTGCTGTTTGAGGATGAAATGTTCTGAATATATCTGTTAGATCCATCTGGCCCAATGTGTCATTCAAAGCCACTGTATCCATGTTCATTTTCTGTTTGGATGATCTATCCATTGATTTAAGTGGGGTGTTAAAGTCCCCTTCTATTATTGTATTACTATCAGTTACTTTCTTTATGTTTGTTATTAGCTGCTTTATGTGTTTAGGTGCTCCCATGTTGGTTGCGTAAATATTTATAATTGTTATATCTTCTTGTTAGGTTGTTCTCTTTAGGGTTATAATAGTGTCCTTCTTTGTCTCTTTTTACAGTGTTTGTTTTAAAGTCTATTTTGCCTGATATAAGTATTGTTACCCTGGCTTTCTTTTCACTGCCATTTGCATGATAAATGCTTTTCCATCCCTTCGCCTTCAATCTGCATGTTGTCTTTAGGTCTGAAATGAGTCTCTCGTAGGCATATAGGTGGGTTTTGCTTTTTTATCCATTCCATAACCCTATGTCTGATTTATTGGAGTGCTTAGTCCATTTACATTCAAAGCAGTTATTGGTAGGTCTGTACTTATTGCCATTTTGTTACTTGTTTTATGGTTATTTTTATAGTTCTTCTCTTGCTCTTTTTTTTTTTCAGTTTGTTGGCTTTCTTTAATGATATACTTAGATTCCTTTCTCTTTATTTTTTTCATGTCTATTACTGGTTTTTTATTATTACTGGATTTAGATTTTTTGGGTTACTATTAGGTTTATGTATATCACCTTATGCATATAGCAGTGTATATTAAGTTGATGGTCACTTAAGTTTGAACACATTTTTTTTTTAGTCTTTTTTTTAAAGACTTTATTTATTTATTTGACAGAGAGAGAAACAGCGAGAGAGGGAACACAAGCAGAGGGAGTGGGAGAGGGAGAAGCAGCCTTCCTGCAGAGCAGGGAGCCTGATGCGGGGCTCGATCCCAGGACCCTGGGATCACAGCCCAAGCTGAAGGCAGACGCTCAATGACTGAGCCACCCAGGTGCCCCTGAACCCATTCTAAAAGCACTACATTTTTACTCCTCTCCCCCCCACGTTTTAGGTATATGGTATTATATTTTACATCCTGTTAGTTTGTGAATCCCTTGACTGATTTTTTATAGATATATTTAATTTTACTGCTTTTGTGCTTTCTACTTTTCTTACTCCTGCTTATAGTCTTTCCTTTCCACTCAAAGAACCCTTTAACATTTCTTGTAGAGCTGGTTTGGTGATGATGAATTCCTTTTAACTTTTGTTTGTCTGGGAAATTTTTTATCTCTCTTCTATTCTGAATGATAGCCTTGCTGGGTAGAGTATTCTTGGTTGCAGGTTTTTTTCTTTCAGCACTTTGAAAATACCATTCCACACCCTTCTGGCCTGCCAATTTTCCACGGAAAAATCAGCTGATGGCCCTATTGGGTTTCCCTTGTATGTAACTATTTTCTTTTCTCTTGGTGCTTTAAAAATTCTCTCTTTATCACTCTTTTTTTTTTTTTTCCTGCCATTTCAATTACTATGTGTCTTGGTGTAGACCTCATTGGGTTGATTTTATTGGGGGCTCTCTGTGCATCCTGGATCTGGATATCTGTTTTCTTCCCCAGGTTCAGGAAGTTTTCAGCTATTATTTCTTCAAATACATTTTCTGCCCCTTTCCTATCTCTTTTCTTTCTGGGATCTCTATAATGTGAATGTTATTACTCTTGGTGGTGGTACTGAGTTTTCTTAATCTATATTTATTTTTTATTATTCCTTTTTCTCTCTCCTGTTCTTGATTGCTTTCCATAACTATATCTTCCAGGTTGCTGATCCTTTCTTTTGCTTCCTCTAGTCTACTCTTTATTCACAGTAGTGTATTTTAAATTTTAGTTATTAAGTTCTTTATCTTTCATTGGTTCTTTTTTATGGTTTTCAATCTCTTTGTTCAGGGTTTTGCTGAGGCCCTCCATTCTTTTCTGAAGTCCTATGAGTATTTTTATGACCATTACTTTAAATTCTCTATCAGGCATATTACTTACCTTCTTTTCATTTACCTCTCTTTCTGTGATTTTGTCCTGTTCTTTCATTTGGACATATTCCTCTGTCTCCTCATTTTGTCTAACTCTATGTCTGTTTCTATGTGTTAGCAAAGTCAGCTATGTCTCCTGCTCTTGAAAGTAGTGGCTTTATGAAGAAGAGGTCCTGTAGTATCCCACAGTGCAATGTCCCCTGTTCACCAGAACCTGGTGCTTTAAAGGGGTCTCCTATGTGTGTTGTGTACATCCTACTGTTGTGACTGAGCTGCATTTGCCTTCAGTCCAGTCATCTGCAATGGCTCTCTTGGCCTGCTGTGGCAGGGTTTATTCCCTGTGTTGTTAGTGGGCCAGTCTGGTGTCACCTTGTGCTTGAGTTGGGTCAGATTAGGCTTTTGCCAGAGCTGTGGTAACACTGAACTATAGGACACTCTCCCTGTGTTGTCCCATGAGAAGGTTTTGTTGGTTGCCAGGGTCTGCAGTCAGACCATTTGTCTGTCCCCAGTCCGCCACTGGGACCATAGTCAAACTGGTATGTGTGGTTATCTTCCTCTCTCCCTGGGGCAGGAGTCAATTTGGGGTGATGCCGACACTTGTCGGGGCTCTTTGCACACTACCATGCTTGTGGGGCAGCTTTGGGTAGACTCCTACCAAGGGTGTGGTGGAGGGAGCAAGTCTACAGGAGAATGCAGGGGCAGGATGTGTGGTGTTAGCAAAGTTTGCACTGGTCTGGGGGGAGGAGGCTGGTGCCAGAGGGGGCTGGTCCTGGAAGGGTGTGGGAGTAGGACACACTGTTTGCAGGCTAGGGTGGAGAGTGTTGGTGCTGTGCTGTGCTGATTCCCACAGGTGTCCGTGTATCTAAGCTGGGTGTGAGGAGGGAAATGATGCCTGCAAACTCCTTTGTTCTTGGAGAAGTCTCCCAAAGATCCCTGCCCCTCTAGCGCAGGCCCCAAGATTAGCAAACAAATCTCCCTTCCATATACCCCAGGCATCTTTCAAACTGCTGCTTCTATGCTGTATCTCAGCAGAGCTGTTTGTTGTGCTGTCTCTTTAAGGGTGGGGACTCAGTTTCCTATTGCCCTCTGGCTCTCCCAGAGCCAAGCCTGCTGATTTTTAAATTTCCAAGTGTTAAGCCCCACTGATTGTAAGAACTCACAAAGTTAGGCCCCTCTGGTTTTCAGAGCCAAATGTTATGGCAATTTGTCTTCCCAGTGTGGGTCCCCCATGCCTGGGGTGGGATCTGCTCCTCTCCCCTCTCTGTGGCCAGTTGATTCCTCCCTCCTGTGGATAGTCCCATAGGTCCATTTGGCTCCCGACTGCATCTCCACCCTTCCTACCCTTTTCAATGTGGCCTTTTCCCTCCATTTGCTGTGGAGAGTGTATTCTGCCAGTCTTTGAGTTATATTATGGGTTATTTACACTGATGTGGGTGTTATCTAAGTGTATCCATGGGTGATGTGAGCCTAGGATCTTCCTACTCTGCCATCTTCCCTGGAAGTTGATCATTGCCACTTTAGATGGGAAAGGTGTGCCTTGTTTTCTTGGGGTCTTACCTGTCTTCAGGGCTGTTTTCAAGGTGATGCCCTGAAAAGTTTTAAAATCTTGGGGTGATCTGGAAGTATGTAAAAAAAATAGAAGAAAAAGGCTTTCTGTTTGTGAGACTAATAGATAATTGCTTGAACTCTTTTAGCAATCCTTGGACACAATCCACTTCCTGATTCTGTTGACCTCACCTGAGCACTAACTGCACATCAGCTTAGCTTATGGTTTCCACCATTGTTTTCTAGGTTTCTTGACTTATTGCTTTCTGGGTTTTTAAATCTAACAAGCAAAACCTAGTTTCACAGCTTTTTATTCCATTTAAAATTATTCTTCCACAGTAGTAAGACAAGTGACAAGAATTTTATTATAATCCAATTGCCAGACTTTTTTTTTCTAAACTCTTTATGAGAGTTGGTCAGTTTTAAAAACAGGTGGACTGACCCATAGCATCCCCTCATGCAGAGACTGAAAGCTAATGGCAAGGGTCCTGGCCAAGGAACAAAGGTAGGAGTTTTAGGGACTTCTGGGGAACTGAGGTTTGCCTCTGAGCATAATTAGGAGGTGTTGCTCCACAGGAGAGAAAGAAATGAGTAGGAACCAGAAAGCTTTTCTAAAGGAAAAAAGAATTGAGGAGAAAAGCTGATGTTTGCCAAGCCTATGAAAACAAAAAATGGCATAGACCAGAGATATGAGGCCCTCTATATTCACTCACCCCTTCATTTTCTCCTGCATTTATTAATCCATTCAATGAATGTTTGGTGCATTGTGCAGGCACTAAACTAAGTGCCAGGTGATGCAAGGATGAATGAGTCCCAGTGCTTGACTTTGAATAGGTCACATTATTCACACTACATGACCAAATGATATGGTGTTTGTGACAGTGGCTTGTAAATGGCACAACACTATAATGTGTTGGTTATCCTATCAATGCTTTATACAGTGACTCGCAAGGAGCAGGTGCTCAAAAATGGCTGTTGAGTGAATGAAGGCAAGGGACTGAGACAACAAGCTGTGATATGTGAGAACTGGAGACTGTCATGGCTGGAAACTAAAAAGGGGATTGCATGATTCAGTAAAATACCAAACAGGGCTCCTTGATTAATCCAGAGACTAGGAACTCTATGTTCTGATCCCTTCTCTTCTTATAACTATGTGACCTTGGGTTACTTAATCTTTCTGGGGTTGAGTCAAGGAGTGCAATCAAATATTAGACTACCACCTTTGATGTGCTTTATGTGTGAATTGGGCTCCATCCTGAAGTTTGTTAAAGAAAGCAGCTGGAGTTAGAATAATACATTACTGATTCTCAGTTGTAAATCCCTTCAAATCTCATGGAAGAAAACAGATAAAACCGTTGAACAAACATTTTGTTTTCTGTGTAGGAATGTGGTCATCTCAAATGGGAACCACTGGTTAAATTATAACCTTACGCTGGTGCTTACGTTAGCTTCTGTCTTTCACCTGTTGACCTTCAGGAAGCTGCAATGAGGATTTAGTATGTAATTTGGACATTAATTAGCTAATCAAGTTTTGAGACTTACTAGTTTTGTGAGATTTATAGTTGTGCCAAATTAACTCCCTCAAACTTTTTATATCATTAAGTGACCATTAGCAGATATAAATATAATAAATAGCTTTCAAAGGTTGTTTGACCATCAAAGCCTGTATCATTCTTAATTTGTGCCAGGTTAGGGAAGAACTCCCAGAGTGAAATGTGGCCAGAAACCACAGTGCAGAGAAGTTTAACTGTTCTTCAGTTCCAGAATGAGTCAGAGAGGAGCCCAAATTTAATCTTACAATCTCGTAAATGCTTTATGACTACAATTATTACTTGCAGCTATCAGGAGGTATAGACATGCACTACCATTGTGGAAACTGAGTAGTACTTCTAAGTTTTCCAACAAAGAGATCATTTGGGCAATAAATTTATCATAAGTGGTAAGGATCTATTTTCCATGAAAACATTTTGATATATTTCATTATATGATGAAAAAATGTTCCCTGCTGAAAAATGAGAAAATGTGGATAAACAAAACGGGAGAAAAACCGTCAAAATCCCATCTTGAAGGGAAAAACACACACATACTTTTAAAAATAAAAGAAAGGCATTATCCTAGTTGTAACTGGAAAAAATACACAGAACCTAAGATCAGAAGTCTACATTCATATTCCCATACTAGAAGAAAGAGCACCTGGAAAGGAGTGGAGGTGGAGGCTGACATTTTTTTAAATAAATTATAAATACATCAGGTGCCTGGGTGGCTCAGCTGGTTAAGCGTCTGACTCTTGATTTCAGCTCAGGTCATGATCTCAGGGTCGTGAGATCAAGTCCCACATTGGACTCTGCACTGACCATGGAGCCTGCTTAAGATTCTCTCTCTCCCTCTGCCCCTCCCCCCTTTAAAAAATTATAAATACAAAGGAAAATGAAAACTTCGGAAAAAAAACCAATCCTGATCTTAAGGCATGTTTAGTATGTTACTTCATATTGTATTTGTATGGTATTACAGAGAACTTGAGTTCCTATTTCCTGTGCTTACTCCTCGTAAATGTTTTTTGAATTGTTTGCTGAGTGGCAATGTTCAAGTGACCCACTTAATCTATTAAGTATAGTAGTCTTTATTATAATTAGGAACCGAGCTTGCTAGGAATCAGCCTGGCACAGTGCTTTGTGGTACTAGGTGTACTAATGAATGTTTGTTGAATAAGTGGATATATGTGTGTAAATAATAGTTTCAATTATTATTTGAGAGGACAGGCCTAGGATGCTGAACTCATTTAAATTCATAGGTCTTATCTTAACAAACTTCAGAGCATTGTTTTCTTAAGAGACTTGATTAACACACACAAAGTACACACTGACACTATTCCAGGACTGAGTGACATGTTTCATAAAGTGCCCTTGAGTTTGTCTAGAACCCCAGACCATTTGGTCATTAAGAGAAAAATTTGCAGGGTCCCTGGGTGGCTCAGTTGTTAAGCATCTGCCTTCAGCTCAGGTCATGATCCCAGAGTCCTGGGATCGAGCCCCACCTCGGGCTCCCTACTCAGCGGGGAGTTTGCTTCTCCCTCTTCCACTCCCCCTGCTTGTGTTCCTGCTCTCGCTGTGTCTCTCTCTGTCAAATAAACAAATAAAATCTTAAAAAAAAAGAAAAATTTGCTTCATAGCAACAATGAATGAACTGATAACTTTTTAAAAAAAAATTTTAAAGATTTTAAAAATTTATTTATTTGACAGAGAGAGACGCAGTGAGAGAAGGAACACAAGCAGGGGAGTGGGAGAGGAGAAGCAGGCTTCCCATGAGCAGGGAGCCCAATGCAGGGCTCGATCCCAGGACCCTGGGATCATGACCTGAGCCGAAGGCAGACGCTTAACGACTGAGCCACCCAGGCGCCACTGAACTGATAACTTTTAGGAAAGATTTATGACCTTTTTCACAAGGAAGAATAAAATAAGCCAAGAGTACTAATTTGACAATGACTGAGTTGATGAATGATAGAGTTTATTTCACAGGCAAGGGGAATTCCAGAGAAGAGGGAGTGACTTGCTTAATGTCATAGCTAATGGCAGAGGTACGACTAGAACCTGGGACCTCTGAATCCTGATTCATTGCATTTTCTACCACCATGCTCCCTAATAGCATATGTCCTACAAATGCTGGGTCAGTGACCTTAATTTTGAATACTTTCATATAATATTTCTAACTATTACATGCAAATGCTTACCATCCTTATGGTAAACAGAATAATGGCCTCCTAAGGAGTCCACATCCTGATTCTAAGAACCTGTGAATATGTTAGGGGTCCCTGGGTGGGTCAGTCAGTTAAGAACCTGTGAATATGTTACTTTACATGGTAAAAAGGATTTTGCAAATGTGATTAAGTTAAATATTTTGAGATGGGGAGATTATCCCAGATTACCTGGATGGGTCCAAAGTAATCACAAGAGTCCTTACAAGAGGAGTCAGGAGTGTCAGAGTCAGAAAAGGAGATATGATCACAGATGCCAAAGATTGGAGTGATGTCACCATGAGCCAAGGAATGCAGGCAGCCTCTAGAATTTAGAAGAAGCAAAGAACAGATTTTTCCCCTGGAGCCTCCAGAAGGAACCAGCCCTGAAGATATCTTCATTTTAGATCAGTTAAGACTCATTTCAGACTTCTGACCTCCAAAGTTGTGAGAGAATCAATTTGTTTAAGCCACTAGTGTTTTAAGCCACTAAATTTGTGGTAATTTGTTATAGTAGTAATAGAAAATCAATACAATTTTCATTTCAAAATAGTTGTATTATTTTTATCACACTCTTGAAAGGCTAGAGGGTGGATAGGTAGTAGTAGAAGAAATCTTGTTGGCTCTGTGGTTAGTCAAATATTTTCCACTTTGGTATTTCAAAAAGTAATATTTTGTGTTTATTGTATTCTTCCATTTTTGTCTCTCCCTTTGTCAAGCTTTCTGGTTACATATCCCATTCATATTTTTCTACTCCTATTTAAGCAAACTTATTAGGTCACTTATTGAGTCAGGGAGCGTCAAAATTGAAGCTTCTATTTGTGCCTTTTGTCACAGACCTCTAACAACTATCTCATTCTTTCTCCCCATCCCAATTCTTTCTTCTCTTTGTCTTTCCTTTTCTCAAGATCTCCTTTTCCTCCTTAAGATTCTCTCTCTCCCTCTGCCCCTCCCCCCTTTAAAAATTTTTTCTTTTCTGTCCCTGTGCCCCATTTAATTCCAGTTACGTTGCTTATTCTTTTTTTTTTTTTTTTTAAAGTAAGCTCCATGCCCAATGTGGGGCTTGAACTCACAACCCTGAAATTGAGAGCTGCATACTTTACTGACTGAGCCAGTTAGGCACCCCAAATTATTTTTATCTTATTATTATTATTTTTGGAAAGGGAGTGGGGAGGGGCAGAGGGAGAGAAAGAGAAAGGATCATAAGCAGATTCCATGCCCAGTGTGGAGCCCGATGCGGGGCTTGATCTCACTTCCCTGAGATCATGACCTGAGCCAAAATCAAGAGTCAGACCCTTAACCTCCTGAGCCATGTACAAGCTCTGACATGGAAGAAGTTCCTCCTTCTGTTGAGCCAGAATCTTTTCCCCTCTAACTCTGACCCATGGGTTTAATTCTATTCCTTAAGTCATGGAACAATACTAATTCTTTCTCCATATGACAGTCCTTCAATACCTGAAGATAATCTTCACATTTACACGAGATTTTCCTCTCCTCCAGACTAAATCTCTCTGATCCTTAGGATTATTTGTCAAATGATGTCTTTTAGCTTTGTAGTTATCTTCTTCTGATTTTCCTTTGTTCTCTGTGTCCTTGTTTCATTTGAAGAGGAATGCCCAGGACTGACTGAATGCATCAGGGTGGAGGGGTACTATTACCTTGCTCATTAGATTAAGGCTGTCCAACAGAACTTTCTGTTATGATGGAAATATTCTATTTTTGTGCTGTCTGATATGGGAGTCTAACTAGCCACATGTAGTTATTGGGCATCTGAACTGTGACAAATGAGAATGAGAAACTGAATTTTAAATTTTACCTAGCTTTAATTATTTTAAGCTTAAATAGCTCTTAACATAGAAATAAGAAATTTTGTCTCTATACATGAAGACAGGAGAAGTATTAGGAGGTTCTGAGGGAAGGCCATGATGAGGATCAGGAGGCCGAGTGTTGTCACTATCATGCCATCGATGTACGTGTTCATGGAGAAGTCAAAACACAGTTATTTCCTGTCCCCCAGCATCAGTTATAAGATGAGAGCACTGGATTGGATCAGTGTTTTTCAAACCTCAAATCCAAATTCATGAGTAGGTTGTAAAATCAATTTAGAATTTTCACCAGCAGGTTGTGAAAATTAATAAAGGGGAACCTTATTTTAAAAATGGAGTCGGGGGCGCCTGGATGGCTCAGACTGTTAAGCGTCTGCCTTTGGCTGAGGTCATGATCTCAGGGTCCTGGGATCGAGCCCTGCATTGGGCTCTCTGCTCAGCAGGGAGCCTGCTTCTCCCTCTCCCTGTGCCTGCAGCTCCCCCTGCTTGTGCTCTCTCTGTGTCAGGCAAATAAATAAAACTTTAAAAATCAATCAATCAATCAATCAATTAATTTAAAAAATGGAGTCAGGAGACCAGCAGAAGCACTCATGCCTTACCACTCCTCCTCAGTCCCTTGCAGGCCCAAGAGGAAGAAGCCTATACTTTACTACCCCAGCAGGAGGAAGAAGTTTTTCCCCTTGCCTGGCAATAGCCCAGCCGATGAGAGACTGTCACTACTCAGCCAATGAAAAGCCAGTTTACTCCAATGGCCTCTTTGTTTATAACAGCCCCTCCCAACTCCCCCATTTCCTCTGTAAAAGAGTGTTGCTCTCTTTCGTTCGCTGGACTTGCCTATGGTTTTGCCATAGCCTGTGCATCCCAAATTGCAATTCTCCGCCATCCCTGAGTAAAGTCATTTGCTGGTAAAATAACTGGCTATTTATGTTTAAGGTTAGCAAGGTTTTTTTAAGATGAAATAAGATAGATCAGATTGGGATTTGGTTTTTGTTTTTTTGGTTTTTTTTTCATTTTTATTTTTTTAAGATTTTATTTATTTGTCAGAGAGAGACAGAGAGAGAAGGAGAGAGAGAGCACACAAGCATGGGAAGCCACAGGCAGAAGGAGAAGCAGGCTTCCCGCTGAGCAGGGAGCCCAAAGTGGGACTCCATCCCAGGACCCTGGGATCATGACCTGAGCCAAAGACAGACGCTTAACTGACTGAGCCACCTAGGCATCCCCAGAACGTGATTTGTAAATATTGTTTTGTTAAACTTTTGTTCCAATTTGTGTGTGTGTGTGTGTGTGTGTGTGTACTGGGTTATTACATCAAATGTGTTTCTAACTGTGGATTACAGTAAAAAATGTTTTAAAAACATAGGAATTGTTTTTAAACATGACTCCTGAGGTTTCTTCAGCCTGGTGTTTTAGGTTTCCCTGTGTCTGCAACAGGTATTCCTTAGGGCATTACTTCCATGGTGATTTGGGAGAATAAGTTTCCATGATGCCACCCCCACACGCTCAACCCAAGCGAGCAGTCTCCATATTGAGACCATGACATGCACAGACCCTCAGAAGGTGAGGAGAGGTGAGATGTAACTGTGAGTCATGTTGTTAAATGTCGTTGCTGATTCCATGACAACTTGAGGGCTTTTATATGCATGGACAAGACTTCTTGCACATTGCAGCCCCTTTGGTTTCACTCTGATGTTTAGAAGAGATTCTTGCTTTAAGCAGGAAATTGAACAAAATAATAGATCCCTACTCTAATACTGTATGATTCCATGAGTACAAAATTTCAGTAAATACTTAAAACTAAGGACATTCTTCCAGCAACAATAATGACATCAGTCTCTCTGCAGTGAGGCACAGGGCACAGGGGCTATCATCCCACTCCATCTCAACAGTCCTGGGGCCTTAGGTCGCAGCTTTTGAGAGGCTGAGCCTGGACTTGAGTTCAAATCTCCTTCCTCCAAAACTCTCTCGAATTCTGCTGTACCACATGGACAGGGATTATTGTTATCAAATTTAAATTATCAAATATATTTTTTCTTCTTATGACAGTAAATTTGATTGCACTAAGTACACTTCAACAAACATTAGCAGGGCCTGTGCTAAAGGTAGGATGCTGCTGCCCTCAAGAGATTTTTGTTGAGGGGCGCCTGGGTGGCTCAGTTGGTTAAGCGACTGCCTTCAGCTCAGGTCATGGTCCTGGAGTCCCTGGATCGAGTCCCGCATCGGGCTCCCTGCTCGGCAGGGAGTCTGCTTCTCCCTCTGACCCTACCCCTCTCATGTGCTCTCTCTCATTCTCTCTCTCTCAAATAAATAAATAAAATTTTTAACAACAAAAAAAAGAGATTTTTGTTGAGCAGTCATACACTGGGGATACTTGGTGTAGATGGACAAGGCAGGGGGAGCCACAGGCCACCAATAGAGCATACTCCTAAAATTTAGGATAGGGTTGGACAATGTTACCCTCTCCAAATGAAGCTGATTTAGTTATCTAATACGCACATTCTTATTCCAGAATATTTGCAAAGACAATGGTACTGAAGAATGGATGGCCATTCCTCAAAATCTACCCAGATCCCACTTTCTAAGAAGAAGAAAGAAAGAAAGAAAGAAAGAAAGAAAGAAAGAAAGAAAGAAAGAAAGAAAGAAAGGAGGGAAGGAAGGAAGGAAGGAAGGAAGAAAGAAAGAAAGAAAGAAAAGAAAGAGAGAGAGAGAAAGAAAAGGAAGAAAGAAAGAAAGAAAGAAAGAAAGAAAGAAAGAAAGAAAGAAAGAAAGAAAGAAAGAAAGAAAGAAAGAAAGAAAGAAAAAAAGAAAAGCCTGGGTGGCTCGGTTAGGCGTCCAACTCTTGGTTTCAGCTCAGGTCATGATCTCGGTGTCCTGGGATCAAGCCCTGTGTCAGGCTCCATGCTCAGTGTGGAGTCTGTTTGAGATTCTCTGTCCCTCTCCCTCTGCCCCTCCTGCTCATACTCTCTCCCTCTCTCTTTCTAAAATAAATAGATCTTGGACATTTTATCTATTTGAGAGAGAGACAGAGAGAGTGAGAAGAGAGAGCACGAGCCAGGTGAGGGGCAGAGGGAGAAACAGACTCCCCACTAAGCAGGGAGCCCAATGAGGGGCTCCAACTGGGGACTCCAGGATCATGATGACCTGAGCCAAAGGCAGACCCCAACTGACCGAGCGACCCAGGTGCCTCTAAAATAAATCTTTAAAAAGAAAGAAAGAGGGCTCCTGGGTGGCTTAGTCATTAAGCGTCTGCCTTCGGCTCAGGTCATGATTCCAGGGTCCTGGGATCGAGCCCTGCATCGGGCTCCCTGCTTGGCAGGAAGCCTGCTTCTCCCTCTCCCACTCCTCCTGCTTGTGTTCCTTCTCTCACTGTGTCTCTCTCTGTCAAATAAATAAATAAAATCTTTATAAAAAAATAAAAAGAAAGAGAGAGAGAGAAAGAAAAAGAAGAAAGAAAAAGAAAGAAAGAAAGAAAGAAAAAGAAAGAAAGAAAGAAAGAAAGAAAGAAAGAAAGAAAGAAAGAAAGAAAGAAAGAAAGAAAGGGTTTCCTCCAAATACCTTTAGTGATACTAAAATATATTGCGATAAGCTGTAGCATGGTGTAATGCTGGAAAGATGGAGTATGTGGGCTGGGTGGATTGGGGTTGGTTGCTGAGGAATTGTGTTTGGGTCTCCAGCACTGATCTGCAGATAGGCTCTTGACAGCAAGTACCTGGAACAAGGCAATACACATGGTGAAGTGACAGAAGCCCATTTTCTGATTCCAAGTATTCTTGCTATAATAGCCTGTGTCCTCTATGGTGGATTAGAGGGCATCAGGGTAGCCTAGGCTTGAACACATTTTCTCTGAAGATTATTCAACCTTCTCAACCTGGCTTAAGATCCCCTAACAGCCTTTTGATAGTAATAGGTTTTGTAATGCAGGTTTTTCCTTCTGGGAAAACAAGGCACTGTGCAACCCCTAAGAATATCCAAGTTGGCCTGAAAGTATATGAAATTACATTTAAAAACTATATCCCAGGTTCTTAATTAGTTTTACTATGGATTTACTTTGATTGAGTCCCTCTCTAGAAGACAAATGACCCTAGTGAGGGGAAATAATTGAATTCTGGAACAAAGAGCTGAAGACCAGACTCTGGACCCACATTGCACCCACTAGCGTGCAGGTGTTCAGACTCTAGCCTGAGCAGTATCCAGCAAGCCCCAGGTCAGTCTCTGCCCTGTCCTACAGAACACCACAGCACAGAGTTTGAGAAGGCTGAAGGAACAGTCAACAGCATAAAAACGGATGCACAATATTTTGCTTTTAAAGACACTTTTTTTGAGAACCAAATATTTGAAGACAAGTTGTTGTGTTAAAAGTTGTTGCAGTAGAAAAAAAGAAAATGTTGACGTTTTCAGTTAGAAATGTGAACTGCGTAAACGTATACACACAGTAAAAACTTACCCATTTAGGCTGTAGAATTAGGATCTAACATAAGCTGTAAAATGATAAAAGTTTTTATTAGGCTTGTATTAATTATCTTAATCTAGTGGAGCTTGCTTTACTGTCAAAGTTAGACTGAAATAAAAATAACCATTTAATTTTAATTGAAGCACTATATTTAAATTCCTCCAGATTTCTCAAAAATGTAATACACTGGAGTGGTGGGATCAGATAACTATATAAACTTGATTGCCATTTACTATATTAGCAATAACGAGTTAGAAGTTCTCATGGAAAAAATTCATTCACAAAAGCAGGGACAACATGGAATGAAATGCCTGGGACTAATTCTAGCAAGAAATGTATGGGACCTGTATGGAGAAATACCCATAAACAGCAATAAGAAAAACATCAATTTCCCTGTGGGAAAACGTGGAGAATAACTAGAGATGATTTATGAAAAAGGATACACAGGTGGTCAATAAATATGATCTTTCTCACTCATAACCACAGATCTGAAACATAAACTAACATTGAGATTTCATTTTAATCCTAACTTGGCAGGATTTAAAAGTAATCATATTATTCAATACTTTCTGAGGTCCACTAATGTGGGTATTCTCTCGCTCTTTTTTTAAAAGATTTTATTTTTAAGTAATCTCTACACCCAGTGTGGGGCTTGAGCTCACAACCCTGAGATCAAGAGTTGCATGCTCCACCAACTGAGCCAGCCCGGCGCCCCTAATGTGGCCATTCTTATGTGGCATTGGTGACAGTGTGAATTGATAAAGTTGCTTTAAAATTTCCTGGGATCGAGCCCCATGCTGGGCTCCCAGCTCATTGGGGAATCTGCTCCTCCCTCTCCTTCTGCCTCTCCCCCAGCTTGTGCTCTCTCTCTGTCTCTGTCTCTGTCTCTGTCTCAAATGAATAAATAAAATCTTTCAAAAATTTAGCAGTGTATTAAGAGCCTTAAAGTATTCATAGGCTTTTTGCCAGTAATCCCACATCTAGAACTCTATCCTAAAAAATTATCAAGATGCAGACAAAGATTTGTGTGTAAGGATGTTTACTGCAGCATTATTTATAATAGTGAAAACCTGAAATAACAGATACATGCAGTGATAGGAAATGATTAAATAAATTATGGTCCATCTCTATAGTAGAGTACTTTATAGCCACCAAACATCATATTTTTGAAGAATATTTTTTAAAAAAATCTATTTATTTTAGAGAGAGAGATTGAATGAGCATGAGCAAGAGAGGGAGAGAGAATTTCAAGCAGACTCCACACTAAGCACGGAGCCCTATGTGGGGCTCAATTCCACAACCCTGAGATCATGACATGAGCTGAAACCAAGAGTCAGACATGTAGCTGACTGGGCCACCCAGGTGACCCAAAGAATATTTAATAATATGGGAAATTATTTGTGATATGAGGGTTAAATGAAGAAAATGCAAGATATAAAATTGTGCTTTATGATGTATATTAGTTTACTAGGACTTCCATAACAAAATATCACAATCTGGGGTGCTCAAACAACACAAAATTTTCTCACAGCTCTGGAAGCTAGAAGTCCAAGATCAAGGTGTCAGCAGGTTTGGTTTCTTCTGAGACCATTCTCTTTGGCTCACAAATGGTTCCCTTCTCCTTTATCTTCACATTGGCCTTTCCCTGGTGTCTCTCATTTTATGTCCTAATCTCTTCTTAGAAAAACACCAGTTAGGGATGCCTGGGTATCCCAGTTGGGTAAGCCTCCGACTCTTGGTTTCAGTTCAGGTTGTGATCTCAGGGTCGTGAGAGTGAGCCCCGCACTGGGCTCTGTGCTCAGTGGGTAGTCTCCTTGGGCTTGTCTCTGTCACCATTCAGAAAAGGGGAAAGGAAGTCATTTCAAAAGCAGGGTCTACAGGATGTCAGGCATAGAGTTGTTTATACCTATTCTTTAAACAAGGAGCTGGTCTTAAGCCTGGAGAACAGAGTTTGGGCAGAGATAGTGTAGAAGACGAATTGGTGGAGGCAGAGATTTCGGCAGCAAGACTAGTTAGGAGGTCATTTTGGTGGTCCATGTGAAATGATAAGGAATCATTAGGGAACCACAGCTAGATGGAGCAGAGGGGGCCAGTCAGAAGAACTTCTGGAGCTGGAATTGGCAGGATTGTATTTGGGGGAACTAGATGTAGGGGAGGGAGAATTCTTCCTCTACTCTTCAAGTTCTTCCAGCTGGAGTAAGAATTCAATTTATGTGAGGGCGCCTGGGTGGCTCAGTTGGTTAAGTAACTGCCTTCGGCTCAGGTCATGATCCTGGAGTCCCGGGATCGAGTCCCACATCGGGCTCCCTGCTCAGCAGGGGGTCTGCTTCTCCCTGTGCCCTCTTCCCTCTCATGCTCTCTGTCTCTCATTCTCTCTCTCAAAAAAAAAAATAAAATATTTAAAAAAAAAAAAAAAAAAAAAAAAAAAAAAAGAATTCAATTTATGTGAGACAGATTAACAGGAGGAAGAAAGCACTTTTATTATGTGCACTTGGAGGCCCAATAACGAAATTGAGATCTAAAGAAATGACCAAGGCAGGCAGTTTTTATACATTTTAGACAAAGAGACAAATTTGTGAGGAATTTACAGGATAAGGAAAAGAGGTGTTTGGGATTTTTAATTAGAAAGAAATTCTAAGTGGAATTTGGGCTAAGGTAGTGGATTAGTAAAAAGTAAAAGGTTTTCTTTTATGGCTTCTCAACTTTAAAGTCCCTATCTCTGGTGACAAGGGTTTTTTGTTTTTTGTTTTTTTTTTAACTTCTTTGTATAGGGTGGGTATTTTTCATGTGGGAGATTTATTTCCTCCTTTCAGGGAGACAGAGGAGGGTCTGAGTGTGCTTGCACCACTCCTTCCTAAGTAGCTTCAAATCAAAATAATCAACATGCCCTGAGGGTACGTGTGAGGGCAGCCTGCCCTGGGCCCCTACCTAGGGTAGAGGTATATAAAGGAGGAGCCCTAATTTATTAGCCTAGATTTGGGAGGATTAGGGGATTCTAGGGGAGGAGTAGATTGAGGAGATTTTTAAAAGAGGTGAGGAAGTGGAGGTCAGAGAGTTGATTCAGTGTCATTTATAAAGTGCAGTTTTAAGCATTAAAATCCTCATTTATCATTTGTACAAGTCAGTGTTGAAGAATCTCTGTGCATGTGTTTTTTTTTTTTTTTTTTAAGATTTTATTTATTGGGGCGCCTGGGTGGCTCAGTTGGTTAAGCAACTGCCTTCGGCTCAGGTCATGATCCTGGAGTCCCCGGATCGAGTCCCGCATCGGGCTCCCTGCTCAGCAGGGAGTCTGCTTCTCCCTCTGACCCTCCCCCCTCTCATGCTCTCTCTATTTCATTCTCTCTCTCAAATAAATAAATAAAATCTTTATAAAAAAAAAGATTTTATTTATTTATTTGACAGAGACACAATGAGAGAGGGAACACAAGCAGGGGGAGTGGGAGAGGGAGAAGCAGACTTCCCGCTGAGCAGAGAGCCTGACGTGGGGCTCGATCCCAGGACCCTGGGATCATGACCTGAGCCGAAGGCAGACACTTAATGACTGAGCCACCCAGGCACCCCTGTGCATGTGTTTTTAATCAAAGCATTCACAAAAAGATTTCTAGGTCACATATCTGTGTATGCATATTTAAATTTGATTTTATTGTAGCAGTTCCCAACTTCCTACCAAATAATCACCATGATAGTACTATACCTATTTTGTGATTTGGGGAATAGAGACACAGAAAGATTATGTGTTAGAATTTGTCCATAGCCACCAAGGCAGTCCAAAGCTATTGTTGGCCACTAGATTTAAAACAGTAATTAAGGGGCGCCTGGGTGGCTCAGTTGGTTAAGCGACTGCCTTCGGCTCAGGTCATGATCCTGTAGTCCCGGGATCGAGTCCCACATCGGGCTCCCTGCTCAGCAGGGAGTCTGCTTCTCCCTCTGACCCTCCCCCCTCTCATGCTCTCTGTCTCTCATTCTCTCTCTCAAATAAATAAATAAAATCTTTAAAAAAAAAAAAAACAGTAATTAAAATGGCCTCAAAGCATGTATTATGTACTGGATTTCATAGAGCATAACTGGAAGTCCATGACCACATAACTTAGTACTTTAGTATTTAGTATA
This sequence comes from Phoca vitulina, assembly GCF_004348235.1. Taxonomy (NCBI): domain Eukaryota; kingdom Metazoa; phylum Chordata; class Mammalia; order Carnivora; family Phocidae; genus Phoca; species Phoca vitulina. Next base: position 49,697,021 of record NW_022589712.1, on the reverse strand, counting down.
TTCAGTTCAACTCAGATGTTTAAGGAGCATTTATGCTGAACTGGACTAGATGGAGAACATTTCTTGGAGAGTGGAAAGTGTTAACATTTAGCTAAAAAATGAGACCCTCCTAAATAGGAAAGAATGACATTTCTGACTAGAGTGAGGAGTCAAGTAAGGATATTTTAATAAATAGTTAGTTTATAAATTATAAGTTTAATTTAATTTATTTATTTGTCAGAGAGAGTGCGAGCACAAGCAGGGAGAGCGGCAGGCAGAGGGAAAAGTAGACTCCCTGCTAAGCAAGGAGCCCAAAGTGGGACTCAGATCCCAGGACTGAGCCACCCAGACGTTCCTATAAATAATAAGTTTAATATAAACTATAGATGAAAAGGCCTAACCATGAAGTTACTGCTGGCATTTAGAGTTAAAGAACAATTATAATGTTTTGTATTTTATAAATCCTTTTATCTCATGATCACCAAGTGCTTAATAAATAGGAACTCATTAAGGAACATACCATTATTAGGAGGTAGTTATATATGAACAGTTCCATATTTTCAGATGGAGAACGTGAAGCAAGAGGTCAGTCCAGTAGCATGATGTAAGTTAGTGGCAGGTGTAGACATAGAAATAGAATGTAGTTTCTCTTCACACACAAGTCTTTGCTTCAGTCAGTGGCTTATTGGCATTTAGAAGTGAAAACTTTCAGGAGCCTGGGTGGTTCAGTGGGTTAAACATCTGCCTTTGGCTCAGGTCATGATCCCAGGGTCCTGGGATCGAGTTTGGCATCTGGCTCCCTACTCAGCGAGGAGTCTGCTTCTCCTTCTGTCCCTCCTCCTTCCCCTCCCCCCTACCCAAGCTCTCCCTCTCTCTCTCTCAAATAAATAAATAAAATCTTAAAAAAAAATAAAAGTAAAAACTTTCTTGTAAAAAACATTCAGACAAGAAAATCTGATTCAAGTTTCCCCCTTTGATATAGAAAAACAAAATGCCAAGCACAAACTTGCCAGATTTAATAAGATTTCAACCCAGCCTCCAACTGGGGGTCCAGAATATCTTTTTCAAGGAGCATAGAAACCTAAAATAACTCTTGACTTTTTTTTAAAAAAAGATTGTATTTATTTATTTGACAGAGAGAGACACAGCAAGAGAGGGAACACAAGCAGGGGGAGTGGGAGAGGGAGAAGCAGGCTTCCTGCTGAGGAGGGGGCCTGATGCAGGGCTCGATCCCAGGACCCTGGGATCATGACCTGAGCCGAAGGCAGACGCTTTAACCAACTGAGCCACCCAGGTGCCCCTAACTCTTGACTTTTAATGTTTAAGGCACTTTATTATTTTTTAAAAAGTGTTTTGTTTGATTATTTCATTTCACATCATGACATCTTTTCTTTCACCAACTTAGGAATTTGAGAAAAGCAAAACAGTGGAGATGAAGGAGAAGCCAATCTGTGGCTTAACTAGACTGGAACTTCTGTTTTTATTGGTAATCTTCAGTATATGCCCTTTACTCAGACCATAGACTAGAAGAATAATTTGCCCTGGTGTAAATGAGCCAATAATTCCAAACAGATCAAGTTGGTAATGAGAGAGAGATTTTGTGTCAGATTAATTTTTTAATTATAGTATAATTGACATACAATATCCTATTGGTTTCAGGTGTGCATCATAATGATTGAATATTACTATGCATTATGAATGACCTCCACCATAAGTCTTGTTACCATCTGTCACCATACAGTTATTATAATATTATTGACTATATTCCCTATGCTGTACATTACATCCCCATGGTTATAACTGGAAGTTTGCACTTCTTAATCCCCCCTTCACCTATTTCACCCATTCTCCAACCTCCAGCCACTCCCCACTCTGGTAATTAACAGTATGTTTCTCCTGTATCTATGAGTCTGTTTCAGTTTTGTTTGTTCATTTGGTTTTTTTTTTAGGTTCCATATATAAGTGAAATAATACAGTATTTTCTTTGTCTGTATGACTTATTTCACTTAGCATAATACCCTCTAGGTCCATCTATGTTGTTGCAAATGGCAAGATTCATTCTTTTTTCATGGCTGAGTAATATTCCATGACATATATGCACCCATTCATCTACTGATGGACACTTAGGTTACTTCCATATCTTTTTTTAATTTACTTTTTATATGTATTTTAAAGAATTTATTTATTTGTCAGAGAGAGAGAGAGAGCACACAAGCAGGGGTAGCGGCAGGCAGAGGGAGAAGCAGGCTCCCTGCCGAGTAGGGAACCCGATGTCGGACTTGATCTCAGGACTCTGGGATCATGACCTGAACCAAAGGCAGATGCTTAATCAACTGAGCCATCCGGGCGTCCCTAGGTTGCTTCCATATCTTGACTATTGTAAATAATGCTGCATTACATAGGGATGCATATATCTCTTTGAATGTTTTTATTTTCTTTGGATAGATACTTAGAAGTGGAACTGCTCGATTGTATGGTAGTTCTATTTTTTATTTTTTTGAGGAATCTCCATACTGTTTTCCAGAGTGGCTGCACCAATTTATGTTCCCACCAACAGTGCACAGGGTTTTCCTTTTCTCCACATCCTTGCCAACACCTGTTATTTCTTGTGTTGTTGATTTTAGCCATTTTGACAGGTGTGAGATGATATCTCATTGTGGTTTTGACTTGCATTTCCTTGATTAGTGATGTTGACCATGTTTTCACATGTCTTTTGACCATCTGTATACCTTCATTGGAAAAATGTATATTCAAGTCCTTTGTCCATTTTTAAATTGGTTTTTTGGGGGGTTTTTTGATATTAATTTGTATAAATTCTTTATATATTTTGGATATTAACTCCTTAGTGGATGTATGATTTGCAAATATCTTGCCCCACTCAGCAGGTTGCCTTTTCATTTTGTTCATGGTTTATTTTGCTGTGCAAAAGGTTTTTAGTTTGATGTAATTCTATTTGTTTATTTTAGCTTTTGTTGCCTTGCCTGAGGAGACTGGTCCAAAAAAATACTGTTAAAACTAATGTCAAAGAGCTTACTGCCTATGTTTTCTTCTAGGAGTTTTATGATTTCAGGTCTTATATTTGAATCTTAAATCCATTTTCGGGGTGCCTGGGTGGCTCAGTTGGTTAAGCGGCTGCCTTCAGCTCAGGTCATGATACCAGGGTCCTGGGATCGAGCCCCGCGTTGGGCTCCCTGCTCGGCGGAGAGCCTGCTTCTCCCTTTCCCTCTGCCTGCCACTCTGCCTACTTGTGCTCTCTATCTCTCTGTCAAATAAATAAATAAAAAATATCTTTAAAAAAAATTAAATCCATTTTGAACTTATTTTTGTATATGGTGTAAGATAGTGGTTCAGTTTTATTCTTTTGTATGTAGCTGTTCAGTTTTCCCAACACCATTTATTGAAGACATTGTCTTTTCCCTATTGTATATTCTTGCCTCCTTTGTCATAGGTTAGTTGACCTCATGTGCATGAGTTTACTCCTGGACTTTCTATTCTATTCTATTGATCTATCTGTTTGTTTTTGTGCCAGTATCCTACTATTTTGATTACTATAGCTTTGTAGTATTGTTTGAAATTAGGGAGCTTTGTGCTTCTTTCTCAAGATTGCTTTGGCTATTCAGCATCTTTTGTGGCACCACACAAATTTCAGGATTATTTGTTCTAGTTCTATGAACAATGTCATTGGTATTTTGATGGGGATTGCATTGAATCTGTAGTTTGCTTTGGGTAGTATGGACATGTTAACAATATTACTTCTTCCATTCCATGAGCATGGAATATCTTTCCAATTATTTGTGTTGTAGACCTAGTATCAGATTTTTTAAGTGGTGCCTTTTGTGAGTTGGGGAAAGAGTAACTGGTGGGAAATAAATTTCTCTTTAAGGAATAGATAACATAGTAGTTGAGGACAAGGACATCTAAGCTCCTAAATTTCAATGTTTTCATATTTTAATTTCCTAACTTGATATATTTGTGATTAAATAAAAGTTGTATTTATAAAAATGTAAACATCCATTTAAATTGCTTGATTCCAATAAAATGCTGGTATTGGGAAGTCACTGGAAGGAATCATCAATGTCATCAGTAGTAATAATAATGGTAGTAACTGCTAACATTTCGTAAGAGTTTGCTGTGTGCCAGGCACTGTCTAAGTGGTTTGTGGGCATTAACTTTTTAATCCTTTAAGTCCAAGTTATTCTTAAATCAATCCCCGTGAAAAATGTCAAACTTTAATCTGAAAATAAAGCACATTATATAATGCTTAGAAATAACGTTATATATGCTATACATATAACAATCATATATAAAGTGAAACTTAAAAATAAACAGTATCATGTTTAAAAATTGTTACGTACATATATACGTATTTTTACAAGAATGGAATCATGATACACAAACTTTTAAAAAATAAACTTTAGGGGCTCCTGGCTGATTTGGTTGGTGGAGCATGTGACTCTTGATCTCAAGATTGTAAATTCAAGCCCCATGTTGGGCCTAGAGCTTATTTAAAAAAATAAAAATAAAAAAACAAATTTTATTTTTAGAACAGTTTTAGATTTATAGAAAAATTGCAAAGATAATACAGAGTTCCCATACCTCTTCACCCAATTCTCTTATTAACATCTTAATTTGTATTCCACATTTGTTACAATTAATGAGCCAATATTAATAATTTATTTTATTCAGATTTCCTTAGTTTTTACCTAATGTCCTTTTTCTGTTCCAGGATTACATCTAGGATGCCACATTCCATTTAGTCGTCACACTGCCTTCAGTTCCTCTTGGATCTGACAGTTTCTCAGATTTTCCTTGTTTTTGATGACTTTAACAGTATTGAGAAGTACTGGTCTGGTATTTTATAGAATGTCCCTCAATTGAGACTTGTCTAATTTTTTAAAAAAGATTTTATTTATTTATTTGAGAGAGAGAGAGAGTGTGTGTGAGTACCAGTGGGCATAGGGGCAGGGGGAGAGGGAGAAGCAGGCTCCCTGCTGAGAAGGGAGCCCAACCTGGGGCTCCATCCCAGGACCCTGGGATCACGATCTGAGCCGAAGTCAGACTCTTAACCACCTGAGCCACCCAGGTGCCCCTAATTTTTTTTAAGAGAGAGAGAGAGCTTGTGCCTGCAGGAGCAGGGTTAGGGGCAGAGAGAGAATCTTAAGCAGGTTCCATGCCCAGTGCAGAGCCTGATCAGGGGCTCAATCTCACAACCCTGAGATCATGATCTGAGCCAACATCAAGAGTTTGAGGCTTAACTGACTGAGCCACCCAGGTGCCCTTGTCTAATTTTTTTTTTAATGATTAGACTGGGATTATGGGTTTTGAGAGGAAGACTTAATATACTTTATGGATACTTATTTTATATTTTGTGTTATAATCCATACCTTTTTTAATGATGTCCTTTCTTTGCTAAATAAAATGTTGTGGATAACTTTCAAAGTCAATAGAGGTAAACAACAGAACTTCTAGAGGTTATGTAGTATGTATTTAATCAACCAGCCACTGATGCATATCTTTGCTTCCACTTTTTCCTTATTTTCCAACAATGCTGGATTAACATCCTGTGCATTCATTTTGGTGCACTTGTATGACTAATCTTAGTCTATTATTCTAACCCTATCCCTAAGACACATTTTGTTTGAGCTATGTCCCCTGTTCTTCAAGCACACCCTGCTTTCCATAGCTTAGGCGATTTTCTCTACCTAGAATGCTCTTCCCCTATCTTTGCCCACTCAAGTTACCTGTTTGATTTGGGGCTCAGCTCCATGGCGACTTGCTGTAGAAGCTCTTCTATAGTGTTTTGAAGAGAATTTTATGGTTCCATCCCACTCCTATTTGTTATATATGTATTATAATACCATCCTAGCCTCCTATTCTAACCCAGGATTTTCTCCTACTAGTTTATTAACAGGTAGAGGAAGAAATATGATCAATCACACTCATCTGTATACTCCACTGTAGTGGTGGGCACACAAAATAACTAGTATATTTTGACTTTGAAGTGAAGAATCTGAGTAACTGAGAAATTAAGAAGTGTGCTCAATATTGCATGGCTATTCTTCCTTTCTTTCACATACATTGCTGCTCCATGCTTCGGGGAGACAGAGGAGTTGAATATACGTGCTCATTTATGTTTAAAGTGAAAACAACTGTGCTGTAGTTTAAAAGTAATGTTTTTCAGCTGTCAAAAATGTTATTTGAAGGCTTTGGTATTATGTAGTCTGCGTCTTACAAAATGGGCATCTTTATTTTTTTTTTTAAAGATTTTATTTATTTATTTGAGAGAGAGAGAGAGCACATGAGAGGGGGGAGGGTCAGAGGGAGAGGCAGACTCCCTGCTGAGCAGGGAGCCCGATGCGGGACTCGATCCCGGGACTCCAGGATCATGACCTGAGCCGAAGGCAGTCGCTTAACCAACTGAGCCACCCAGGCTCCCCAAAATGGGCATCCTTAATGTGCCAAGTATTTATAGGAAATTGTGTATGAAAGCAGGAGAAATAATTCAGTAAGTCCTCTTCTGACTTTCTTTTAGGTAAGCAGGTGGCATTACGTAGCTTATATATTATAATTAGTAATAAGAGGTGAATGCCAAAAAGCAAAACAAAAACAAAGAGGCAATGTTAGTTTGGTTGTGAAGCTGTCAGTGAGCTAAGGCTAAAGAAGCTCCCGTACTGCTGTGTGATGACACACCCAGCCTGTACCTAGGAGAATTCGCGCTCCTTCCGTTAACACTTTGCGGCGAGGTAACCTACACATCTATGACCCCCTACTGGGTAGGAGGAGGCCTTGCCGCAGGCGCGCGCGCAGAGACGGCCACCCGCGGGCACCTGGGTCTTGGCTCCTCCAGGCGGGTGGGCCCCGCCTCCACTCTCCTGAAGCCCAATCATCTCGAGAGTCTGGGGCACGTCCCGCTCCAGCCACGCCCCCAGCCAGCGGGGTGGGGGGCGTCTTTAAGAGCCTGCTGGCGGGCCCCCGACGCAGTGGCGGGTGCGGGGCTGTGCACTGGAGGCCCGAGTCCCTGGGCTGTGAGGTGCTCGCTCGCCTCCGCCTTCCTCCTCGCGGCAGCCTCCGCGCCCTGCGCTGACGGCCCACCCGGGGCTCCGCCGCCCTCGCCTCGGCCTCACCAGCCCGCGGGCTCGGCGCTCGGCAGCTCCTCCGCGAGCTCGCCGGGGACTCGCACCCCTCGCGCTCCCCTGGCGCCCGAGGGGGCCGCCTCGGGCCATGGTGCCCTTCCCCGAGGAGCCCGCCGCCGCGCGGGGGACGAGCGAGGCGCAGCCACCGGGCCCCGCGCCTACGGTGGGGGCCGCTCCGGGACCCTCGGACGGCCCCGAGGCGTCCGTCGAGAAGGTGGAGGTAGAGCTGACGGGGCCGGCGGGCGCTGAGCCCCCGCAGCCTCCCGAGGGCGGCTGGGGCTGGCTGGTGATGTTTGCCGCCATGTGGTGCAATGGGTCGGTGTTCGGCATCCAGAACGCCTGCGGGGTGCTCTTCGTGGCCATGCTGAAGACCTTCGGGTCCAAGGACGATGACAAGATGGTCTTCAAGACAGGTGAGGCGCGGAGCCCGCCGCGCCAGCCGGGAGTGGGGGGAGAGCGGGCACGGGGCCTCTGAGAGCATCCCGCGTGCGGAGTGTGTGTCGGCGGCGGCATGTGCGCCTCGGTGGGTGCCTGTGTGCGGGAGGGTGTGAGAGGTGGGTCTGCCCCATTGCAAACGCAGCCTGCCGCTCCAGGGGCCTCGGTATGCCTGGCTTTGTATTGGATCCAGATGTGGGGACGGTGTGTTTGGAAACAAGTCGCAGAACTTATTTGCCCAGATCTTCTTTCTAAGAGTAGGGTTTAAGAGTCTACGGTATACTTTCCTCTTAATTTTTGAAAACAAACAGAACCTTTCAAACCCAACAACATCGCACTGTGATTTTTATGGTCTCTTATGTGGCCATGACCGTTGGGTTTTCGTTCATCTGCCTCCGGGGCTGCAGAGGGGTGTCTGTGGTGAGGGGCGGCAGGGTTGGTGAGATTAAAGGGATTTATTCCAAGATCACGGGGAGTTCCGAAGGGAGCCCTGCAAGAGTCACGGTTTCGTGTTTTGTTTTTTTTTTTTTTTGCGGGGGGGCAATGCGTGCTAAATATAGAAAGCATAGGAGGCAAGCCAGATCAGGGACTGGGAGGAGGAAGGTGAGGGGTTGCCCTTTCCTGTTGTGTTCTTTGTCATATTTAACCATATACGAGACTAAATGAAAAAGTGCAGACTCAACATTTTTTTTTCCCCCTGTAGGGCGTTATTGTGTGATCTCTTGACTGATAGGCAAAAAACAAGTCCAAGACCTTTTGTATAAACTCTTTTACATGCATTATTTCACTTCAACCTGCGAGGCAGGTGTTATCAACCCCATGTAGGTGAGCAAACTGAGGCTTGGTAAAATAGCATCTTGGTGAGTAGTAGAATGGAGATTAGAGCACACATCTTATGACTTAAAGGGTTAAGTGACTTCCAGTACTAAATAAGGTTCCTCCCTGCCATTGGGGAAACTTTATATGATTAATAGTCTTTTTTTTTTTAACCTTTTCTATTTTTAGAGTGAATATTCCTTAGGTATTTAGTGTACATACAAGGAACATGCAAGACTGTTCCAACAAATTCTAAGGCAGAGGTAATGTTGGGAGTTTTAAAACCTTATATAAATAGTATTACATGTATCATTCTGCAGCTTTTCTTCTACTCTGCATTGTTTGCAGTTTATCCACATAATACCTCAATTTGAACTGGTAGCTTAAAATCTTTACATTTTAACTCAAGGTTTTCCATTGTATGAATGTATTATACTTTACTAATGCATTCTCTTTAATAGCCTTTAGATTACTTCCAAACTTAATATAAACAGTGCTACAATGAATATTCTTGTACATTGTCTCTGCACATGTGGTAATATACCATATTTAACCTGGAATTTCTGTTCCTTAAATAGCTCTTGAACTATGGTGTTTCTCAGGTCACAGTGTTAGAAATGTAATGTCCTGTATTTATTTTTAATGGAAGGCAACTGTTGTAAAGTTCAGCAGGATTGATATGCATATGCAATATTGAACAAAAAATAATTTTTTATATGAGCATTGGGTATCTGGTAGGGAAAAGCTCAAGGAGGCAGAATTGACAGTCGACATTTTCAGACTGGTTCCTTTAGCATATAGTATATTCTTGCCTGGGATTACAGATTTTTAATGCAGTTCAAACAAGACAACAGTTTGTTTACCCCTGTTCTTGCAGACTCAGGTGAGTAGGTCATTTGCTATCTGTGGGTTTTTTTCTCCTATCTTCATTTTGAGAGTGAGTGTGTGAGTGAGCAACTATTGGGGAAAGGCCATAGTTTTTCCAGGGATCGGAGTTTTACAGTGTTGAAGCCTCTACCTACCTCCCATCCCCCAAATTCCTGTTGGCTACAGTATCCCAGTACTGGCCAGCTGAGGGTGGGGGAGGGGACAGGAACCTGCTCCCTTGACCTTTTTGAAGCTCTGTATTTTCATTTTTTGATGAATATCCTTCTTCATTTACTCAGTTAAATCCTGACAACTTTGTCATGTTTGTGTGGGTGTATGTTGTATAAATAGTTATACAGGTATGCCAGTTAAATACTGAAGGTCTTTGTGCTTATCTGCATGACTGCTGTGTATGGCTGTGCCCTTGCACAAAGGTGCCCACCACAGGGTAGGTGGTGACAGAGACCCAGCCTGCGCTCTGGGTGCCTGCCTGTGCACTTGTAATGGTTCTGTATAACACAGCTGCTAGATTGAGCAGTGACCTTTACCTGGATGCTATGCTATACAGAGCTGATACTGATAAATTTTAAGGTCTAAGGAAGAAAAAAGATTTAACCTCATCTGTGGAAAAAAAAAAAAGGTAACAAGATTGTCTTTAAGCCATTTAATACAGAGACCTGCGCCCCCACCCCCAACATATACAGGTGTTTCATAAAGTCCAGCCTTCACCACAGGCACTGAAGTATTTGAGAATACCTGAAGTCTGCCTGTTCAGGCTTTTTCATTTTGATATTCTGATGCTGAGTCATTTGTGATTAAACATATGCAGGCTTCAAGTACAAAGCCAAAAAATATCTGAATTGTTTAAGGCGTTTATTTTTCAAAAAGTTTTGATCCATTTTCTTTTACCTTATTTATGATTGACAATCCCAGCATTAGAGAGCCCTTAATTTTGTTTTCACTGGCTTCTTCCTAGTGATGAGCCCAAGGATACATAGGGAGGTAGTGGTGGAATGTGAATCTAGGTTTCTAAATGATGGCTCACTTTTCTTGAGAACTAACTGTGTGCCAGGCCCAGTGCAAAGAACTGTATATATTCCTATTTAAACCTTACTGCAACTCCACGTTATAGGCTTAATAAATATCTTTCTTTTCATATGTGGAAACTCAGGCTTACAGAGTAAGCAGTGGAGCCAGGATTCAACCTCACTTTTATCTGACTCCAGAAACTGGGTTTTTAATGATTGATCCTTTGCATTGGCTGGATAACCTTCTGCTAATCCAGCTTCTTTATGTTGTTGATTAATTCAAGCATTAGCAATTGATTGAGTACCATACCAGGAATTCTAGGGTTAGAAAAGAAGTCTGAAAGATTAAGGTCCCTGTTTCTTGGTCTTACTTTGCTGTCATGAAGGATTGCCAATTGTTAATGTCTCACTGAAATAGATTTTTGTAGAGGGACTTCCAATGAGAAGATAATTTCATATGGCATTCAGCTGAAGTATGGGGTTTCTTTTGAAGAACGATGTTCCTTTAGACTGATCCATGGTATGATGATGTTTCCAGACAGAACTGAAAAGGAGCCTTTCTCAGGCTTTCTCTTCAGGGCTATCTTTTTTAGTTTTATTTATTTATTTGAGAGAGAGCGAGAGAGATCACAGAGGGAGAGCGAGAAGCAGACTCACCACTGAGCGGAGAGCCCGATGCAGGGCTCGATCCCAGAATCCCGGGATCATGACCTGAGCTGAAGGCAGAGGTTTAACCGACTGAGCCACCCAGGCGGCCCTCTTCAGGGTTACCTTAACTCTTTCAATGCAACTGATGATCTACCCGAAACTTCTCGGGAAAGGCCCTGAAGACTTTCATTCACACTAAGCTATAGGTTAGTTTATACATCTTAATGTTACTCCTTATTCATTCTACAAATGTTTACCAAGTTTCTGACCCTCTCTGTGCTGGGCACTGGAGATGGTAACTGAAAGAAACAAGGTCCGCAGTTCCCAAGGATTTTTTGATCTGTGGGATACAAATGAGTAAACAGAATATTTCCCTGAGGCATTTGTAATATATCAGGACTAAATCTTATTTTTTTTTTTTAAGATTTTATTTATTTATTTGACAGAGAGAGACAGCGAGAGAGGGAACACAAGCAGGGGGAGTGGGAGAGGGAGAAGCAGGCTTCCTGCTGAGGAGGGGGCCTGATGCAGGGCTCGATCCCAGGACCCTGGGATCATGACCTGAGCCGAAGGCAGACCCTTAACGACTGAGCCACTCAGGCACCCCAGGACTAAATCTTATTTTATTTTATTTTATTTTATTTTTTAAAGATTTTATTTATTTATTTGAGAGAGAAAATGAGAGAGAGAGCACATGAGAGGGGGGAGGGTCAGAGGGAGAAGCAGACTCCCTGCTGAGCAGGGAGCCCGATGCGGGACTCGATCCCAGGACTCCAGGATCATGACCTGAGCCGAAGGCAGTCGCTTAACCAACTGAGCCACCCAGGCGCCCCTAAATCTTATTTTAAAAAGCTGAAATTCTAAGGAAATTCCCGTGAATGGTGGTGGCTGGGAAAGGCATTTGATGGCCTCTTTGTCTATGGTAATAAATCTTACTTTGTGAATTTAGGACTCTGGAAAAGGGAAGCAAGCTGAACTACAAGTTAGGCAGCGGAACGAGTGAAAATTGTCGAGTGCCTCACAGCCCCACTGTGCTGTCCTAGCTGCCAGTGACGTGATCCTCAGAGATAAGCCTCACACGTAGTGCTGCATCAGAGGGAGCAGGCTGAACTTGAGTTGTCTCTTTTCAGTTAAACTTTTACCTGTTCACATGGGTACAGGTAAATCAGATGCTTTGGGGAAAACTAAAACAGTTACTACAGTTAACTGGAACGTATTTTCCCTTAGAAATCACAAGTGTGCTGGATATTAGAAAACCCATTTTTAGTTCCTTCATGGAACTGATAAAGAATTAAGGGTTCTTTTATCTTCAGATACAGCGCTATGGACACTCTGGGATCTTACTAGGGTATTAATCTCGTTTACTTATCTGTTTTCTTCTGGAAGAAAGAGAAATATTTTAATGGTATATTCACTTTTAAAATATATTTATTTAAAACAAATATGTTTTCAGAATCAGTATTTAGTGTAGTTAATGATATCCTTTTGAAGATATTATGTCTTTGTGGTCCAGAGGCTTGGTCAAGTAGACTCTTGCTTCTTTCAGTAATTTCCAAATTGTGTTCTTTAATAGCCTTTCTTTAAAGTGGAGGTCTGTGGTTAAATAAGTTTGGGAAACACTGCATGTTATCCTCCAGTCTTGGGTATTTAAAGTACAAATCAAGGTATTAAAAATTCAGTAGTTTTAAAGATTTTATTTATTTGACAAAGACACAGCGAGAGAGGGAACACAAGCAGGGGGGGTGGGAGAGGGAGAAGCAGGCTTCCCACGGAGCAAGGAGCCCGATGCAGGACTTGATCCCAGGACCCTGGGATCATGACCTGAGCCGAAGGCAGACGCTTAACCGACTGAGCCACCCAGGTGCCCCAAAATTCAGTAGTTTTAAAGAAAAGTAGATCAAAAAGGTCCCAAAAGGGAGGCTCTCTGGCTACAATCTTTGATGCAACTTTGCCTTCCCTATATGAGGTAGATTGCTCTTCAGACAGTTACAGTCACAAAGTAGGATTTTCAATACCATTTAGGGAACAATGCATCTTGTAACATCTCTCAATATAGTCCTGCTGGCACCTCTGAAACTTCAAGTCAGTTCATGCTCTTGAAGGTTTTTTATTTATTTATTTATTTATTATTTTTTTAAAAGATCTTATTTATTTATTTGACAGAGAGAGAGCGAGAGAGGGAACACAAGCAGGGGGAGTGGGAGAGGGAGAAGCAGGCTTCCCGCTGAGCAGGGAGCCCGATGTGGGGTTCAATCCCAGGACCCTGGGACCATGACCTGAGCCAAAGGCAGACGCTTAACGACTGAGCCACCCAGGCGCCCCGTCTTGAAGGTTTTTTAAAAAAAGTTTTCACATTTACATTTATGCTGATATCTACACACTGCAGTTTTTTGCTACACCTAAACTTATAGGAAGTTGATTATAGTTCAGAACCAAACTGCTATGTCTTGTCTTTATGCTAAGGGCTGTGTGTGTGTGTGTGTGTGTGTGTGTGTGGAAAGCTGCCTGTATAACTAATAATTTCTATATCCTAGGAAGGTTTTTAATGTTTTGTTGAACTGACTACGGTGAATGAACAATCTGGTTCATGGTCCAATACATCTTTTGCTATAAGAAAAATGCCTGTTATTTGCACTGGAAGAGGTTGAAAACTAAGAACTCACTTATGGCTGTTATGCTTGAATCTCCTTTGTTCTCCTCCATCTTAAAACATCCAATCTTATATTACATGTAAATTCACCTGGACTGGCTGTTACAGTAGGTCATTAGATCACAAAAATGATTTCAGGATTTTGGAATAATAAAGGAGTACGATGTGAGCATTTTGTACTCCATTTCCAAAATGTTTCTGAATTCAGAGCGAGATGAAACAGTGTGAGTAGTATATAATGAATTCTGATCAAATACAATAATGAGTATTCCTGTGGGTGTTTTATCATGGAACTTTTATCAATAAAATTAACTGCTCAAAGAATGAAATCAATCAAAAATAAAAGCATACCAGAATTACTTCAGGAAGGGTTTTGAGGTATCTTTTAGAATAAATTGTACTCTCTGCTCTTATTGTGATTTGTTACATCTTTTTGTATGGATTCTTATTGAATCCATATTGCAATTCCTTGAGGCTTCATCCCAGGCCATGTACTTGGCTTCACTTTTCCTATCTTCCTTGGGTGTCTCACACACCCCATGGCTCCAGCCACTCTCTTAGGGTTGTTAATTCCAAATTTCTTCTCTGTGTTCATGACCCGTATTTATAATATCTGGACAGTTCCATTTGGATATACAGGTATATCATACTCAAAATGAATGCATTTTTTTTAGCCACCCCATACAATCTTCTGCCACCAAAAACAACAGCCCACTTGTAAATAAACCTATCCTTTCTTCTGAATTTTCTCGGTGCCTGACACCTCATGTTGAATTCATCTTCTTATTTCTCCCTTTTCCTATTTTGTTAAACTAGACAAAATCCTTTTACATTTACCTCCTAAATGCCTCATAAATCAATCCCTTTCTTTCCTTTAGTGCTGTCTTAATTCATGCCTTCATTAATGCCTCAATTATTGTCCTAATGCTTTAACTGGTCCCTCTGTCCTCAGTTATGCACGAGTGATTTCTCTAAAACATAGCACCATATCATTGTTCTGTTTAAAGGCATCGGTGATACTTACTACTATGTACACCAGAAGCCTTCAAGTTCTGGCCCTTTCCTGACCTGTTAGCCTTGCCTCTCACCTCTTTCCCTTCCTCTTTGTGCTCTGGCCACGCTGAACGCCTTACACTTTTCCGAACTTATTTGCCTCTACGCAAAAGATATTAGTGTGTATTAGTGTGCCACTCCTCTCTTCAGTGTGGTGGTTAATCCTTGTAAGATTCTGATGAAATTGTTGGCCATTTTATTCCTTTTGTCATAACCATGGGACAAAACAATGATTTTATACAACTGTTGTTACATTTTTGATGCACTTGGAACGTTTGGGGGGAATAGCATGAATTCAAATGAGTTATGAATTAAGATTAAAGTGGAAGACAGAGGGGTGCCTGGCTGGTTCAGTCAGTAGAGCATGTGACTCTTGATCTCCTAGTGGTGAGGTTGAGCCCCATGTTGGGGTTAGAGAGTGCTTACAAAAACAAAACAAAAAACAAAAACAAACCTGAAGGTGGAAGACAGAGAACCTAATTGCAACCTATTCTAATCTACCATTCTGTGAGTGGCATTTTAAGGATAATTCATATTTAAATGATAATTTGCGTAGTCCTTTATCCTAAAGAGCTTTCATATACATTCATATATATTCATACATTGTTTTTTAGGTAGGCTTGTAGTGTGCTGTTACTTCCATTTATAGATAGGAAAGTTGGAACTTGAACAGTTTAGGGTTGCGGCACATGATATCAGTATTTACATCTATTATGTTGAATTTAAGAGCATCTTTTCAGCTGGGTAAAAATTTGTACTTGTGTTAAAGTTGTCCTGAAGTGTAGAACCCTGCCTTTTTTCTGCCTTGAAACTATTTTCTGCATATTACCTATATATTCTCTAGAACCTTAATAGTATCTTCTACCCAAGTTATCAGAAATCCTGGGAAGTTGCTTTTGGAATAGAATTCCATTTAGAGTTATTACAATCTAATCAGAGATCTGATCTCATATTCAAATTAAACAAACAAACCTTAACAAATCAAACTAACTCCCAAACACTCCTTGAACAGTTGGCTCACCACGGCTCTGAGCACCAGCCTAGCCTGGTGCCGCTTATGAACCGTGGTGTTTTTCTTGGCAGTGATTCAGAATGAGCAACTCCAGCACTCCTGGGGAGTGTGCAAACCCACCACACAAGAGCCAGTCCCTCTGAGACTGGAGTGATGGAGGAAAGCAGTACTTTCACATGGACATGTACCAGATGTGTGTGATCATACTTTCTTTCTTCAGTAACAACAGAAATAACTCCCCATCTTGCCTATAGGAACTAGAGCTAAAAGAACTGAGGAGGGCGCCTGGGTGGCTCAGTTGGTTAAGCGACTGCCTTCGGCTCAGGTCATGATCCTGGAGTCCCTGGATCGAGTCCCGCATCGGGCTCCCTGCTCAGCAGGGAGTCTGCTTCTCCCTCTGACCCTCCCCCTCTCATGTGCTCTCTCTCTCTCTTTCTCTCAAATAAATAAATAAATAAATAAATAAAATCTAAAAAAAAAACACTGAGGAAATGATGTGCCTTATTTCCAAGTTGGAAGTCTTTTTTCATTTCATTAATTTTTAGTTATGGGGATACATATGAAATGCAGATGTGAAATAATGCATACAGACCAAAGCTGTGTTTCTGCTTAAATTAAGTCTGGAGAGGTGTATGGGTCTGAGAAGGCAGGACATTTCCCCCTCTTCCCCCCCCCCCCCCCCCCGAGGAGCATATTAGAAGTTCCACAGAAGTACATTTAGTTCATTTTCATTTTTTTACAGAATTTATTTGAGAGAGAGAGAGCACACTCGAGCAAGGGGGAGGGGCAGAAGAAGAGGGAGAAGCAGGCTCCCTGCTGAGCAGGGAGCCCAGTGTGGGGCTCAATCCCAGGACCCTGGGATCATGACCTGAGCCAAAGACAGATGCCTAACCGACTGAGCCACCCAGGCGCCCCAAGGCACATTTAGTTTAAAAAAGCATAGTCAAGATTATAATTTTGTATTTAAAAAACAGAAAAAGAATCCTAATTATTTCCATTATACAACTAAAAGGAAAGTGACAAAATCTTGGCGGTGGATAAATACAGAAGCATGTCTTTATCTTCTGAATATTAGGGTTTCTCACTTGAAGGGTAAACTACCCTTGGAGGTGTGCATTAAAGTTTTCAAGGATTATGAGACTTCTATGTTTATCAAGAGGGAACAATGTTGGTCAGAAATGCTGCTCTCCCATAAGAAGGAGAATCACTGACTAGAGTTTATGCATTGGTCTGTTGTTCAGCTATTACTTTTTTTTTTTTTTGCTGAAGAGTAAATTTTTTTTTTTAAGATTTTATTTATTTATTTGACAGAGAGACACAGCAAGAGAGGGAACACAAGCAGGGGGAGTGGGAGAGGGAGAAGCAGGCTTCCCGCTGAGCGGGGAGCCTGATGCAGGGCTCGATCCCAGGACCCTGGGATCATGACCTGAGCCGAAGGCAGACGCTTAACGACTGAGCCACCCAAGTGCCCCACTAAAAAATAAATTGCATAAGAGGTGTTCTGTATGTATTCAGAGAGTCAAAATTTATTCTTGTGACAAACTTAGACTGAATCCAAAACTAATTCTGAGCTATGCTTTATAAAAACAGAAAACCACTACTCATTAAATGGAGATATTTCTGGACTCTTCTGGGTAGATTGGTATTAATGCCAAGTCGAGTGGGTTAGTCTGGTGACTTTTTAATAGTAAAAACCTTTTCATCTTGCTTAATTATCCTTTTTATTAGTTTTGACTTCATGTTCCAGTTTGCAAATGGCAGCATCTCAAAGGATTCACATTTGTCAATAGTTGTTTAAACAACGTTATTCCACAAAGTTAATTGATGTTTTAGTGCAGATGGGGGCAGAATGTTGCCATTGTTCTATACTAATGTAACACTCAAACTTTGGCAGCAACACCCCCAACTCCATAGTTATCCTTGAGTGCCATGTTTTTGGATTTCTTACTTTCTGTTGGTTTGTCTGTGGCTTCTAAGTTTTCCATGTTGAACAAGTGTTACTTTTATAATAAAAATGTTAATATTAAAAGTAATTCATTATTAGCATTAGAAATATTAACTTTCATGACTATAATAGTAAACTTGCCCTGAGAATAAGTTGTTTTGTAGGAATAAGTGATAGATGTATGGAGTTTTAGTTGTACGTGTTAGGTTTTATCTCTTTCTACTCAGAGAAAAATGTTAATTATGGAATAGGCTGGAAATGGAAAGCCAAGGAATACCAAACTAATTCTTTTACTTTAAATTTATAACAGATACATATATACAGATGTTCTTGCATGTGTATAGAGGTCGTTAGTACAGAGCCACAATCTCTTATCTGAAACTCTTGGGGCCATATATCTTTGGGGTTCAGATTTTTTTGGATTTTAAAAAAGTAAACTGTTACATACATCTCAATTTTTTAACACCCTACAGGGCAATCTGAGGCAGCACCCTGTAATCAAATACATTGATATTTCTGCAGCAAAATCTATGGGTATTCAGAGCAAGTAGATGAATAAAGACCATAAATAGTCTCATGTCAGTTCAGATTATATTTTGCTTCCAAGTGAGTGTTGATACCATCTTACAAAAAACTTTTGTTTTCAGTTTCTCAGTGAACATTCTTTTTAAGGTACATTTTTCTATACCACATAGTATCCCTACTTAAGGTTTTCAGTAAGTGTGGCCTTCTGCCATACTGCTGCATCCTAGATTACTAACCAGGCCTCCTTTGCTGGATGTTTGAATTGCAGGCAGTGTTACGCAATATAAGTATCCTATCTGTATACATCTTTGAACAAAGAAATTGTTTTTGCTTCCTTGGGATATATGTCCAAAAGTGAGATTACTGGTTCAAAGGGTATGAACAATTTTATAACACTTGTTACACATTGCCAGATTGTTCTTTAGAAAACTTAAAGCAGTTTACTGTGCACCAGCAATATATTGGCTTCCTGAAAACCCTACCAATGTTAAGCTTAATTTTTATTAGTATTTGCTAATTTGATAAGTGTCAATGCTATTTTTAAAAATTAACTTTATATTTCATTGCTTTTAGGGCTATGTGTTTTCCCAGTTTTTGAGCCCTTTAGAAGCAGCAAAATGTCCTGGCAATTGTATATAATATCTGGAAATACAAGAGGACACATACCAGTAAATATGTTAGAGTAAATTTGTTACCACAAGTGGGAATACTAGGAAGACCTGAGATTATTTTTGTTTTTAGATTCTCACCTGACACACCTAGCAGGTGGGGTACACCCTTGTTGCCATTCCTGTGCTCTCAGGACAGATGTTGATCAAGGCCTTCTTTTGGGGTTAAACGTGGGGATGGAAATGAACTGTCTGGAGACTTGGCTGGAAGGACTTCCTGACTCTTCAGGGTGACACCTTGTCCTTGAGAAGATCAAGTCTGCAAGAGCAGCCCTGTCTCATTCTATGTGCTATCGTCTTGTCTCTGCTGCCTCCTGACCCAGCCAATTCAGTTGAAAATAGCTTTAATTAATTAATTTGGGTGTATGTGTGCTTAAAAAATGTTTCCCTTTTATTTTTAAAAAGATATAGAAATCATTTCATTTATCGAGCACAGACTATGTAGTAGGAGTCATGCAGGAAATGAATAAATTTGACGTATTCCATACACGAGAGGTTATGAGAGGAGGCAAAAACGTAAATAACTCTAAGGCAATATGCTACACATGTTAAACGCAGTACGAATAAGATACAAAATTTTTTTTTTTTTTTTTGATACAAGATTTTAGGGGAAGGCCAAATGACTTCTGAGCTGATCAGGCAAGGCTTCATGGAGGTAGCTTTTGAGTTCGGCTTTAAAGTATCACTAGATTCTTCAGCAGATTTAGCAGGTAGAGGTATTTCAGGTAGAGTGCGATGCCTAGGCAAAGGCTAGGAGACAGCCTAATAATGGATGTTTTACTGTGCTTTACTCTATATTTTATCTATCCCATAATTATATGATATAACTGCTATTATGATTATCATGTTTTAGATAGGCACCTAAGGCTAGTGAGCAGTGGGGGCTGGATTTGAGCTTAAGTCTCTTGCATCAGGACCCAGGCTCTTTATACCTGAGTACACACTGGACTTATTTAGTGAATGCAAGCTGTTTGGTTTGCCTAGAGCCAGGATATGTATGTAAGGAAAGTCACAGAAGATAAGGCTGGAAGAGAATGGTGGAGCTAGGGAATGGAAGGTTTGAATGCCGAGTTAAGAAGTTTGGACGTGATTTAATAGAGAGGCAATGGGAAGATATTGAAGGGATCTGAAGTATTGCCTTAAAAAGATGTGACTAGGTTGCAGAGGGAAATAGGAGGAACTCCAATTATAAAGTCGTTGGCTGAGAGCTGGGTGAGATTTGAGGCACAGTAGTTGAAATGGGATGGAAGGGACAGATGTGAGACATTTTAAAGGATAGACTGAGGGAATTTTAGCAGATGTTGGGTGTAGAGAGTCACATGGAAGCAGAGATGATGCCTGCATCTGGAGTCTGCATTAAGACTTTTGAACTGGGAGCCCCACATTTTCATCCTGTAGACAGTTGTGGATGTAGACACTGTCAGGACCAGGGGCAAGAGGAGGAGGAATTGACAGGGAAAGACTGACTCAGATGTTAGACATTTGAGTGTTAAATGCTAGCAGGACATCAGGGGATGATGTCAAGCAGATAACTGGAAATGCAAACCTGGAACCTCAGAGTGAAGCTGAAGCCGGAGGTAGAGCTTTGGAAAGAGCACGTGCCTCTAAGGGGAACATGATAAGAGAAACCCAGAAATTCTGTCTCAAGCAGACCTGGGGGCTGCTCCTAAGGAGTTTAGTTAGTGTCCATTGAAATCATCTTATTTAAAAGTAACAAAACTTCGGGATGCCTGGGTGGCTCAGTTGGTTAAAGCGTCTGCCTTCGGCTCAAGGTCATGATCCCAGATCCAGTCCTGCATTGGACTCCTTGCTCAGTGGGGAGCCTGTTTCTCCCTCTGCCTGCTGCTTCCCCTGCTTGTGCTCGCTAACTGTCTCTCTCTCTGCCTGACAAATAAATAAATAAAATCTTAAAAAAAAAAAGTAACAAAACTTCATTCCTTTAAAAAGTCTTTCTAGCATTTAGAGTTTTCTTATTCAGATCTGCAACTTCCCAAAGGTTAGAATTGTATTATTATCATTGTCTTAAGTATTTCCAAAGTGTCGTCCTAAGACTTATTTTTTTTCCCCTGTAGTTTAGCACAATCTCTAAGGCTATTGGCATTTACTCTTTCTTTCATCCGTGATGTATTAAGCTAGTCTGTAAGTCTTATATTCAAGGTGTTCTAGACCAAGAGACTATGAGAATAGCTTAGAATAGTTTTAATTAATTTATGTAGTTCAAATTTAAATGTAAAGTATTGACGGTGGTGGAAAACCCGTTCAACAGGCAGATGTTATCTTGTAGATCCGTCTTCACAGAGTTTGGTAACTGAGTCAGCTACTTCATTTACAATTCATAATGAAAACAGCTAACTCTTTTCAGTGTAGGCTCCCTTTTTAAAAAATTGTCTAGGAAGACTAGGAAACTAGTATAAATGAATTTAAGTTCTCTGACTAGGAGTAGGGTGGAATATTGTGCAGTTTGTTAAGAAATAGGACTGACTTGTAATTCCGTCACACTAGACCTCTGAGGTTTGGCAGGGAGGGGAGGAGGTGTCCACATGTGCTCGCTGGCCGGGAATGGAGTTGGTCCTAATTCAGGTAATAAACGGCTGTCTGGCTACACCCAGGTGTATTTTGCCTTAGTTTTGTGTCACATAGCATAGCAGCGAGACTCCAGCAAGACAGTAGAAGGTCATTGTGCTTTTGGATGCATAAAGCACCACCGATATGTCAAACAGTATTGTTATTGAGCAGCTTGGCACAGAGCCAATATGTGGGCGTGTGTGTTGACTCACGTGCTGTGCTGTAATCTCTCAGAACTCGGTCCTGAATTGCTCTCCTGTGATTCAAGCCCAGCTGAAGGTGTTGGAAGTGCAGTGACCCTGGTGGGAGAACCTGTAAGCGCAGGGGGCGGATGAAAGGGAATTGATAGTTGTGTAAGAAGAGGCTATCTGCCTTTTTGGGTAAGACACTCTTACCTTTCCAGTAACTGTTTTGTTTTTAATGTCATTTGACTTCATTTACAAGGTCTGTATTAAAACAAATGTCCGGGTCTAATGCAGTCTTTTGACCGTGCTTGTCTCCTGTTGTGCTCGCTAGGATGACCTGAAGTACTAGTTTGCTGACAAGTACATTTGATATCTAGTGCTTATGGAGAGGGGAGGAAAAGGGAAGTCCAACGAAAGCACTTTTTCCTCAGAGTTTGATAAACAGAAGCCATGCAGTCTTTTAAATCCCATGGCAATACACCGGGCAGAAAAAGACTTGCTAATAGCAAAGGTCAGGAATCACAAAATAGCAGTGTAGGTTTTTGGTATTGACTTCAAAACACACTGTTTTCTATAACTTTGCATTCATTTGTTATAGGTATGCTGTTATAGTTTTGTATATGTGGTAGTTGTTTCTTGTAACTTTGATTAGAAAACAGATAATGAGTTACTTAAATCAAAAGGCAGACTGTTACTCTTTTTGGAAAAAAAATCTAGTAAAAGTAATGCTTAATCCAATTAATCTGTCTTCTTCCTCTAATTCATCATGATAACTTCAGGTGTCTGGTGGCAACTGAGAACTGTTATGGAAAAATGTCAAGGCAATGTAATCCCCATTATTTATGGTCCCTTAAGAGGATAAATTAATCATTGGTCACTAATCTTTGGATAATTACTCTATTTAGCTGGAAATATCCTTAATTTTTTGGAAAGCAAGTCAGTGAGTTAGTAGAACTGTCAAAATTGATCAGCTTTTCTAAGTCTAATAATAAGTACATGGAAACTAGTTGCCTGCAACCCTTTCTGTCCTGCACTGTAGCATGATCATCCTAAAACCCTGGCCACTGTAAATGGAACAACAGGAACACCTATTAATACACAACCTTGTGGTTTTCAGGTGGGCATACAAAGCCTGTTAGTTGAGGATTAACATAGTTGCCATAACAGGTAAAGGCTTGTGACCTGTGTATGTGGTTTTGGTTATTAGAATTAGGCAAGTTAATTACATTATAACATTGGCTAGAATATAGGTTGTTAGGAAGTGAGTCTTTTGGGGACAGCAATTACATTGACTTGTGCATTGAATAAATATTTTGAAGAAGTCAACTTTAAGTACTGTATTAGATGCTAGGGATGGGGATGGGAATAAAGAAAGGTGTACGTTTCAGTGCCAAAGGAATAAAAAAAAAAAAAGAGGAAGTCTTAGCCTTGTGTTTTGAGCATGGGTAAAGTGTCTCAAATGCAGACTAGTATTCACTTTTTGGAGTTTGAGGTCCTCATTCATGAGGTTCCCAAAGAATCTTTATATTTAAGAGTAAATGAGGGGCGCCTGGGTGGCTCAGTCGTTAAGCGTCTGCCTTCAGCTCGGGTCATGATCTCAGGGTCCTGGGATTGAGCCCCGCATCGGGCTCCCTGCTCAGCGAGCGGGAAGCCTGCTTCTCCCTCTCCCACTCCCCCTGCTTGTGTTCCCTCTCTTGCTGTGTCTCTCTGTCAAATAAATAAATAAAAATCTTTAATAAAAAAAAGAGTAAATGAGGTTATGTGGGTGGAATCAGAGACACTACTTATTTATCACAAAGTAATGCCATTTTGATGATAAAATTCACCTGTGTATGTTACAAATTGTTGCTTTTACAAGGTTTCTGGAAACAAAACAATTCTGCTAAGTGTTGTTTCCAGTCACTAGAGAAGGATTTGTGTCATTATGGAAACATAAGACTATATGTGGGACTGGCTGACTATTTAAAAAAAAATTTTTTTTAAGATTTTTTATTTTATTTTATTTTTATTTGACAGAGAGAGAGACAGCGAGAGAGGGAACACAAGCAGGGGGAGTGGGAGAGGAAGAAGCAGGCTTCCCGCCGAGCAGGGAGCCTGATGTGGGGCTCAATCCCAGGACCCTGGGATCATGACCTGAGCCGAAGGCAGACGCTTAATGACTGAATCACCCAGGCGCCCCGGGACTGACTGACTTTAGAACCAAAATGTAAGTTAGGACTTTAGAAAACAATTGAAGGCTTAGAAAAAAAAATTTTTTTTAAAGATTTTATTTACTTGAGAGAGAGAGACAGCGAGAGCAGGAACACAAGCAGGGCGAGTGGGAGAGAGAGAAGCAGGCTTCCTGGCAAGCAGGGAGCCTGATGCGGGGCTCGATCCCAGGACCCTGGGATCATGACCTGAGCCGAAAGCAGACACTTAACGACTGAGCCACCCAGGCACCCCGAAGGTTTAGAAGTATTAACTGGGACACATTTTAGAAGGCTCATTTTTTTAAAAAAAATATTTATTTATTTTAGAGAGCGAGGGCATGGGGGAGGGGCAAAGGGAGAGAGAGGATCTCAAGGAGACTCCTCCGTGAGCACGCAGCCCAATGTGGGGCTCAGTCTCACGACCCTGAGTTCATTACCTGAGCCAAAATCAAGAGTTAGACACTTAACCAACTGAGCCACACAGGCGCCTTGGTTCAATTAATTTTTCTAAAATCCAGCTTTATTGAGGGATAATTTCATATAAAATTCAGCAATTTTAAGTCTACAATTTGATGAGTTCTGACAAATGCATACAGTCATGAACCACAATCACAATCATGATCGAGCCTTTCCATCACCCACAAGATGTTCTCTTGTGTCTCTTTCCAGTCAGTCTTCCCCTTTATCCTGGCCCTTGGCAACGACTGATCTGCTTTCTGTCACTATGGTTTTGTTTGTTCTAAAATTTTGTGTAAATAGAATCATACAGTTTTTTCTTTGTCTCTAGTGCTCACTCAGCATGATGGTTTTGAAGATTCACCCATGTTGTTGCATATATTAGTAGTTCATTTCTTTTTATTGCTGAGTAGTATTCCTTTGTATGCCTGTACTACAATTTTTATCCATTCACCCTTTTTTTAAAAAATTTTATTTATTAGGGTGGGGGGGGAGAGAGAGAGCCAGAGAGAGAGCGCGAGCACAAGAAGGGGGAGCGGCAGACAGAGGGAGA
The DNA here is from genome assembly GCF_004348235.1 of Phoca vitulina. Lineage (NCBI taxonomy): Eukaryota > Metazoa > Chordata > Mammalia > Carnivora > Phocidae > Phoca > Phoca vitulina. The sequence goes on along the minus strand of NW_022589712.1, from coordinate 49,672,314 downwards.
AGTGGGCTCTCCACTGAGCAAGGAGCCCAATGTGGGACTTGATCCCAGGACCCTGAGATCGTGACCTGAGCCAAAGGCAGATGCTTAACCGACTGAGCCACCCAGGCGTCCCTCCATTCACATCTTGATGGACTTTTGGGTTGTTTCTAGTTTTTGCCTATTATGAGTAGTGCTGCTTTGAACATTTGTGTGCAGTTAGCTATGTTTTCATGTCTCCTGTGCACCTTATTTTAATTTATACTTATCTGAACTTTTAAATTTCACAAGAGGATGATATTTATTTTATTTTTTTTAATTAAAAGAAATTGTGACTGAGGAGGTGAAACAGTGGAGGACTCTGGAAAGACAGATTTTTCACTTGGGTAATTGGGTGAATGGTGGTATTCCCAATCAAGAGAGTCAAATATGGCTGAAATTTACTTTTTTTTAAAGATTTATTTATTTTTGAGAGAGAGCGAACACAAGTGTGTGCGCCCGAGCGGGGGAGGGGCAGAGGGAGAGAGAGAAGCAGACTTCCTGCTGAGCTTGGAGCCCAACCAGGATTCTATCCCATGACCCTGAGATCATGACCTGAGCCAAAGTCAAGAGTTGGATGCTTAACTGAGCCATGCAAGCACCCCTGAAATTTCCTATTTTTGAAAAAGACTGGAGAGGGTCCATTGAAATGAGTCCATGGGAAATCACTGATGACTTTAGCTAGCTTAAACTCATTGGTGTGGGTGGAGGTGAGTGGGGCTTGATTAGTTTGTGGAGCAGTGAATGGGGAGTAGAGATGGGGGGTGGGGGCTGAGAAGTAACAAGAGGAGAAATAGGGTGGTAGCTAGAGGAGGATTAGCATCAGGGGAGGTAATAATTAACTTTATAAAAGATGGGAGTAGCTTGAGCGGGAGCCTGTAGAGAGGGAGATGGTTACCAAGCGCGAATGAATAGAGTAAGGTTCATGAGCAAGTCAGATAAGGAATCCAAGCACTGCTGGTGGTGCTGGTAGGGGGGCGGGGGGGCGGGGGTTGCCAGAGGTACCACTGATTCCGGACCTGGAGAGAAGGAAGTAAAAACAGGAGCAAATGGAGGTAGGATTGCTGAGGATCAGGAAGCTAAAGGGGCTTTTGTTTTCTCTGAGAAGTTATTTGTTAAGTGTCATGTATTGGGGTAGAGGGGCGGATCTGAAGAGAGTGGCAGAGGTTTGGGAGCTGAGAAGTGAGAAGAAAAAGGAATGATAACAGCTCTGAGAACTCAACCAAGATAGGAAAATGTGAATGTGTGGTGAAACCAGTTTCTAAGATTGTGGCTTTTTCTGCACCCCGCCCTCCCCCCGACTATGCTCCGCAGCCTGATAGTGACCAGGGAAGGTGAACTGAACAATTGATGTAAAGTTGGAAAAGAATCAAAGCAATTTTACATTTTTTGTCCGTTTTCAGCTCTATGCTGTGTGGCTTCCTCTTCTCTCTACCTTTTATACACCTTGTGTTTTTGGTAAAGTTGATTAAACATTTAACAACCAAATGTAGTTTTTTAAATTGTGGTAAAGTATATGTAACATTTTATCATTTTAACGACTATTAAGTGTACAATTGAATTGCATTAAGTATATTCACCATGTTGTGCACCCATCACTGTCCTACAATTTTAATTTGAGGCATGACTTTATCATCTCTTTTCCTCCCTTTCTATTACTCCTGATCAATAAATTCAACATAGTCCTTTACTGGATGCAGTATTTGTATTTTTGAGATTGAGATACTGATAATAGTAGGTACTGAGCTTAACTTTGGCAGGTGCTGTGCAAGGTAAAATTATGGCATTAGCTTTCTCGATATTTAGTTGTAATTATTTGTTAATGTCTGTCTTCCTTACTAGGCTTGTAAGGTCCGTGAGTGCAGAGGCTATCTATGTGTGTCTTATTTACAGTTTTATCTGTACTGCCTGGCCTAGTGCTTGGCACATAGTAGGCATTCAGTGGAGTTTTTGAACACATGAAAATCCTTTACTGAAAGAATTTATTTCAGTTTAATAAGTTCTTTCTGAATGCTTCATCTAAAGTAGGCAAAACTTGTATTCACACATTAATACAGATTATAGGGCATGCCACATTCCAATGTCTAGTTAATTAGTAGAAATCAAAAAGGGTTTATATTTGCAATTTCACCTTGAAGGTATTAGAGAAGATTGTGCATTAAACAAATGGTTGTACAGAATTGGCAGCAATAATCCCAAAGCTTGAAGGCTGTAGGTTAATTAGGATAACCTGGAGGAAAGTGAGTTAATCAAATTTGAGAGTTGAAAAAATGTTCCAATAATTTATGTTCACACACACTTCAAATATATCAGCAGGTAACAGAACTTTAGTTGCAGAATACTCCAAAACAGCGGAATGCAAGTGGATTTTATGGCTTATGGTAATGTTTTGGAGAAAGAAAACTTATAAAATTGTTTGGGGCTGTTTGGTACTATTACCCTGTATGAAATAAAAAACACTAGAGTTTAAAATATTACCCTTATTAAAGATAAAAATATATAGTTAATGTATTAATAAACTAGGAATTATATTTTTTATAGTTACGTTTATTAATAGATTCAGTAATACTTTTTATTTAAGAAATATGCACAAATATGGGGATTTCTCTGTTAACTGGTATTAGATACTACACTTGATCTTAGCCAAAAGGCCGAGAAGCGATAACTGGTATTAGATATATATAATTTTTTTCCCCAACTGGCTTATGTTTAAATGGATGTAATGGGGCAAAATACACATATAAGAATTAATTAGCAATAAAATAACATCCCTATAAGAATAATCACAGTATGTCCTCTGATTCTGAAAGGTAAGGGCTCTGTGTTTGTGTGTAGAAAAACCCACTGAGGTCTTTTTAAAAAAAAACTCTGCCTCCAGTAAGGTATTTTTGGATCATATGGAAGGAATAAAGAAAAGCTATTAGGAGCTCTAGTTCTATTATTTTCTTACCGTTTTTCACTCTCAGTAAGCTGAAACTGGAGTTTGGTTTTAGGAACAGTAATGGAAATTTTCTTATGTACCATCAGCAAAATCTAATCCTGAGTGATTACTAAGGCTTTTCAATGTGTGTGTGTTTGTGTGGATATGCATGTGCGTAGGAGAGCAGACAGACAAAAGACATAGATCTTTGAAATGGACTTCCTCCACTAAAGTAGTAAGAGCAGGCAGTGAGGGGAGAGGAGGCTTGAGGGGAGGGGAGGGGCAGGGAGGAGCAGAATCAGAGGAAACAAAGCCTGAGGCTCCAGTCTTGGTTGTGTAAATGCTGCTCTGTCGCCTCATCACTGAGGCCTGCCCTATCCTGATGCTTGTGCTCTGCCCACTTTGTGGGCGTGAGAGGAGTGGGCTGTGTGAAGGTGGGATCTGGGGGTCTTAGTGCCTGCTAGGCTGACATGAGCAGGTTGCGTCTTGGGCTGGGCTCTGGGGTAACAGCAGCACAAATATCTAGGAAAGAAATTTTCCTGTCATCATTTTTATTCCTGAGTCATCATGTTTAGTTATTCTGATGTCTGGTGTTGCCAGTTACTCAGAAATCAAGCAAGCAGCTTCTTCTGTTGGTTTTCTTTACTTCCTTTTTTTCTTATTTCTGTCTTGTCTGTTACTCCTTTTCTTTATTTTAGTCAAGCAGGCACATTTAAAAAAAATAAACATAGAGGTTACCATTTCCACTAGCAAGCACTTCCTCCTTACCTCACTGACTTCTAATCCTGCGGTGTAATGGTGAATTAAGACATTTAAAGGTGTTGCATTCATGTAATAACATTGGTAAATCTCAAGAATATAGTACTGAGTGAAAATATGAAGTTGTAGAATGTTTAATATGATACATCTACATTTCATTTAAAAACGTGTAAAACAATACATTTCATAGAATCTAAAACGCTATTGATGCTAAGATGCACCACTATTGTATATACACTGAATTTATTGATTGTAAGATACATCCTAATTTTATAGATGTTTTAATATGAAAAAATGAATCTTAGAATTGAAGAAATAAGGTAGATTTATTTTACTTTATTTTTTTAAAGATTTTATTTATTTGACAGCGAGAGAGCGCGAGAGAGCACAAGCCGGGGGAATAGTAGAGGGAGAGGGAAAAGCAGGACTCAGGCGCCCGGTAGATATATTTTATTGAAATGGACTTATGTAATAAAAATATAAAAATATGCATAGAGGGGCACCTGCGTGGTTTTGCCGGTTAAGCGTCTGCCTTCAGCTCAGGTCAGGATCCCGGGGTCCTGGGGTCAAGCCCCATATCAGGCTCCCTACTCAGCAGGGAGCCTACTTCTCCATCTCCTTCTGCCCCCCCCCCCCCCCGCTCTCTCTTGCTCTCAAATAAGTAAATAAAATCTTAAAAAAAAAAACCCATACATAGAAATGATATATAGCCAATTCAGGATGTAGTTCAGCTCTATGAAGGAAGGATGTAGAGGACAGGGCCACACAAGGGGCTTCAACCCTAGAATTTATTTTTAAAAATCTAAAGCAAATATTACAAAAAAGTATGATTAGACAAACCTGGTTGGTGAATTCCTATACTTTTCTGTATGCTGTATTTTGTAATGAAAATTATATATTTAAAAGCTACATAAAAAGCAAGTTGCAAAAGTCTATATATAGTGGATCCTATTTTATCTTCTAGCAGTATTTGATTTTGTGTTCTTTCAGGCTTTTTCCTATGTCTGTCATATCATAGCAGGTTTTGTTGTTGTTGCTGTTGCTGTTGTGGGAAGGCTGGGGGCTTCCTACATTTCCGTTTTTTTGTGTGAATTAAGAGACCTATCATGTGCTGTTTTAGTAATGATAAAAAGGGCAAAGTTTTTAATGCTAAAGATGTCACAGAATGAATAGGATTGGCTGGCATTATTTCTTGGTGTTAATAAGTAGTAAGAAAATGTTTCCATTTTTTGTTTCTTTGAAGCCATTTTTCTGGTGCTCCTTTACTCTTTCTTTCTTAGTCATAGGTGTCTAGAGAGGTCAGGTCTTGAGAATAAAAACAGAGTAAGTACTGTCAGGACACGTGGCTGGCTCAGCCGGTGGAGCATGCGACTCTTGGTCTGGAAGTTGTAAGTTCCAGCTCCACTTTGGGTGTAGAGCTTACTTAAAAAAAAAAAAGTACTATCATGCCTAGAAATCTGATAAAGACCCTTTTAAAATAGGGTCATGGTGGCACCTGGGTGGCTCAGTTGGTTAAGCGACTGCCTTCGGCTCAGGTCATGATCCTGGAGTCCTGGGATCGAGCCCCACATTGGGCTTCCGGCTCAGCGGGGAGCCTGCTTCTCCCTCTGACCCTCTCCCCTCTCATGCTGTTTTTTTCTCTCTCTCTCTCAAATAAATAAATAAATAAAATCTTTTAAAAAAAGAAAAAAAATTAAATAAAATAAAATAGGGTCATGAAGCTTATGAACTTTTTTTTTTTTTAATCCTTTTACTGAAACCTAAAAAGTGTTTTACCCTGCTACCACCAGATGAAAGGACTGCAGTAGGTTGTTTGCTTATTATGCCCAAAGCAGTGAGGAATCTAGGGGCTGAAAGGGATATTGTTTGATCACATTACCTTTAGGGGTCCTTAACCTCCTATATCCATTAAAAAAGGAGTATTTTTCATATTCTATAATATTAGTATCACACTTAGGTGTTTAATAGTCCTTACTGTTGATTAAAATAAAATTTGGCAAGATCTGTAAAAAAAGTGCCAAATATAGTCATACCATTTGACCCGAAATCTCATTCCCTAGGATCTTGCCTAATGACTCATAAGAAAGAAAAAGTTCTATGCATGAAGACCTTCACTATACTATTACTGTAAAAAAGGGAAACTTCAGAGTCAATTTAAATGTCCCTAAATACAGAAATGGCTTAATAAATGATGACAGTCTGCTTTATGGATTGTATTACAACTGTAAGTGATAATGATTGCTATGTAACAACATAGGAAATGTTTGGTGAAACGAGCAGGTGTACCATGCTATGACTCTAGAAATGTATGTGAACATGAACAAAGATGAAGGGAATATGGAAAATCAAAAACAAAAAAAAACAGTTGTATTAAAATGGTAGAATTTTGATGTAATGTATGGGGATTAACATAACAATAAAAAATTTAAAAAAATACAATAAAATGGTAGAATTTTGAGTGGATTTCTCCCCTCATCATTTGTTTAAAAAAAAATCGTACTTATTTTGGGGGGGGGGAGCCAGATCCTTTAAAGAAAAATATGAATTTCTCTTTAAGAAAATGGCAGATGGTAGGTTGGAGGATACTAGAAAACTAAAAGTAGTGGCCCTTTTGAAGATAAAACTAAAACATTTTAAACCAGGTTTGCGTTTGCACTGCACATATTGATTATTTAATTTTGTCTTTTCAAAGTAAGTTGGCCTAGTACAATTGTGTGGAAATCAGAGTATTGAAGAGGATTGGTAAAAAGAAGTGGGAGGATCAAAGCCAATGTGACTGGCTTATTCTTTTGCTCTACCAAATAAACCAAATTTTTGGACTGTGTCTGCTTTAGTCAATATTTGGTTATTTGCTTTGAAGCTATTTGTTTGCAATAATGCCATTAACATCCTCACAAGAGCCACAGTCTGACCCTGAGATGGTAGAATCTTAACTGGTTACTGAGATGGTAGAATCTCTTTTTATTTTATTTTATTTTATTTTATTTTATTTATTTGACAGAGACACAGCGAGAGAGGGAACACAAGCAGGGGCAGAGGGAGAGGGAGAAGCAGGCTTCCCGCTGAGCAGGGAGCCAGACGTGGGGCTCGATCCCAGGACCCTGGGACCATGACCTGAGCCGAAGTCAGACACCCAACTGACTGAGCCACCCAGGTGCCCCGAGATGGTAGAATTTTAACTAATTTTATCATTTATATAGAAACTGAACCTTTTGGAGTGACAACCATTTCTTTTCTCTGTACTTCTTATTTTTGATTTTTGCATAACCATGGACTTATAGCTACCAAAAAAAAAAAAGTCCCATAATTAACTCATAGTTACATCATCTTGCCATCCTAGGTAGACTGGGGCTGGTGATGACTGAAGAGAGAATAGAAAAGACTAATAGACTGAAAAAGTTTTAGACCTTCAGGGCCTTGCTATAACCAGTTAATTCAGCTTCTTCACTTTATAGGTAAGTATAATAAGTACCAGGGAGGCAGCAATGAACCTATGTCTTAGGATTTCAAGTCTAATGCCCTTTCTGTTGTACTGCAAGGAGAGGAGAAGGGAAAGGGAGAGCAGAGCCAAATTATTGACATTTTAGAGGCTACTTTTCCAGAAGGGACAGAACATTGGACTTGATGTCATTATCGTCTTAAGTTAATAGTTTTTACAAAAACTAGCACCCCAAAACAAAAATAGGTAAAAGACACGGATAATTCACCAAAGAAGAAATATAATAAACATGAAAAAGTATGCAACATAATTGAAGTGTAAGTAATAAATGCATATTGCTACCTTAAGGTAAAAAATTTACATACAAACTTTTTTAAGACCATTGGCTTTACAGGGCTTTTTGTTGGCAAGCTACTCTAATTTTAGGAAATGTAATTATAATGGAAAAAACTGCAATGCAAATGGTAAAAGACGAAAACAACCTGGTCAATAAATTTCATGAAAGTTATGGTAGCTTTAAACCTTTTTTTTAACTCATTCATTTGATCCTATCTGGCCTCCATAGATGAATTTACCTTCGGTGTTGTTTACAGACAAGACACCACTAGGAAGGAAACTGTGAAAGTCTCAAAGCAGTTGAGACTAGGTCTTGGCACCTAATTTTCCTCTCCTTCCGTGCCCTACACAGATAGAGAAGCTGGTTCAGATCTGACTAAAGGAATGCCCTCATCCCCATTCAGAAGATTACTGCGGGGCCCCAGGAAGACAAAGCCAAGGAAAGAGAATCATCAAAATAGGAAAGGGATCAAAGTGTAGTTATTGGAGGGTGTCAGGCTGAAGACGGGTTGGACTGTGCCGTAACTCTGAAGCCAGGTGAGGGGACTGAGTGGGTTACTGTCCTTGGTAACCATGTGCCACATCTCTGAACAGACCTTATCATCTGGCCTAAACCAGCCCAGCAGTTCTGGTAAGAGGATTGAACTTAATATTTTAGTATTACTGACACAAAAATAGCTCCCCTCAGATCCCATTTGGAAGTAAGCAGGGTAAAAGTAATAAATATTCAGTGTGCTCTTTAACTAAATTATATATTTTAGAGGTGGGCCTAATCAGATCATATAGAAATGCCTTATTTTTCATCTTCTGTAGCAAGAGTGGGCAGGTGGTCTTTATAAAGGGCCGCACGGTAAATATTTTAGTGTAGGCCAAACGATCTCTTTCGCACCTACTCAGCTGTGCTGTTCTAGCAGAAAAGCAGCCGTATACAACATGTAAATGAATGGGTATGACTGTGTTTCGGTAAAACTTTATTGGACACTGACATTTGAATTTTACATAATAACTTGTTATATTCTTTTGATTTTTTTTCCCCCCAACCATTTGAATATGTAAAAACCATTTTTAGCTTTTGGGCTGCATAAAAACAGACGGCAGGTGGGATTTGGTCTGTAGGCAATGGTTTGTTTACCGCTGCTCTGTAGCAGCCCTGCCAAGGGAAATGGAACTCAAGCCATATATGTAAGAAGAGGTCTTCTAGTAACTGTATTTTATTTTATTTTTTTTTTTTAAGATTTTATTTATTTATTTGAGAGAGAGAGAATGAGAGACAGAGAGCATGAGAGGGAGGAGGGTCAGAGGGAGAAGCAGACTCCCTGACGAGCAGGGAGCCCGATGCGGGACTCGATCCCGGGACTCCAGGATCATGACCTGAGCCGAAGGCAGTCGCCCAACCAACTGAGCCACCCAGGCGCCCCTAGTAACTGTATTTTAAAGAGTAGACAAACAGGTAAAATTAATACTATATTTTAAAATATCTCAATGCTATTTCAAGATGTAATCAAAGTGAAAAAATTACTAGTGAGATATTTTGCACTTTTTTTTCATATTAAATCTTTGAAATTCTTTGTGTTTTGCATTTATAGACATTCCAATTTGAATGCTTGAGAATGATCTTGTATTTAGATTTCTTAAAATGTTCAGTTGGGAAAAATGGATTCACATACATAATTTGTTCCAAGCATACTTAAAAATTTTCTGGGAACTGAAATGAATATTCGGTTTAAGTGCTCAGTAGCTACTTCTATAGTGCAGCTCTGCGGATGTTCCATTGTATGGATGGCCCATAATTAACTGGTTCCCATTGATGGACCATAAGTGGTTTCCAGTCTTGTGCTTTTACAATGTTATAATAAATATTTTTTGTACATATAAATTATTAACATATTGGTACATTTGTAGATATATTCTTAAAGTGAAAATTCTGGGTCAAAGTATATGTACATTTTTTTTTCACTTTAAAAAACTATTTAGTGATAAGGTTTCGAGAATAAGAATAGTATAAAAATACCTGTAAACCCTGTATCACCTCCTAACATTTTTATTCCATTTGTGTTAGCGTTTGTGCATACTTGTACACTTTTTTTTTTTTTAAGATTTTATTTATTTGACAGAGAGACACAGCGAGAGAGGGAACACAAGCAGGGGGAGAGGGAGAGGGAGAAGCAGGCTTCCCACTGAGCAGGGAGCCCGATGTGGGGCTCGATCCCAGGACCCTGGGATCATGACCTGAGCTGAAGGCAGACGCTTAACGGCTGAGCCACCCAGGTGCCCCTTGTACACTCTTTCTGATGTGTGTGTGTTTGTGTGTGTGTACATACATACATCCACATATATGTGAGAAAAAAATTTTTTCCAAACCGTTTAAGAATAAGTTGGAAAAAAAAATAGGTTGAATATATTGCGGCCTTTTCCTTCTAAATGCTTAAGTGTGTATTTCCTCAATACTATATAATATATATATAACTATATATTATATAATATATAACTATAGTAAATTATATATTATATAACTATAATAAGTTATCAACTTCGTAAATTGAGCATGGATACAATACCCTTTTTTAACATATATAATCCACATTCCAATTTTGTCATTTGACCCAATAATGTCCTTTTTGGTCTATACTTCTTTTTTTTTTTCTTTTTAAGATTTTATTTATTTATTTGAGAGAGAAAGAGAATGACCAGTGGGAAAGGGCAGAGGGGGGGAGAGAGAGAGAGAAGAGAGAAGAGCGAGAGAGAAGCAGACTCCCTGCTGAGCAGGAAGCCCGATGCAGGGCTCAATCCCAGGACCTACAGATCATGACTTAAGCTGAAGGCAGATGCTTAACCGGCTGAGTCACCCAGGCACCCTGGTCTATACTTCTGATTTTAATAAAAATTACCATATTATCTCTATATTGCCACTTTACATTCCCTAGGGTAGTACGTGAGAATGCAATGTACCCTCTGCTTCAACACTATTAACACTTTTTGACAATCTTTTAGGGAAAGAATGGTATTTCATTATACCTTGCATTTCTCTTACTATGGTTGAGGATTTTCTCTTGTGTATAAAGTGTCACTTATTTGTATTTCCTTTTTGTGAACTGTCATATCTTTTATTTTTCTACTAGGATGTTGGCTTTTATAGATTAGTCGGAATTCCTAATTTATTGAGAATCTCAGCCATTTTTCAGTGATATGAGTTGCAAGTACTTTTGCCAGTTTGTCATTTGTTTTTTGTTTTTGCTTATGGCATTTGTTGTTGCTCTTTGTTTCTATTTGGGGCATTTTGAAAACATGTACTGGTGGGATGAACTGTGAATATTTTGTATTTAGATTTCAAAATCAAATCCACAAGTGTGCTTAGGATATCAGTAGAGCAATAAGAAGGGAAGAGGCAGGCTTTCACCTCTCAGTATAAGGGGTGAGTAAACCAAATAAAAGGGACATATTTATTTTGGACTTAAATAATTATTACTACCTCATGGCTCCATGGCTCTTCACTCTGGCTCTCAAAAAACCACAAAACAAACAAACAAAAAAACCACACAAAAACCAGTTATGATGAATGTATTTAATGTTGTTTGGACCTTGATCATATCCAGGCCCTACCTAGGACTTGGAATTTTGGAAACTAAATAACATTGCAGAGGAGCACTATAACCTTACTGGTTTGGAGACTATGGTACTGGCAGGATTTCTGGTCTTTACTTTTATCATTTTGGATGTTTCCTTCAAATATTTTATGTATCCAAATGCATAATTTTATGATAAAGGAATTTTTTAAAGCCGGTTAGGTGCAGTTTTTATTTACTTATTTTTTAAGATTTTTATTTATTTGAGAGAGAGCACAAGCACGAGCGGGGGGAGGGGCAGAGGAAGAAGCAGACTCCCCGCTGAGCAGGGAGCCCCATGCCAGGCACGATCCTAGGACTCTGGGATCATGACCTGAGTGGAAGGCGGACGCTTAACCGACTGAGCCAAACAGGCTGAGGTGCAGTTTTTAAATATGAAGTTGGTTTAAACCATTAAGTAGTATTAATGGGGACATCCATCATAGATATTAATTTAAAATACTTAGAAATATGAAATATGTCATGACTGTAACACCTGCATCTATTTCCATAAAAGCTGATTTGCACATGTCTTCACATTGCAGAATCATATTGGTATTCAGACAAACACGCTGACATTGTTCTTCCAACATCCTTAGTTTGGGTCATGAAGCATTTTTTCCATTTCTCCTTTTTCTGTGTGTAACACTTCTTCAGATTCTTAGATAAATAATCAAGACATTTTCCTGTGGGTCTACCTATAAATCACAGGCATATGCCTGGTGTGAAAAGTGCTCATCAGTAGTGTTTAAAAATAAACATAAGCACCCAAAAATGGGTGGTGGAAGAGAGGTGGAAGTTGACCCATGTCCGTTTTCCTACATGTCACTGTTTTAGAGATTGAACTTGTTTATGGACTAGTAGAGAGTCAGGTAACTCTGGCAGCCTTTGTTCTTTTGAAGTGTTTTTCTATAGTTTCTACACAATATAAAGTTCACACCTGAAATGGAAGGAAAGTAAAATGTCAATTGGAATCTGTTATTGTGTGCATATCTCTAGTCTAGAATTACTTAAAGAGAAAAACAAAAGCAAACGTGATGATTTTGGATTTGTATTTTACATTAGATTTATTAGACATAAAATTACCATTTCAAATTGCTATAAACTTTTCTTTTTTTAAAATTTTATTTGTTGAGGAGAGATTGAGAGAAAGAATGAGAGGCAGGCAGAGGGAGAAGCAGGCTTCCCACTGAGCAGGGAGCCCGATGAGGGGCTCGATCCCAGGACCCTGCGATCATGACCTGAGCCGAAGACAGACGCTTAACCAACTGAGCCACACAGGCACCCACTATAAACCTTTCTAAACACTCTGTTTCTTTAGTTATCTTGTGAACTGGTAATTAGTTTATAGACTGGCACCCATCCATGGACCACTCACTTTAAGCATTGGTTTCAGTAACTTTAACTTATGCGGGGCACCAACAGTAGTATAGATTATTTGACAGCCTTTTGACAAAGAGGATGAACATCATGTTATAGTGCTGATTTTTAGTATCTGAACAAGAGATTAGGGTTGTCTCAGTCACTGCAGAGTAGTTAATGTGTTTTTTTGTTTGTTTATTTTTTTAAGAATTGGCAGTATCTTAAGGTGTCGGTTATTTTTACTCTTTAGAACTTCTGGTGTAAACTGAACTACTCTGAAATAAAGCATATTTTGTGGGGAATACTTCTTAAAATGTGTGTGGATATGAGGCAAGTTAGGAATTTTATTTCCCTAATGAAAAAATATAAAGTGTTCTGCAAAATATTTCTGTTCATCTATTTTTTTATTCATAATTCAGAGTGTATTTGGAATGTTTATTGCCAAGTGATTTTGGAATATACAATACAACCAGCTTCAGTTTAAAAAATTAAAAAAAAAGTTTTTTTTTTTTAAAGATTTTATTTATTTGACAGAGAGAGACAAAGCGAGGGAAGGAACACAGACCAGGGAGGGGGGCGTGGAAGAGGGAGAAGCAGCCTCCCCACCGAGCAGGGAACCCGATGCGGGGCCTGATCCCAGGACCCCGGGATCATGACCTGAGCTGAAGGCAGACGCTTAACGACTGAGCCACCCAGGCGCCCCTACCAGTTTTTAAAAATTTATTCCTTTGTTCATTTAATATTTCCTTTTTAAAGCAACCATAAACAGCCTTTTTAAAAAAAATATTTATTTATTTGAAAGAGAAAGAGCACGAGCCAGGGGGAGCAGCAGAGGGAGAGGGAGAAGCAGGCTTCCCGCTGAGCAGGGAGCCCGATGCAGGGCTTGATCCCAGGACCCTGGGATCATGACCGGAGCCGAAGGCAGACGCTTAACGACTGAGCCACCCAGGCACCCCTAATATATTTTATTTAATCCAATGTATCTGAAATATTTCAACCTTAATATAAAAATATTGAGATCTTTCTTTTGTTTTGTTTTGTACTAAGTCTTTGAAATCCAGTGTGTATTTTACACTTACTCAGTTCTGACTAGCTGCATTTCAAGTGCCCAATTCCCACATGTGGCTGGTGGCTACTGTACTGCACAGTGTAACTCTAAAATTCTGCTTCCGTGAGTGTACTTGGTAATTCTCCATTAAACAGATGAGGCCCATCAGATAGAGGCATTACTATATATTTACTTTAAGCCTCTGTATTCCCAGTCAAGGTCCTGAGAACAATTTTGAAGAAGAAAAGGCCTATGAGGCTTTAGCCAGAGTGAGCACTCCCTTTAAATGCCAGACCTAGACAATTAACCCTAAATTGATCCCAAACTTGCTTTTAACAATCACAGATCCACAGTGCCTCACAGTGAGACACATAGGGTACAATCAGCTTCTTAAAACTCCAGTTTAAATGAGCCATGGGTCGGAACAACATGTAAAATACAGCACACATGCTTCCCACCCAGTGTTGGAGGATTGGAGAGAGCATGGTTACCCCACAGGCCTAGATTAGTTTAGTTCTTTGGCACCAGCATTATCAAGATTTTGTTGTGTTTGCAAGGACATAGTTTTTAGAAAAATTCTGTTACTCTTCTACTTCCACTTAAAGTGTAATTTCTAGAAGCTTTGTAGAATGCTAGAGACTAACCTCCTTTACCTTTGATTTTCATGTTGTAGTAGAGAACCGGGCAAGCCCAGGTTCCCGGCATACAGCCTACACAGTCATGCAGCACCCGGTGCTCTGGGGGTCCCATGTTTGGTTTAATGCTTTGCGATCAGCATCCTGAAATTCTTCATTTTATTTTTATTTATTTATTTATTTTAAGATTTTATTTATTTATTTATTTATTATTTTTTCTTTTTTTTTTTAATAATTAGAATTTTATTTATTTATTTTTTTAAAAGATTTTATTTATTTATTTGAGAGAGAGAATGAGAGAGAGCACATGAGAGGGGGGAGGGTCAGAGGGAGAAGCAGACTCCCTGCTGAGCAGGGAGCCCGATGCGGGACTCGATCCTGGGTCTCCAGGATCATGACCTGAGCCGAAGGCAGTCGCTTAACCAACTGAGCCACCCAGGCGCCCAAGATTTTATTTATTTATTTGACAGAGAGAGACACAGCAAGAGAGGGAACACAAGCAGGGGGAGTGGGAGAGGGAGAAGCAGGCTTCCCGCCGAGCAGGGAGCCCGACGCGGGGCTCGATCCCAGGACCCTGGGATCATGACCTGAGCCGAAGGCAGACGCTTAACGACTGAGCCACCCAGACGCCCCTGGAATTCTTCATTTTATATTTGCTCTTGTTTTGTAAATGAAGTCTGATGGGACAGTGGAACCTGTGCTGCGGGCCTTGGCTCATGTACAGGTCTGCCTTTCCACCTCGCTTGGCCCTGTTCTGCTTCCCCTTCTCAGCCACTGCCCCCTGTCTGCTGCCGCCCTTCACACCTGGGGTGGTAACTGGGTCATGTTAGGGAGGAGGAGGCCCATGTTCTACTATGACCCTCTAGTTTCTGCTGGGGCCTGGGCACAGGGACCCACATCTTGGAGTGTTGTGGGGAGTGGCGAGAGCCAACCCTGCCCCAGGCTGGCAGCACAGTGACACATTTGGTTGGCTGGTCCCTAGCTTACCCCCAATCTAGGTATCTAGTATGTCCAGGTGTGGAGGTTTAAAAACCTGTGGGCAACCGTTGCCATGGATTCTGGTGGCTGGCCAATGGGCAGGGGAAATGCCTGGCTTTATTTGCCCTCAGTCTGGTAGGTGGTCTGAAGGGAAAACCCGGGAGCCATCAGACCTGAGCATATGCTTGAAGCCCCCCTCCCCAGCCCCTTAAAGGTCTGAACTTTTCCCATGAGTATTCTTGGGCCCAAAGGAGTGCTCCATTGGGTCGGCGATGTGCGTGGGGCACCCTCTCCTCCTTCCAACCTTCTTGAGTCTAGCTTGAATTTGTCTCTTCTGGTTGGCTTGGGGTACCCTCTGGGAACAAGCTATGAAATATAAATTGTGTAATTTCAGTGATTCTGCATATGAGTTTAATGTTCTTATATTTGCATTTAAAGGTAACGTTGCATAGCATAAAGATAATGGTAAAATTCATGCTAATTACACATTTTAATTTTTCTCTACTGTGACTGTACAGTATCAGTGGCTTCTCTTAATATGTTTCAAATAGAAAGATAAGCTCTCTTCAAGTTGGGTTATACAAACCTACATGAAATCTGATGTGTGATAAACTGGACCTGTGAGGCTTTTTGGTCGGAAGAGTAATCTCTAACTCAGCTTACTATATTTTTACTATATACAGTATATTCTGACAGAACACATCTTTATTAAGCATGTGATTTTTTTTTTTTAAGATTTTTAATTTTTTTAGTTGACAGCGAGAGAGGGACACAAGCAGGGGGAGTGGGAGAGGGAGAAGCAGGCCTCCCGCCGAGCAGAGAGCCCGATGCGGGGCTTGATCCCAGGACCCCGGGATCATGACCTGAGCCGAAGGCAGACGCTCAACGACTGAGCCACCCAGGAGCCCCTAAGCATGTGATTTTTATGTGAACATGTAATGCCAGGAATGATTTCTGCTCCAAACTGAGTTCCTTTCCTGTCCCTATGCTTGTCAGCTTCCTAGTTTCTGACTTTGGGAGCCCATGGATTTTTTGACTATGGCTTGCCCTTATTTTTGCCTGTGAGTTCCCTGGCCTTGAAGATATGGCCCTGCATTCATTCATTCCCCTCGTTGACAGCATCCTGTGTCTTGTTCTTTTTTTTTTTTTTTAAAGAATTTTTATTTATTTATTTGAGAGAGAGAGAATGAGAGAGAGAGCACAAGAGGGGGTAGGGTTAGAGGGAGAAGCAGACTCCCCGCCGAGCAGGGAGCCTGATGTGGGACTCGATCCCGACACTCCGGGATCATGACCTGAGCCGAAGGCAGTCGCTTAACCAACTGAGCCACCCAGGCGCCCCTGTGTCTTGTTCTTGTGTGTACTGAACTTGGACCTGACTCTGTCCTTGGGCTTTAGTCTAGTCTGAGAACTTCCTCCACAGTGGGCTAGCTGGGGCGGAACTCTGGCCTTTTATCTCACTATGTTCTTTAAAGTGTCCAGGGCACGATTGAGATCCTTTAGGTGCAGCTTTTCCCTGCAGACTTAGCACCTGGTTTAGGTAAGGGCTCTTGTTACCCAGTTTTTATCAAGTTCTTACCACACTCTGCATAGCTCCTGCTTCCTGCTTCCCCAGAGAGAACTGGTGGGTTCTGTTTTAAGCCGTTCTGCGTGGCTGGAGTTCACCCTCATTTGCCGGCTGTCACCCATCTGGGAGAGGGGTGCTGAGTAATCACTAGATGCTGCTGCTGGTATTTTATTTATTGCCAGTTCATCATTACTGATTTAGAAAATAAACATTGCCTCACCTGTTCATGGTATAATATTTTTATACTTGCTTTTCACTCACATGTTGCATATTAACTTTCCTTTTGAGAAGATCAGCATGATCTTGGAGCCTGGTGTGATTTGGGTCTTATTACTCCCCATGTGTGTTTTTATCATCAGGTGCTTCTTTGGACTCTAGCCCATACCTCCCACTTGTCATCATCCTGTCAGGCTGCTCTCTGCCTGGTTCCATAGTAACTTTGCTTTGGAGTTTATTTCTTCATCCTACCTACTCTTACCTTCCCTGTCAAATATAACCCTGTCACAAGCACCTGTGCCTGACAGTCCCGGTGTAAGGGCCACAGCCGAGGATGCTTTGATGCTTGCAAGGAAGTCTCTTCAGATTACTACAGTGTAAAAGAATCCTTTCTCTTTCAGCCTCTCATTGCTTACTGGATCAATTACTTATTTACTTGTGTAATTCATGTCCATGCTCAGGTATGTGTTAGTGTAGCTCTGAGACCGTGGCTCCCTCTGGAGAAGGATCTGTGTCTGATATTAGCCTCCTTCCTCAGGGTCTAATTTAGTGACTGAAATCAGGGAGACCTGCTGGCTGAGGTGCACTGCTCCCTCGGGTATTTGGTTCACACTTTGAGCCCTAGAACCAGGAGGTAATCTTTGTCTGATTCTGTTGTGTTACAATAGACTAATAACTGGTAAAATTCCTGAATATTCCAGTGTAGGTCTAAGGGGCATATAGTAGTCTGAATTGGAGCCCCTCATCAGAGATAGTTTCCCAAGGGTGCTGGATTTGAGTCTTTGTCCTCCTTCATACTAACTTCTGTGACCTTCAGCTCAGGGGGTAGGGGTCTTTTCTCACCTAAAAGCCCTCCTGAAGGAGGCACTGACATTCATCAGTACAAGAGCAGTAGAGTTCGTGTTATGTCACCATTAGGGAGACACTGGCTGAAATCCCACCCTCTCCTCCTTTTCCCGTTTCAAATCTCCAAGAAGTCCCAGAGTTGGGGTCAGGACTGGATCAGAAGAAGCAGGAAAGTAGGACAGTCAGAGGTGGGCAAGGGCCACGGGCTCCAGTACTCTACTCCAGGGCATGCTGAGATGCTGCCTGAAGAGCAAACCAAGACCTTCCGAAGAGAAAATTGCCCTAAATCCAAGATAATTTCATTCTAAGACCTAAGATGGAGGGGTTTTTGATTAGCAGTGGGCTTTTTAGTTGTCACAAGGTAAGTAAACCTTGAGTGATGGGATTGGCCATAGAAATACAAAGGACCCTATGCTTTCAACTCTTAAGTTGGGGCCTTTCATCTGTTTGTTCTGAACCTAATTATTTGGGGTTGGTCGATGGCTGAGAAATGGACTTGTGTACTTCTAGTTTGAAAAAAATTAATTTAAAATTTTCCCCCAACAGAGAGCTTTTCTTTCACTGAATCCCTAAAATTTTATTCTGGCTTAGGTTATTGAGTAGGAATGAGAGAGTATAATAATTTTTAGTGTGAGCTTTAGTATGATGTAAAAATCTCTGAAAACATGAAGTAGAAAATGTTCTTTATAGACCTTCTATAGGAAAAATAAATGTTTATAAACTGCTTATCAACTGTTTGTTTTTCCTACCTCTGCAGTTTTATCCATTAATGACTGTCAGAGTTCAAGTTCAGTTCATTGCACAGTATTTGGAAATTTTCCTCACTGTTAATTAGTAAGACTTTGAATCATAAGTCCTGATGGCTAAGTGGCACATTAATTTTTTTTTTTTTTTTTTTTTTTTAAAGATTTTATTTATTTATTTGAGAGAGAGAGAACACATGAGAGGGGATAGGGTCAGAGGACGAAGCAGACTCCCTGCCGAGCAGGGAGCCCGATGCGGGACTCGATCCCGGGACTCCAGGATCATGACCTGAGCCGAAGGCAGTGGCTTAACCAACTGAGCCATCCAGGCGCCCTAAGTGGCACATTAATTAAAGATTGTCAGACTTCAACCTTAGTACTGTTATACTGGGAAGAGGAAATACAGTTAGAAAAATATTTTATTAAAGTATCTTAAATTTTATTAATAAAACTAATTTTAACCCTGAGTTTCATTTTTGTTTCTAAATTCCTCAGCTAGACCTAAATAGGTCATGAAATCTGCAGACTTATTTTTAGTTCGAAGATAACTAACCACACTAAAGATCACATCAGCATTACAAGCAGTGTTATTAAATTATAGATAATTTATTAGATCATCTTCAGGGCTAAGGGGAGTAGTTTGGGTGAATCTTTGTAGAAATGGTAGTATGCTTTGATAAATATGTATGGGCATGGAGTGGTTATCACTTACCTCCCATGAAACTTCTGGAAAATGGGGGCACATTTACAGTAAGATGTTATGATTAAGACATACTGAAAAATCTGTATGACTTGATGAGTTCTCCAGAAGCTACTCTCTCCATGTCTCATCAAACTGTCCTTGAAATCCCTTTGCCTCTGTTAAGTTTTTCTAGACAGTTTGAATAACAAAGTGTAATTTCTTAGATATTTCTATGGTTAAATAAGTACTTCCTACAACTCTCTTTATTCTGAATATCAGGAAAACATTACATGTATACTGTAGATTTGCTGTTAGAATTGCAGTCAATTGCTATATAACAAATGTAAAATCTGTTTATACTTTCTGATGTATTTTTACATAAATAACACCCCTAATCCTAACTTGACCAACATGTACGATGGTGGTATTATTGTTATCCTCACTGTATAGATGAGGAAACTGAGGCTCAGATTGACTAGATCAAATAGGAGGTACCTGAAAACTAGATCTTTGGACTCCAAACTCCATGTTCCTTCTAATACTCTATACTGAATACTGTTGTATACTGATTTACATTATGAATTCTTAAGACAGTCATGGCAATTAGTAACTTGAATCAGTAGTGACTTTGTTCAGACACAGGCATGTGTATATTTTATGGTAGGTGTTTATATGTATGTAATATTTGTCATAAATGTAAGAATTATAATCAGTGCCTTATTTTTATTATTTATTTATTTTTATTTAGAGAGAGTGTGCGCGCATGGGGGACGGGGAGGGGCAGAGGAGGAGGGAGAGAGAGAATGTCAAGCAGACTCCCCGCTGAGCGTAGAGCCCCTCGCAGGGCCTTAATCTCACAATCCTGAGATCACGACCTGAGCTGAAATCAAGAGTCGGATGCTCAACTGACTGAGCCACTCAGGTACCCCAGTAGTGCCTTATTTTTGGATTTATAGCTGAAAACCACTTACTATTTTAGTGGGAATTGTGTTAAAGTCCTAGAATAAGAGATATTAAGATTTTGAAGACTGCTCGCAATGTCCACAATAGCCAAACTGTGGAAAGAGCCAGGATGTCCATCAACAGATGAATGGATAAAGAAGATGTGGTATATATATACAATGGAATATTATGCAGCCATCAAAAGGAATAAGATCTTGCCATTTGCAACGACGTGGATGGAACTGGAGGGTATTATGCTGAGCGAAATAAGTCAAACAGAGAAAGACATGTATCATATGACCTCACTGATATGAGGAATTCTTAATCTCAGGAAACAAACTGAGGGTTGCTGGAGTGGGGGGTGGGGTGGGAGGGATGGGGTGACTGGGTGATGGACACTGGGGAGGGTATGTGTTCTGGTAAGCGCTGTGAATTGTGCAAGACTGTTGAATCTCAGATCTGTACCTCTGAAACAAATAATGCAATATATGTTAAGAAAGAAAAAAAGAAGAAGAAGAATGTAGCAGGAGGGGAAGAATGAAGGGGGGGAAATCGGAGGGGGAGAAGAACCATGAGAGACAATGGACTCTGAAAAACAAACTGAGGGTTCTAGAGGGGAGGGGGGTGGGAGGATGGGTTAGCCTGGTGATGGGTATTGAGGAGGGCACGTTCTGCATGGAGCACTGGGTGTTATGCACAAACAATGAATCATGGAACACTATATCTAAAACTAATGATGTAATGTATGGGGATTAACATAACAATAAAAAATTAAAAAAAAAAAAGATTTTGAAGACTGCTCAAAGCAGTGTTCCAAATTGGGTGTTACCTCATTTTTCTTTTTTTTTTTTTTTCATGTGAGGCATGAGGAGCCAATGTGCTGGTGTGAAGGCTGACTTCACCAAGAGTATTTTCTTGGTATTTATATGTCTTCTTTTCGATGCCAGTATTTTGATTAGCTTCTTCCCATACTTCCCATATTTGTGTAGTTGCAGCTGAAGATCGGTGGACATAACATGCATTGACTTATATTGAAATATATCTGGAGTGTCAGATTTATGCCAGTACTACCAGCTGTGCCAGAGATGAAGTGTGAGATTAAAGAATTGTATTGCTTATTGGTTTTTTTTTTTTTTTTTACCTTGTTAGATTCATGTTAAGCAGTGTGTGACTATTTTAGGATGCTATACTACATTGCATAGCACTTTATACTTTTTTTTTTTTTTTAAAGATTTTATTTATTTGACAGAGACACAGCGAGAGAGAGGGAACACAAGCAGGGTCAGAGGGAGAAGCAGGCTTCCCGCTGAGCAGGGAGCCCGATGTGGGACTCGATCCCAGGACCCTGGGATCATGACCTGAGCCGAAGGCAGACGCTTAACGACTGAGCCACCCAGGCGCCCCCGCCCCGCACTTTATACTTTTTCATCTCTTTTTTATGTTTACTCCTCACAATAAACCTGTTAAGTCAAGTGAGATGACATGGTTATTATCATATTACAAATGAAGAAATATGACTTAAAATATAGTACCATGGTTAAGAATATAAGTTTTTATATTTTTATATATTCTTTTATGAATGAGACCAGAGCCCTGGCTCTGCCAATACTACCCGAGTGACTTTGTAGCACGTTATTCTCTCTAAGCCTTGGTATTCTGACCTGTAAAATGGGGTATCTTGTAAGCTTGCTGGAGAGCTTAAATGAGATAATGGGTAGACACTGTTCAGAATCAGTAAATATTAGGTAGCATTATCATCTTCAGAGGCTATTACTCATTTATTTAACTCAACAAAAATCGAGAGCCCCTTTTCTGTGCCAGTCACTGGGCTAGGCATACCTATGGTCCTTTCTCTAATAGAATTTACGTTTTAGTGGTAGAAATGGTAAATGAGTCAGTAAGAATTTCGTGGAGTGACAAGAACTTTGAGGAAGGTAAAATGGGACAATGCTTAAAAAGGGGCATTCTTAGTTGGGAAGTCCTATTGGAGAAAGTGGCATTTGGTCCGAGACCCAAGTGACCATAGCCATGTGTAGATCCAGGGAAACAGCCTTCCAGGAGGAGGAAGACAGAAGTGCAAAGGCTGAGAGGCAGGGAACAGAAAGACACTGTCCAGTGTGGAGGGGTGGAGGGCCGCATTGGGTAGGGTTTGTAAGCCAGGGAAAAGAGCTTGGGTTTCCTTTAAGTGTTGGGTTTTTGAGCAGGGGAGGGAAGTGTTCAGTTTTGGGCAAGCAACTAGGGAGGTGTTATGAAAGAAAGGAACAGATGTGTCTTCTGTGTCCTAAAACTAGCACATAGCAGATAACAGCCCCACAGTGTTCTTGCTGGCGTACTCCTGATCTGATACTGGATGCTGTTTATCATGTATTCTCACAGCAGGCATCTCTCAAGTGACATTATGGTTTTTGTTATCTATCAGTGAATCTGCTTCTCTAACAGTCTGAAGGGCAGTGAGGGTGGAGGCAGAGTGGGGAGAATGGTAAAAAGGCTATTTCTGAACACTGGATCTGAAATAGAGATTAGGAGGTAGGGGAGGGACGATAAAGCAAGATCCTATTATGCACGGAGGTGAGGGGTGCTCTTTAAACTGTGGCTCCTTGAGGTGGCACGGGTGGGTGTGCACAGCCTGGGCCATGTTTCTCCCAGGCTCATCGTGAATCCAGGCGGTGCAGCTCGGATGCAGCTGCCTTGGCTCTGTAGCCTGAGACTGTTAGCAGTTTTTCCATCTCCTTTGAGGCCAAAAGGGGCAGCGATACCCTTGTGTTTTCTTCTTAGGACAAGGTTCTCGTCCCTTGAGAGTTTATTTCTTTGACTCATTCCATCAGTTTAGCCATGATAATTGATCAGTTAACATAATATATGTAATTATTATGGTGGCTAATATTTATTGAGTACTTACTAAGAGTTAGTTACAAGCTCTTTTACATATGTTATTCTATTAATCCTTAAACCATCCGAGGTAAGTGCTGCTAACCTTGCACTTTTACTGATGAGGAAAATGAGGCACAGAGAGGTTAAGTAATCTACATGTGGTCCCAGAGCAGGTCACTAAAGCTCAGGGCTCAAAGCTGTACTTAATCTTAGAGTAGACGTGATACTCTCAATTGCTTCTTCTTCACTCTCTTACATATTTAAGTTACTTATTGATTATTTAGTGGTCTGATAAGAGGGGGTGACCCTCTTCTACTGGAGAGTGTAGCCTACTTGATGAAGATGATACCAGTTGTTTTAAGAAATATGGAAGTTAATTTCATAGCACCATACTAAAAACCTTTCTATTTTGAAGAATTTCACCTGCATACCACATGAAGTGACATGCATTTAGGAAGGCTATTTATTGAAGAGAGAACTAATACCTCTGTTTCTTCAAAAGAGGATGTGTTGTCCCTTATAGAAGGGGGCTTACCAGTGACAGATTGTGATTATTATCTCTTTAATGGTTTTTTCTTTTTGAGAGACAGAGCGTGTGTGCTTGAATTGGGGGGTGGGGAGGTTTGAAGGGGCAGAAGGAGAGAATCTTAAGCAGGCTCCACACCCAGCATAGAGCCTGATGCGGGCTTGATCTCACAACCCTGAGATTATGACCTGAACCAAAATCAAGAGTTGGATGCTCAGCTGACTGAGCCACCCAGGCGCGCCCCATCTTTAGTGGTTTTTAATTGCACAAACAATATAATAAAAAAATAATTTATAAATCAAGAAAAATCTTTACCTCAACAAATTGACTGTTTTTATCTTTTCACATGTCCTTCCAGTTCTTGTTTATATATAATTTATACATAGTTGTACAGTATTAATTTTTCACTTAATGTTATAGTGGGTTTTTAAGTTGGGCAATAAGTCTCTCCAGTGAAAACGAGAAGATTGGAATATGAAAGCCTATAAGGCATTCATGATCAGTTGAGGGCACTGCCTGCCAAGCAGCCACGTCAGTTTTGGAGCTAGCCTTGGAAGGAGCAGCTGTGTGTTTGGACCTTGGAAAGTCTTCATCTTTCCATCCAGTCTGTCAGGCTTCCAAGAAAGCCAGGGGAGAAATGGAAAAATACCGTGATTTGGAGCCCATGTGAAACTAACAAGCTGGTTGAGTTCAGTGTTGGGAAAGCGGAGAAACAGCCCCTACCTGAGACAGGACTTTAGATGACAGCAACACTGTAGTGGGTAGGGAATGCCTTACGGTTTGTCAAAATCACCAGTGTTTGGCTCTTTTCAGTGCTTTAAAAGTTACTTACTGGTTACAAATCTACTTTTATCAGAGTGGAAGCACAGGGTACTTGACAAATATTATTTTAGTGATAAAGCTGTTATTCGGTATTTAAATTCAGTTTAATTCACAGTGGCTTTTAAGTTTCAAATTTGTGTAACTGTAGACCAGCCACATGCATTCAGAGACCTCCAAGATCAAACTCCAAACACCCTAAAGGGTGGAATCAATCCCATATTCAGGATCTTTACTGATAGCTCCCCTATCCAAATTGGCCTTTTTCTCTTGTGCCTCTGGATGTGACAAGAGGTAACTTGAGTGAAAGACAATGGGACAAAGTAGAAATCCTGTTAAACCTGTTCGGAGAAGCCTAAGACAATTGATAGACATACTTGTTTCCTCTTTTCTCCTTTATAAAATAAGTAAAATTCAAAGTAATTCTTAACGATTGTTTGGCTTTTGCACATTTGATTTGATCTGATTGAAGTCCTCTTACACAGCATATCTCTGGGAGATTTCCAAAATGAGAATTCCAAAGTCAGGTTTTATTGTTAAGTTCAGGCCATTACAATTTAAGGATGCCTGTAGTTGAGTTATGAATTGGAAAATTTAATTATACGACATATCACTATATCACAATATATAGTTTGCTTTGAAGCATTTCTTTGTGTACTCTCTGAGATGTCCCCCCCTACTTCTGTCATAACAAAAATTGGAGGCACATGTCGGCCCTGGAGCATGCATCTAGGTCAGGGGGAATCGTTCTAGATGCGGTGCCACCACAGTGGAGTCAGCACAGTTTGATTTCCGGGGGAGCAGGTCTTCCTGTTAAATTCACATAAAGCCTTTCTTCTCTACTACGGAAACTTATTCATGTGACGGCCTTCAGTGAACCTGTTCACTGCATATGGCCCTTTCCTTTGTGTTTACATTTAAACAGTGACTAGAAAAAAGCATCTTTTCACGAGCTGTTCTTTTTTTGGTTGCCTCTGCCTGTTTTTGGATGTTCTAGTTGAGTGACCACTGTTGTACTCTCAGCACCAGGCATCCTGTTGTGTGCGGTAGAGCGGCCTTGTGGCTTGGTAGACATTACATCTGCCCTCACCAGGCAGAAGGGCCACTCACGTTCTGCTGCTGCTGTTTATTGGTACCTCTGCTTCTGCATACACCCCCCCTTTCTCGCTGGGCCCCAGGCTTGGGTTCCACTTAGCCATCGGCCATGCTCTTACCTGCCCATCTCTGCTCTGATGGAATCCACTGGGATAATAAAGTATCTTTTTCCTACAAGAATCATCTGTTTTTTAATAGGCAGCAATGTGTAGTAGTTAAGAGCATGATCCAAACTGTCTGTGTTTGAATCCTGGCTGGGTTACTTACTAGCTGTGTAATCTCAAGTAAGTTACTTGATCTCTATGTGCCTTGGCTTCCTTAGTAAAAGGGTATACTTATAATGCTCTCCTCACAGGGTTGTAAAGAGGATTAAATGAGTTAATATTTATAAAACATTTAGGACTGTGTCTAGCATATGGTAAACATTATATAATCATAAAGTAAAATACTTTTTTTCCTACTTAGAAAAGAAATATGCTAACATAGAAAACCTGGAGAATTTTGCATTCCTTAGTAAGAGTTGGAATGAATAAATAAATGGGATAGTCAGGATGGCAGGAGTGTATTTCAGGCAGGGAAGTGTGTGATGTCAAAGAGCTGAGACTAGAATCTGGTCTTTGAACTCCTAGACTGGTTGTCTTATTCATCTTGATGGTTTGCTTGTTTCTCTAATTTCTAGATCTTTCTTCCACTGTTGATAAATTAATAAATTTGGTATATTTGATGAATGAATCTTCAGCAAGCTGGCCTTGAGCTAGTGCCTTACTAACTAGCTCTGTGGCCTTTTGGAGAATTACTTAATCTTTGCAAGCCTCAGTTTTCCTACCAGTGAAATGGAGTCAGTACTCCCTGTCTGGCAGAGTTGCTGCAAGGATTAAATAACACATGTATGGAAAGCCTTTGGCCCTATGCCTGGCCTACCAGAGTGTCATTTGGATGTTCTTTTCTCCTGATTCCTTCCCAGTTCTGACCATATTAGAAGTGTAATGTATGTAGAAGGTCCCTGGTTGCCTGAGGGAGCGAGGATCCTGGAGAGTTGTATGGCTTGACTCAAATCCTCCAAAAGCTAAATTCACATATGAACAAAGTGAGCAAAATGACTCCATTTCACCCATACTTTATACCAAGTTAGTTAGATTTACAGTGTCCACCAGGGTCACACATATTGTGACCTTCTGTGATGCTGTTTCCTTTTCCTTTATCTCTTTCTTTCACTGTGAAATACAACCTATATATAGAAAGGTGTAAACACACCTATAAAGGATAATTATGAACACTCTTATGAAGAAACAGAACATTGCCAGCCCAGCCTGCTTCTAAAGTACAAATGGAGTCCTATATACCTTATGTCTAAAAACTGTTAAAATATTCTCTGTACCTTGAAAAATAAAGCTTCCTAGTAACAAAATTAGGAAATATGTAAACTTGTGGTTTTAACTCAATTTTAGCAAAATATCAAAGATGGCTGAATTATTATTTCATATATCTTTGTATTATTTCGATTGGCCTGTGATGTTTGGTTGAGTAATAAAGTAAAATATATTCACAAATTCTATAAAATTATTTGCCTTTATTTCAGCAAAAAATGCATGCTATTATAATCAAGACATTTTGGTCTATTAGTAACAAGATGTAGTCACAGTAATGATTTAAGGATTAAAAAATAAGGTAATTGCATTTGAACCACAATATTTGAATACTTTTCAACAAAGATGCAAATTAAATGCAAATTAAAAGTAAGAAACAAAATACATACTGTATTATTCCATTTATGGAAAAGTCTAGAATATGCAGACTATAGTGACAGAAAATGAATCAGCAGTTGTTTGTGAAGGGGCAGGAGTGAGGAATTGCAGTTGGGTATGAGGAAACTTTTAGAGGAGTAGAAATATTCATTATCTTGATTGTAGCAGTGGTGTGTATACACCTGCCAAAGCTTCTCATTGAGCCCTTTATGTGCAGTTTATTGCATAACAATTGGTCTGTGAAATTATTAAAAAAATGAAAAAAATTTTTAAAAATGTTATTTTTTTCCTAAATATGAAAAATTATGAAGATAAACAAGCAAGCAAAAAAAAAAAAAAAAAAAGGCAAGCCAAGACAGAATAGTCTTTTTAACTAAAGATGTTGGAACAACTGGATAGCCACATGAGGAAGAATGAAGCTGGATCCTTATCTCACATCATATACAAAACTTAATTAAAAATGGATCGAAGACCTACATATAAGAGCTAAAATTGTAAAACTCAGGAAAAAAGCATAGGCATTATATCTTCATGACCTCAAATTAGGCAGTGGTTTCTTAGATATGACATCTGAAGCACAAGCAACAAAAGAAAAAATGGATACATTGAGCTTCGTCAGAATTAAAACTTCTGTTTCAAAGGACACTATCGAGAGGGTGAAAAGAAAACTCACAGAATGGGAGAAAATGTTTTGCAAATCATACATCTTAAAGGACTAGTGTCCAGAATATATAAAGAACTCTTACATCTCAACAATAAAAAGACAAGGAACACATTTAAAGATGGGCAGTGGATTTGAATGGGCATTTCTCCAAAAAGATCTAAAGATGGCCAACGAGCATATGAGAAGATGCTCAACATCACTAGTCGTTAGGAAGACATACAAATAGAAATCACAGTGAAGTACCATTTCATTCCTACTAGGCTAACTATAATAAAAAAGGATGAATAGTAACAAATTTTGGAAAAGATGTGGAAAAGAACCTTCATACATTACTGGTGAGAATGTAAAATGGTGTAGCCACTTTGGAAAACAATTTGCCAATTCCTCTCTAAGTTACTGTATGACACCGCAATTTATACCTGAGAGAATTGAAAAGCTATGTGAATGGAGAACCTTGTGTACAAACATTCAGCATAGCTTTTATTCATAATAACCAAAAAATGGAAAGAACCCAAATATCCATCAACGAATGAATGGATAAACTAAATGTGGTATATCCATAAATGGAATATTAGCCACAAAAAAGAACAAATTACTCATACATGTTATGAGGATGAACTTTGAAAACACCACTAAATGAAAGAAGCTGGACACAAAATGGAAGGATGTTTTGTACTTCCATCTATATAAAATGTCCAGAATAGATAGTTCATGTTAGACAGGGGCTGGGTGGAAGGAGGAATAGGAGTAACTACTAATGGGTACAGAATTCCTTTTTAGGGTGAGAAAAATGTTCTGTAATTAGATAATGATGATGATTGCACAACTTTGTGAATATACTAAACACCACTGACTTGTATATTTTAAAAGGTCAAATTGTATGGTATGTGAATTAGATCTCATTAAAATAGCTACATGAGAAAAATCAAAGGGCAAAATACAGAATATATTCCAGTTTTAATTTTAAATGCAAAGTATTTATAGCTGAATTTGATTTTTTAAAAAATTTTATGTGAAAAGGGGCAGTGGAGAGGGTCAAGCAGACTCCCTGCTGAGTGGGGATCCCAACACGGGGCCCAATCCTAGGACCCCGAGATCATGACCTGAGCTAAAGTCAGATGCTTAACTGACTGAGCCACCCAGGCGCCCCCTGAATTTGATGTATTTTTGAAATTTAATAAGTCTTATTAAATAGTTTTGTAAAATCAAAATTGTTCTAACATTTAGGGTCTATTAATTCTCAATATAAACAGTCATTGTCATGTTTCACTCGTTTTAGATCCAATAACATATGTATGTATTTAAGAGTAATATGAAGTGTTTAATGGTGCAAAATGTTTTTCTCCGTGTGTAATGGCTGTGAATTTCATGTTGATTAGTGAGTGCCACCAGAACCATGAATTGGAACAGGAAGAAAAGCAAGAAAATGAATACCAAGCTCTACTTGGAAGTGAAACTTCATTGTTCAAGAATTCACTGGAATCATGTTCTCTTAGAGGAAGGATTTTATAAGTTAATTTGTTTTCTTATCTAAGTGCTTTGCAGTGGCACAGCTGCAACTTCATGGCATTTAGATGGGCTCCCCTTTTTTTTTGTGGACATAGGACAACAGATACGGAGATGTGCTTCTCTGAGGCCTGAACAAGAGCACGTGTTCAGAGTTACAGGTCTCACTGTGTCAGTACTGAGCATCCATGTGTCTGTAATGAGATTTGTATGAGCATGTGCATCTGTGATCTGCAGGGGTCTGGGCAGGGGTCCCTCTTGTCCTACCCTTCTGTAGGCCTTACTTGATCATGAGTCTTCTTTTTCACCGTTATACTTTCAGTAGATGTTTAGTATTTAAATTTGATTTTAAGATTAAGCAGAGGGTGCCTGGGTGGCTCAGTTGGTTGAGCAACCGTCTTCGGCTCAGGTCATGATCCTGCAGTCCCAGGATCGAGTCCCGCATCGGGCTCCCTGCTCAGCGGGGAGTCTGCTTCTCCTTAACCCTCCCCCCTCTCATGCTCTCTTTCTCTATCTCATTCTCTCTCTCAAATAAATAAATAAAATCTTTAAAAAAAAAAAAAAGATTAAGCAGAATGGCAGAGATAGTTTTGACTTGGCTAAGACCAATCTTTCCTCTTATGCTTATGGAAAGATCAAGATTTCTAAACATAGTAGAACAGAGCAAAGGATGAGTGGTTTTGGTATCCTTTTAAGTATTTTTTTTTCTCATTCATCAAGTCAACTTGTCTTTATGAATTCTTCATATAAAAGATGATCTAGGTCCTAACTCCAGTCAGGGAGGAATGTGAGTGAGAGCCCTGGCTTGCAATCCAGCCATATGTGCAGTTTGTGGTTTATCTTGGCAGTTTAACGGCTCTCATAATTTCCTGCCATTCAGTAGTAAATAACTCCCTGGCAGAATTACTTGTGGCTAGGAATGTTCTTATCAGAGCATCTTTGTTTAGTTGGTACTTAGGGCAGGGCAAAGAGGCATTTGATTCACCAAGACAGAAATCCATGTGTTAGGTACAAACTTGTGTAGGTTGATGCTTTCTTAGAATACTGAGACTTGTTTGTACATGACAGTTTTAGGAGGAGGTGCTTCTGTGTGTCTCCAGAAGGTTTGCTGTAGCCCTTTACAAACTGGGTTCTTGGGTGGTGTGCAGTGGCTGAGGACATGGCCTTCAGACTGTCTGGGTTGTCTTCCTCCACTCTGTATCTTGCCTTGGGCAAGTTGTTTAACCATTTTTTTGCCTCAGTTTCCCCTTTTATACAAGGATAGTAGAGTGCTTCAATCAGGGTTGTTGTAAGGATTAAATGAATTATGCATATAAGGCACATACACAGTTCCTGGCACATAGTAAGCTTTGATAAATGTTACTTTAGCACAAAACCCTATAGGAAATGTATACCAAGTTCTGGGCTACCAAAGGGGTGATGGTTTGAGATTAACTGGAAATTTTACCTTAGAGTTTATCCTACACCTACCTAAATTACTTGTACTCAGGTAAACCCCTTAGAAAGGAGTAAACAGGTCTTCCTTCCCGTTTGAAGGGAATTGGAGATACTGTAGCTGTCTAGGATGATCTTTGTTACTCAGTTCTGTGAGGTCTAATACTCCTTTTTACCTTTTAAAACAACACATGTTGCTTAATACTATTAAGTATTGAAAAGCAAGATAAAGCTTTATAATTTCAAATTCTCCCAGTTCTCACAAGGGAGTTTTTTGAAATAATTGTCTTCCTCTACTTCCTCTACTTATGCTGGCCTGATATTTACCTTCCTTTGCAGAACTGACATTGCCAGGTGAAGTGGCCTATTCATAGTCAGGACTGTTCTCTGGTTTGCTTTACGGCAATGACTTTAACCCTCCATTTCCCCTTCACATTGCAGATATTCTTGTTGTTAAAGGAAGGATAGTTGTCTTTATGTTTTCCAGGGTTAGATGTTCTGGCAAGTTAGTAACTGAAGTCAGTTTTTAGCTCAGATAAAACCAGTTCTAAGCATAAGACATGAGCAGGGGAGCAGAGGGAGGGGCAGAGGAGAAGCAGGCTCCCCCCTGAGCAGGGAGCCGATGCAGATGTGGGCTGGACACGGGAATCATGACCTGAGCCAAAGGCAGTCGCTTAACCGACTGAGCCACCCAGGTGCCCCATTAGCATAAGATTGTTTCTTGTTACCCCTTCAACCCCCCATCAGGACAAGCTGTGTTTTGACTGGGCTTAGGGAATCTACCGTTTCTTTGATATCCGACCCACAGATTTCATCTCTTCCTAGGAGTTTGGATCAGAGTTGTCAAATCTTGAGCCAGGCCATATCACCATTATGACCCTCCTATTCCCAGTGGTATCTTCTCAGCTTAGGCTGTCTGCTGGGTAGTTTTATTATTTCATCATAATGGGGTCATATGATTTTTAAAAGCAGACTAGACCTATACCCTGATTAATTCTAACAAACTTTGGTATCAGTTTTCTAAAATTAATTATGACTATCAGTTATATGTGTATATAGTGTAAAAGACTTCTGTAAGTCCTAATAAAAAGTAGCATTGCCTGTGGGGCGCCTGGGTGGCTCAGTCGTTAAGCGTCTGCCTTCGACTCAGGTCATGATCCCAGGGTCCTGGGATCGAGCCCCATATCGGGCTCCCTGCTCTGCGGGAAGCCTGCTTCTCCCTCTCCCGCTCCCCCTGCTTGTGTTCCCTCTCTGGCTGTCTCTCTGTCAGGAAAAAAAAAAAAAAAGTAGCATTGCCCTATCCCACTCCCCCTCACCCTGGTTACTCTGTTCCAAAGGCACTGCTTTCAACTTGTTTAACAGTTTCTTATGGTTATCTTTGTATTTCTAAAAAAAAATTTCTATAGAATATGGCTATATTTTGAATTTTCAAACTTATCTGCAGACTTCCTTCTATGGAGGATGAAGATACGACTCTTTCATACTACCCTTTCTCTCATCCTCTTAATATTACAATTTTGGTTAGATCATTTTAAAGTCAATATAGCCTAGTGGCTAAGAGTGAGGGCTTTTGGCTCAAATTCCAGCTTTACCTCCCACTAGATTTGTGTGATTTTTAGCAGGTTTTAAAATCTCCATGTCTCAGTGTTCTTAAGAGTAACCTACCTCATGCAATTGCTGTGGATATTAAATGACTGAATATATGTAAAGCATGTAGAGTGTCCAGCACATGGTGAGTTTTAAGTCACCATTTATTTTTTTTTCAAAGATTTTATTTATTTATTTGACAGAGACACAGCAAGATAGGGAACACAAGCAGGGGGAGTGGGAGAGGGAGAAGCAGGCTTCCCGCCGAGCAGGGAGCCTGATTCGGGGCTCGATCCCAGGATCCTGAGATAATGACCTGAGCCGAAGGCAGACGCTTAACCACTGAGCCACCCAGGTGCCCCTTTAAGTCACCATTTAAACTCACATGGTGAGTTTTAAGTCAGCTGTCATCATCATCAATATCATTATGATCTATGGCCACCTGATATCTCCTTCTGTATTTAAAGGACAGGGCTGGTGTGGCAGTTCCAGGTCCGCTGTACATCTCTCCTGCAGGCTTTGCCTTGTAAGCTTATATCATGGATGATCAGGGAATTTGGACCTCTTGAGGACAGGCCACTACTAAGCATTGTGGCTCAGAAGGGGCTGACTGAGCATATTCAGTTCCTCCCACCAAAGGCACCAAGCAGATAGTCATCCTCCCCAGGAGTATTTGCTGAGGGGGTGGAGACAGGCCTCTCTCTCCTGGGAAGTCCCTGAATGGAAGTAAGAGGCTAGGGAACCAGGAAGGTTCCTTGTGGCAAGTCTACTGGTGCATTATTAGGACAGATGTTTTGTCATGTGGGTGCATATTTGTGATCTCCACAACATAAGTGCTTACTCACTGTGTTGCTTTTTGAAATTTGTAGCATCCAAACATGCAAGTGTGAAGTATGCTCCCAGGGAAATATATAAATGTGTTAAACTTTTTTGTTCCCTTTTACCAATCCCATCCATCAGGTGATCTCTAGTACTATCCAAAACTAACAACAGTAGGTATGGTTGAGGTAGTTTGAGGCTTATTTGTAACTTCCCTAACAATAATTTGTTCAAAATATAGAGATTGAGAAAGTGCCCCATGTATGGAAACTTTTAAAAGAGAATTTAGTATAAAGCAACTACTGCTTTAATATAAAGCAATTATTTCAATTATTCCTGAGGAACCGTTTTGGAAGAAGAAACTTGCCTTACATCCAGACATATTGAGTAGTTGCTGGCATTTTCAAATGAACTCATCTTTCCGTTTCCCTACTTCCCAAACCCATTCATTTTCCACATTCTTAGACTCTGCCCCTTCACTTTGTCGCCTAGCCAGATCTCTTAAGAGTCAACTTATTGCTACTCCCTTTATTTATTTATTTATTTTTATAACTAATCAGTCTAAGTTCTGTTGATTCTACCACCCACATCTCCAATCTGTCCCTTTGGATGCCCTGCTACTTCTGAGGGTTTGGACCATCATCACTGGCCGCTTGTAGCAGCCTGCAGCTGCCTCCCTCCCAGTCTCCCCCATGAATAGTCCGCTCTCTAAACTGTTCGCAGAATGGACTTTCTAGAATACCATCTGCTCGTGTAATTCCCAGGTTAAAACTTAATGATGACTCCTTAACATCTAACATATGAACTCTATTTCTTTCTTTTTTTTTTAAAGATTATTTATTTATTTATTTATTTATATATTTATTTATTTGACAGAGACACAGCAAGAGAGAGAACACAAGCAGGGGGAGTGGGAGAAGGAGAAGCAGGCTTCCTGCAGAGCCGGGAGCCCGATGCAGGGCTCGATCCCAGGACCCCGGGATCATGACCTGAGCTGAAGGCAGACCCTTAATGACTGAGCCACCCAGGCGCCCCTGAACTCTATTTCTTAGAACAACAGACACACCTGTACTGTGATTCTGGCTGTACCTTTTGACAGCCACAATATTATATCTATTAATATAGATATTAATTTTGTACATGCTGTTCCCTCTATGTGGAATGTTCCTGCCTCTTCTCCCCAGTCCTTGCCTGATTAAGGCCTGTTCATCCTTCAAGATGGTTTGGGCGTTACCCTGAGGAAAGAGTGTCTGACAGCGCCTCCCCTCCCGGAGTGGGTACCCCTTCTCATGGTGCCAATATATGGTTCATACCTTGGTCAGTTATCACGCTGTATACTGCTCTGTCCTTGTCTGTCTGTCTCTCCTGATTATGAGCTTCTTGAGATTAGGGACTTGAGATCCCCAGTGCCCAGCAGAGTCTGTGACTTAATACGTATTTATTGCATGAATAAAGCTTTATAACCCCTTCTCATTCATATTTGTCCATTTAATTTCCTGGACTCTACATGTAAAATACTATATATATTTTCCTCCATTAAATTTGATTTTGTTGCTTTCGGTCTTCTCTTGATACTGATTTCAAGTCTTGATTTTTGCCAGCCAGTATATCAACCATTCTCCCTAGCTTTTTATCCCCCAGTGGAAGGGCAGCTCCATGAGGGCAGGGATTTGTTCATTTCTCTGTCTCCTGAGCACGTAAAACAGCAACAGTGCATGTGTTACAGGCCTTTGATAAATATTGAATGAATGAATGTGTCACATACAAATCTGATTGATGGAACTTATGTTTCCTTTCATGTCTTGGCCCTTACCTTAACTATGCTCTTTTCAACATTTTATTAGAGATAACTTAAAAAAATCCTTCAGTGTTACATAGGACTTAGTTCTGTGAGTCTTACAGCAGAACAGGTTATACTGAGAAATTCAAGAAAAGTCTTAGTGAATGAGGACTATTTCATTGTGGGAGAAGTAAAGTAATATAGAAATTGTTGATGCTATGCTGTAAGTAGTTTTAGTTGTACGTGAAGAACTTTCTTCTGGCTTCTCAGAGGTCACGCTGCTGCAGTAAGGGAGGTACATCTTACCGTGGACAAAGGAGGTGGATGCGGCCTTCTTTGAGAAAGGTAGAGTGATCTGACCTTATATATCCAGCAGTAACTTCCCCCTTCAGGATTGAATGCTCCCATTCATTCATTTGATACCTTTTTGATGACCTACTATAATATGGAGAATGGAAGGGGGAAAGCATATGTAACGTATGGTGGTGGCATTTAAGAAATTGAGACTTGGAGAGACAGGAGTGTGTGTGTGTGTGTGTGTGTGTGTGTGTGGACAATGCACAGGGTAAAGAACCTGGGGTCGCTGACAGTGAGTGGTACCAACTGTAAGTGCTGCAGAAGCAGAAGAGGGAGAGAACACTGAAGGCCAGTTGGATAAGCTTGGCTCTAACCTCTTCTTCCAAAGAAGCATTTTTATGGATCCTTATCATCCTGCTGAAGGGTTACTATCTTGTTCTCCTAGCTTTAACATGTTCCCTAGCTTAGGTGCCCTGACGAGAGCTCATAAAAGCAGTATGGTTGTTTACAAGGGGTGAAGGAATGGACAGAGCAGAGCTCTAGACCAGACAGTATGGGGTATAAATCTGGAGGCTTCCACTTAAATAGCTGAGTACCCTTAGGCAAATCACTTAATCCCTGAGCTTTGGCTATTTCAGACACTGTAATACAGGGATATTGTCTATATTCTGGGGTTGCTTCAAAGATTGAACCAAGTGGTATATATAAAGTGCCCCATGTAGGGCGCCTGGTGGCTCAGTTGGTTAAGCGACTGCCTTCGGCTCAGGTCATGATCCTGGAGTCCCGGGATCGAGTCCCGCATCCCCCTCCCTGCCCAGCGGAGAGTCGGCTTCTCCCTCTGACCCTCCCCCCTCTCATGCTCTCTCTCAAATAAATAAATCTTTAAAAAAAATAATAAAGTGCCCCACATACTGTCTGCCACATAGTAGGTACTCACTAAGTGTTAGTTTTCCTTTCTCCTTACAAAGACAAGATGCTTGTCCTGAGTATATTTTTAGTGTACCTGCTGCCAG
Source organism: Phoca vitulina (assembly GCF_004348235.1). NCBI lineage: Eukaryota > Metazoa > Chordata > Mammalia > Carnivora > Phocidae > Phoca > Phoca vitulina. The sequence continues at coordinate 49,636,071 of NW_022589712.1, read as the reverse complement.
GTAGTAGGTCTGATTTTAATTCTTGGTGTAGCCACTACCTGTGTAGTTCTCGCGGTTAAGGAAAGAGATGAAAGTTCACCGTGGTGGAGAAGAGCCACACAGAAATGGCTGTTTGACGGGGATCTAATTAGAAAAGTATTTTTCTTGGTGGCCTGGAATTTAAAATTAATGTCATTAGTGTCTTATAAGAAAATGATGTTCAGGGAAAGAACAGTTGTTTATTTTCTTTGTATTTTGGAGAATATTTTTCAATCTCTTCTATAAGAACATAGTAAAAAATTTTCCTCTTAACCAAGTTGCCCACTATAGGCCATTAATCCTGTCATTACTGCCAAGTTTGAACAAGTATGGTAATAATAGGATTATATGTGTATTAACTTATGCTTCCTCATTCCACAAAGGATTTTAGGTGGTTTTCAGAAGCATGGAACACTACACAAATAAAATGGTAAGATAGGAGCAGAAAATAAGAAATCAGGAACCATTGAAAATATATGGTGGGTGGTTAAGACCGGGGAAAATATTACCTAATTAATACCTAAACCATTAAGGGCCTGTATTGTTATAATGCAATTAACAAAAATGGATCTAGGCTTTTGGCAACCAGAATGAAAAGGAAGGCATGATGGAGGTGGTTAAAGAGGAGAGAATTTACTTATTACTCAAGCAAATGAAGGGTTTCCTAACCCTTAGCTTCTTGTAGGAAGCACCGAGGAATGAAGGAAAGAATGTTGGCGTTACCTTTATGGTAGATGTAAATGTAATGGGTTTCATCAGGCAGTTTCTCTAAGTGTCTCTCTAACAGCTGAGGCTGTGACAGCAAGAGACAAATCTAGGGGCGCCTGGGTGGCTCAGTTGTTAATAGTCTGCCTTTGGCTCAGGTCATGATCCCAGAGTCCTGGGATCGAGCCCCACATCAGGCTCCCTGCTCGGCAGGAGGCCTGCTTCTCCCTCTCCCACTCCCCCTGCTTGTGTTCCCTTTCTCACTGTTTCTCTCTCTGTCAAATAAATAAATAAAATCTTAAAAAAAAAAAAAGACAAATCTGAAAGCAGTGCCATCAGGGGCCTGTGTGATCTGACCGAGTTCACAGGTTCCAGGTCTGGCCTAATCTAAGGGTAACATGGAGAGTACACTGCACAATTTCCCCATCTTTAAATGTCATTGCTTTCAACAGGGCTTTTGATAAGAGCTGCCCAGGAGTTTAGGACTTGTACTGTGGGTATTTTATTTTGAATTACACTGGATTCATCTCCTTTAGAGATCAAACTAGCAGCCTGTCAGGTCGGCATCCTCTCGTGGAGATTGAGAAACCTGAGCAGACTCAGTTAGCTGTATGACTGGCACACTGCATTATGGCTGTGGGCTGCAGGGTTTTATCTTCTACTTTGAACTATGGTAAGGTTAGAAAATGTTCATTACTTTTTTCTTTTTAAAGATTTTATTTATTAGAGAGCACAAGTGAGGAGGAGATGGAGAAGCAGACTCCCTGCTGAGCAAGGAGCCTGACACGGGGCTCCATCCCAGGACCCTGGGATCATGACCTGAGTCAAGGCAGATGCTTAACCGACTGAACCACCCAGGCACCCCAAATGTTCATTACTCTTAGTGTGAGTTTCAATAAATCGGAGTGAGAACTTTGCATTAGAGGCTGCAATTGTCAACCTAAGTTAAGAGTGGGAAGAACAAAACCCACAAACTCAACTATCTGTGTACTAGGCTTTGAATTTCTGAGAGCTGTAAATTAAAGATGAACCTGTCTGCAGCCATGAACAACTTTGTCCATTTTACCTCAGTGGTCTGTACAAGTGTTATTATTTTCTATGTATGCCATGACCTGGAAATATTGGAAAGTGAACATTTGGATATTCATCCAAAGCGAAGTGTTGCTTTAAAGTTCTTTATTTACAGAATCTTGATACTATCAGCAGAAAAATATTGTTATTTGGAGAAGTGATTCCTCTTAAAGCATAAGTTCATTTCTCCTTTTACTTGTGTAACTATTTGAGGTGAAAAATAGGAGATTCTGAGATTTTCACTGTGGGAATGAAAGGTTACAGACAAGCAATGGAGAAGGCTAGGATGATTTATGTGATAATGGATTAGGGTTGTAGGAATTGATATGAATTTGTTTAGTTTAATGTAGATCTGGATGGTTACGTATAGGAAGTATTTATAGAAATAGGTATATACATGGGTTGATGTACATACATGCATTACCTAGCTCTGTGACATGAGAGGGCCTAGAAACATAGCAACAAGCACACTAAGCACCCAGGTCTTGATTTCTAATACCATTCTCTGAAAGGAACCAGGGCTCTTTACAGAAGTGGCTGATTCTAGGACTGGGGCAGAAAATATATAAAATGAGCCTGGAGTATCTCACAGTACCTGCAAGCCAGGAAGTGCTCAAAAAACAAAGCAAAATCCACAAAAAAACCTCCTCCACAATATTTGGGGTACGTCAAAGGGTCACAGGAGCCAACTGAAAGAGTTTCCAACGGCCAACAAAATAAATAGGTAGTATTGGATTGTAAGTCAAAGTATAAAATAAATACCCATTGGTCCATACTTATATAAATAAATGATTGAGCAAATAAGTAAATGTGGGAGAATAGACAAATCTCCTGTGCAGAATTCCAAATAATTTATGTAGATAGATACTTTGTCCTCAAGGAAGTACAGCATAATTCCCTACCCCTTAAGTATGGATTGTGCTTGGTGACTTCCAAGAATGCAGTATGAAAAAGGGGGAAAGAAGGTACACTTTACAGTGGAGAAACCTGACAAATACTACCTCATCCAGGTGATGAAGGTTAATATCAAAAGTGATGTCATATTGTGATACTATGTATTCTTGATATGATGTGATTAAATGGCACTTTACTTCTGTGGTCTTCCTTCCCCAAAACTCCTAACTGTAGTCTAAGCATGAGAAAAATATCAGACAAATCCCAACTGAGGGACAGTCTACAAAATACCTGATCAGTACTCCCCGATACTGTCAAGGTCTTCAAAAACAAAAGTCAGGCAAACTGTCAGTCAGGAGGAGCCTAAGGAGACATGATGCCTAAATATAAAGTGGCATCCTAGAACGGGCATTAAGTAAAAACTAATGAAATATGAATAAAGTATGGACTTTGTATAGACTGAATAATGTATCAATGTTCATTAATTGTGACAAATCTACCGTAATAATGTAAGATGTAATAGGTGAAACTGGATGTGGAGTATATGGGCACTCTCTGTACTGTTTTCACAACTTTTCTATAAACCTAACATTATTCTAAAAAGTTTACTTTTAAAAAAGTAGAGAAGACAAGGGTGGCTGGGTGGCTCAGTTGGTTGAGCATCTGACTCTTGGTTTTGGCCCAGGTCATGATCTTAAGTTTGTGGGATTGAGCCCTGTGTGGGGCTCCCCGCTGAGTGCGGAGTCTGCTTCTCTCCTCCTTCCTCTCCCTCTGCCCCTCCCTCCACTCATGCTCCCTCTCTCTATAAAATAAATAAGTCTTTAAAAAATAAAAAGAAGTCTCAAGTTTTTATCTTACTGTTGAGATAAGACTTGGGTATTTTTATTTGAGAATGGGGTTTCCAAGAGTTGTAGATACGAGTTAGCCATGCAGAATCAGTGAAACCATAAAATAGAACCTCAAACTACCTGTAGTTTTAAGGCAGATAGATGCCACAGCAAGTGTTAGAACTATGCTCCTAACTGCCAGCACCTGGGAACTTAAAGGTTCCCCCCCCCCCCAGAAAAAGTCTTTCTCATCTGTGAGCACCATGAAATCGCTACACAGAAGTGATGCCTCCATCGCTTCCGGTTAAAAGCTCTTCTATTGTTATTTGATATATTTTTAATTCAATGTTTTGAATATTTATTTAAATATATATTTGATGTTTTAACAGAACTGTTAATGATATAATGTGAAGAGAAGCTTTAATTCCAGAGCAGTGGAATATATGGGATTTGAAGATTTCAATTTTGCCAGAATAGTCTGTCATTTTTATAGTGAGCTTTATAAATGGAAGGAGTTTGAAATTGTTTTCCCTATGTTAGCCCTTTAAAAAAACACAAAAAAACATTTGAATGAGAGAGCACAAGTGGGAGGGACAGACGGAGAGGGAGAGGGAATCTCAAGCAGACTCTACACTGAGCTTGGAGAACTACGCGGGCTCGATCTCCCGACCCAAGAGATCATGACGTGAGCTGAAACGAGCTGACTGCTCAACCCACTGTGCCAACCAGGCACCCCATATGTTAGCCCTTTTTTTTTTTTTTTTTTTAAGATTTTTATTTATTTATTTGACAGAGAGAGAGAGAGGCAGTGAGAGAGGGAACACAGCAGGGGGAGTGGGAGAGGGAGAAGCAGGCTCTCTGCTGAGCAGAGAGCCCGATGCGGGACTCGATCCCAGGACCCCGGGATCATGACCTGAGCCGAAGGCAGATGCTTAACGACTGAGCCACCCAGACACCCCTGTTAGCCCTTTTTAATAAAGTTATTCTACCTCCTCTGGTATTCTAGAGGACTACTTGTGAGGAACCTTTGAGGATCTGAAAACTAACTTTATGTATCTTTTTTTATTCAATATTTCAAACAAACAGAAAAATGTAGAGAATAATACAACAAATGTATGTTCTATATAACTACTACTCAGTACTCAGATTCTAATATTTTTTCCTTTTTAAAATGTAAAATATTAGACTCAATTGTAGTCACCTGTGTACCCCCTTCTTTATTTCTAATCTTCACCTATGCCTTCCCAGAAGGTAATCACTGTGCTGAATTTGCTTTTATTATTCCCATCATGTATTATACTACATGTGTGAGTCTGTATTCCATTAGATATTAACACCAACATTTCTTCATTCTAATGCTGATGGGCATTTAGGTTGTTGCCATTTTTTTACTATTACCAACAACGTTTCAGTGAACATTCTTAATCAGGTCTTCTTGTGCACATGTATAAAATTTCTCTGAAGTACATAACTGGGAGTGGAATTGTTAGAATGTGGAGTATGCATGTCCTTGGCTTTCCTAGATGTTGCCAAATTGTTATTCATAATGGTTATTTCAATTGATGTTGGTATGCACAGGAGTTCCCATTTTCCCATAGCCTCACTAAAACTTGGTATGGTCAGACTTCTTATTTGCCAAATTATGGTCTGTTATTATTCTCTTAATTTGCATTTTTCTGATTACTAATGAGCATCTTTGTAAATGTGAATTGGCTATTGGGTTTTCTTTTCTGTGTATTGCCTCTGAACTCTTTTGCCCATTTTTCTATTGGGTTGTCTTTTTTCCTATTGATTTATAATCTATCTTTATAAATGCAAATGATAATAATTTACTACTTATATGCCCTGCCGTGATCTCCCATCCTGTGGCTCATTTCTTTTTGCTTTGGTTCTAGTGTCCTTTTTTGCATAGGAATTGTAAATTTTATCCATATTTTTCTTCATGGTTTGTGCCTATGACTGGAAATACTTTTCTATCATGAGTTCAAGATATTTTGGTGGGGGGCACCTAGGTAGCTCAGTTGGTTAAGCGACTGCCTTCAGCTCAAGTCATGATCCCGGAGTCCCAGGATCGAGCCCCACGTCGGGCTCCCTACTCAGTGGGGAATCTGTTTCTCTCTCTCCCTCTGCCCCTCCCCCTGCTCCTTCTCTCTCACTCACTTTTTCTCTCTCTCTCTCAAATAAATAAATAAAATCTTTTTTCAATTTTATTTTTTATTTTTTTTTAAGATTTTATTTATTTATTTGACAGAGAGGGGGAGCGGGAGAGGGAGAAGCAGGCTTCCTGCAGAGCAGGGAGCCCAATGCGGGGCTCAATTCCAGGACCGTGGGATCATGACCTGAGCTGAAGGCAGATGCTTAATGACTGAGCCACCCAGGCACCCCTGTTTCATAGTGTTTTTTTAATGAAAATATTATTTTATTAATTTCTTTGAAAGTTCTAAACATACTCATTTTGGAGTGGTAGTCACACTGGTCTACAGAATTAATTTCATCTGGAGTGACTGCTAATTGGTAATTTGTTGGTAGTTTGTTGGCATGGGACTGGCTTCAATTTTTTGAATTTGAGTTTACAGAATCATTCTGAGTGGGAAGTATATTGGTTTTTTTTTTTTTTTTTTTTTTAAGATTTTATTTTTTTGAGAGAGAGAGACAGAGCGAGCATGAGAGAGGGGAGGGTCGGGAGGGTCAGAGGGAGAAGCAGACTCCCTGCCGAGCAGGGAGCCTGATGCGGGACTCGATCCAGAGACTCCAGCATCATGACCTGAGCCGAAGGCAGTCGCTTAACCAACTGAGCCACCCAGGCGCCCGGAAGTATATTGTTTTGTTTGATTCCCTCCTTCCTCACCCTCCCTCTCTAATGGGTCTTCTCTGGGCTCGCTAAATTCCCAGTTTAGAACAAGGTCTTTTAAGCTTCTTGTTCCACAGTAACACTAAAAATCTCGCAGACCAGCCAGAGAGCCAGTTGGGACCTTGTTTCAGGCCTACTCATGAGGCTGAGGCTGTATCCTCCCTTCCCCTGGAGGCTTGTAGGATTCTAAATCTTTAATCTGGATAGAAATCACTAAATTCCCAGTCTTGCCTCCAGTCTCCTTTTTAAAAGGTGTGGGGGCATTCCAGTTCTGGCCTTTGTCAGTGAGCTTTGCTTTCTTCTGTCTCACAGGGAGTACTTTTAGTCCTCTTAACAATGGCCAATGCCTGCTTCTAGACCTGGACTCCAGAAAGCAGGCCCAACTTAGCCTATCCCTTTTTGCAGGTAGTCTGTAGCCCATGACTAGGTCTTTTTTGAATCATTTAAAAAATATATATGTATATTCTAATTGTATCTAATTGTATCTAACTGTATCACTTTGTGTTTGGAACAGAGGATGATGCGTGGAACTGTGAATTCACTGGATTTTGTCTTAATTTAGCTAGATTGTGAGCTTCTTCAGGAAGGGATAACTTTTTATCCACAACTTCAAACATAGTGCCTGGCTGTGTGTGCCTTGTGGGTGTTTTTTAATGAAGGACTCTTGGGCATGTCTTCTTTATTCTGAATTTTTTTTTAAAAAGATTTTATTTATTTGAGAGAGCGAGAGCACACAAGCAAGGGGGAGTGGCAGAGGGAGAGGAAGAAACAGGCTACAACTAGGACCCTGGGTTCGTGACCTGAGCCGAAGGCAGACGCTTAACCGACTGAGCCACCCACGAGCCCTGGGCATGTCATCTTATTTGTGTTTCCAACCTGGATATTTAGTTTGAATCCCACCAAAGTTATATAACCTTGGCAAGTTGCCTAGGACCCATAATCTCTTTTCCCTCATCTTTATTTTTATTTATTTATTTATTTATTTATTTTAAGATTTTATTTATTTATTTGACAGAGAGAGGGAACACAAGCAGGGGGAGCGGGAGAGGGAGAAGCAGGCTTCCCGCCGAGCAGGGAGCCTGATGTGGGGCTCGATCCCAGGATCCTGGGATCAGGACCTGAGCTGAAGGCAGACACTTAACGACGGCCACCCAGGCGCCCCTTTCCCGCATCTTTAAAATGAAGATAATACCTCACAGGATTGCCCGAGGAGCTAATGACAATTCTGTGCAGGTGCTTTCCATGGATTAGGAGATATCCCAGAAATGTTCTCTTTTCCATCTGTCTCAACCCCACCCTCATTGGTGATTAACACTTTTCCTGGCATTTGTTGTTGGATATAGTGTTCTATAAATGTCAGGTTAAAATGGTTTATAGTGTCCTCAGAATTTTATATTTTAATGATTTTTTTGGTCTTCTTATTTCTACTACCGAGACAGATGTGCTAAATATACAGCTGTGATTGTGGATTTGTCTAGTTCTGTTAGGTTTGTTTTATGTGTTTGTTTTTTATGACATCTATTTTTTGTTGTTGAAATCTTCCATATGGGTTCATTTCTTAATCAGCATTATAGAGGTATAATTTATATGTAATAAACTGTATGTTTAAAGTATGTAATTAGATGAGTTTTGTCATATGTATATACCAGTGAAACCACTACTACAGTCAAGCTAATGAACATAACCATCACCCTCAAAGGTTTTTTTGTGCCCCTTGGTAATCCCTCTTCTAGCTTCTTCCCTCCTCCAGGTAAACACTGATGTGCTTCCTGTCACTATAGATTAATTCATATATTAGAATTTTATATAAATGGAATCATACTTTATGTACTCTTGATCTTCTTTCACTGAGTGTGATTATTTTGGTATTCATCCATGTTGTTGTATTTATCAGGAGTTCACTCCTGTTTATGTTGCTGGGTTGTGTTCCATTATATGAATATACCTTACTTTGTTTATATAGTCACTTATTTCTGAACACTTAGATTCTTTCTAGTTTTTGACTGTTAAAAATAAAGCAGCTATAAATGTCTGTATGCAAGTTTTTGTATACTTGTTTTTCTTAGGTAAATACCTAGGAGTGGAATGGCTGGGTCATATGATAGGGGTAGTTTAACTTAAAAAAAAAATTCCTAAACTGATTTCCAAAGCGATTGAACAATCTTATATTCCTAGTAGCAGTGTGTGATGGTTCCAGTTGCAGGTTCCAGTTGCTCTATGTCCTCCCCAGCACTTGTATGATTAGTCCTTTTCATTTTAGCCATTCTAATAGGCGTGTGTGGTTTTTCATTATTTTTTTAAAATAAATTTATTTATTTATTTGGATGTAGTGTTCCATGATTCATTGTTTGCGTATAACACCCAGTACTCCATTCAATACATGCCCTCTTTAATACCCATCACCAGGATTCATTATTTTTTAAATTTATATTTCCCTTATGACTAATGATGTTGAGCATCTTTTCATATGCATATTTTCCACTTATATATCTTTTTTGTCAAGTGATTTTTCAGATCTTTACCAATTTTTTAATTGGGCTGTATGCTTTTTATTGGGTTTTAAGAATTCTTTATATAATCTAGATATAAGTTCTTTATTAGGTGCATAATTTGCAGATCTTTCTGCCCAGTTTGTGGCTTGTCTTTTCATCCTCTTAACAGTGTCTTTCCATATCAGATAAAGGGCTAGTATCCAAAATTTACAAAGAACTTATCAAACTCAACGCCCAAATAACAAATAATCCAATCAAGAAATGGGCAGAAGACATGAACAGACATTTCTGTGAAGAAGACATACAAATGCCAACACACACATGAGAAAATGCTCAACATCACTCAGCATCAGGGAAATACAAATCAAAACCACAATGAGACACCACCTCACACCAGTCAGAATGGCTAAAATTGACAAGTCAGGAAACAACAGATGTAAGGATACAGAGAAAGGGGAGCCCTCTTATACTGTTGGTGGGAATGCAAGCTGGTGCAGCCACTCTGGAAAGCAGGATGGAGGTTCCTCAGAAGTTTGAAAATAGAGCTACCCTATGACCTAGCAATTGCACTACTGGGTATTTACCCCAAAGATACAAATGTAGTGATCCGAAGGGGCACCTGCACCCCAATGTTTACCACAGCAATGTCCACAATAGCCAAACTGTGGAAAGAGCCCAGAAGTCCATTGACAGATGAATGGATAAAGAAGATGTGGTGTATATGTATATATATTTATATACACACATATACATATATATGTGTGTGTATATATACATATATATGTATATATGTATACACACACACACAATGGAATGCTACTCAGCCATCAAAAAAATATGAAATCTTGGCATTTGCAACAACGTGGATGGAACTGGAGGGTGTTATGCTGAGTGAAGTAAGTCCATTAGAAAAAGACAATTGTTAGATGATCTCACTCATATGTGGAATTTAAGAAACAAAACAGAGGATCATGGGGAAGAGAGGAAAAAATAAGACGAAATCAAAGAGGGAGACAAACCATAAGAGACTCTTGAGCACAGGAAACAAACTGAGGGTTGGTGGAGGGGAGAGAGGTGGGGGGATGGGGTAACTGGGTGATGGACATTAAGGAAGGCACGTGATGTAATGAGCACTGGGTATTATATAAGACTAATGAACCACTGACCTCTACCTCTGAAACCAATAATATATGGTAATTGAATTTGAATAAATTTTTAAAAAAGTGTCTTTCAAAGAGAAGTTCTTAGTTTTAATGACGTTTACTTTATGGAGTGTTTTTAATATTGTATTTAGGAAATCTTTGCCTAACCCAAGGTCACAAAGATTTCCTCCAGTGTTTTCTTCTAGAAGTTTCATAGTTTTCAGCTTCACATTTAAGTTTTATCTATTTTGAAGTAATTTTAAAATATTGTGTAAAGTAGGGATCAAATTTTATTGCTTCCTATATTACTGAAGCTCTGTTATTGAGTGTATATAAATTTATCATTGTTATATCTTCCTGATGCATTGACACTTTTATCATTATAAAATGTTTCAGAATTTTGTTTCTAGTAATACTTGTTTTATTAATCTGTTTTGTCTAAAACAAGTAGAGCCGCTCCAGCCTTCTTAGGGTTATTTACCTGGCATATTTTCCCCCATCTTTTTATTTTCAATTGATTTGTATATTTGTATTTAAAAGCATCTCTTTAAACAGGATATAATTGGTTCTTGTTTTTTTTTTAATCTAGTCAGATAATCTTTGCCATTTGATTAGAATCTTTTGTCTACTTTTATTTAATGTAATTACTGATATGGTCATATTTAGGTCTGACATTTTGCTATTTGTTTTCTATTTGTCGCATCTGTTTTTTGTTCTTCTGTTCCTTCTCTTCTGCCTTAACCATTAATCAAAGAATTTTAGTAATCTATCTTAATTTCTCGGTTGACCATTTAGCTATATCTCTTTGCATTATTTTTTAATGCTTTCTGTGGGGATTATAATCTGCATCTTTAAGCTACCCAAATGCATCTCAAGTTAATACAGCATTGCTTCAGGTGAAATATAGGAAACCTGCAATAGTATATAACATTTATCTTCATTTTTAGTGTTGTTATCGTATACTACATCTACATACAGTGTTATAATTTGCTTTAAACAGTCATATAAGTTTTTATAAATAAATTATATGGAAAAAGCATGTACATGTGTATTTCAGTCCTTCCTTTGCACCCAAGTTGTCAGCTGGTATCATTTCCCTTCAGCCGGAACCAGTCTCTTTAGTATTTCTTGTAGGGGAAGTTTCCTAGTGACACATTCTCTGTTTTTATTATCTAAAAATGTTCTTATTTTATCTTCATTTTTTTGAAGGATAGTTTAGCTGGATATAGAATCCTTGGTTGACAGTTTTTCATCTTTCAGCACATTGAATATGACAGTTCCACTGTCTTCTGTCCTCCATTATTTCTTATGAGTTGCCAACTGATAATGGTATCATTGTTTTCCTTGGATATAATAGATCATTTTTTTCTTTTGCTGCTTTCAAAATTTTCTCTTTGTCTTTGGCGTGAAGTTTCTGATGTGATTAGGAGTGGTTTGCTAAGAGGTTCTTTGAGCTTCTTAGATCTGTAAGTTAATGTTTTTCACAAAATTTGTGATTTTGGGGGGTCCATTAATTATTTCTTTGTATATGTTTTCTGCTCCTTTCTCTTTTTCCCTTCTAGGACTTCAGTTGTACATATGTTGGGCCTTTTGATTTTTGTCTCACAGATCTCTAAGACTCATTCTTATTTAATATCTTATTCACTATTTTTTTCTCTCTTCTTGATATTGGCTATTTCCTGTCTTCAGATTTCCATATTCTTTTTTTTTTTAAAGATTTTATTTATTTATTTGTCAGAGAGAGAGAGAGAGAGCACACAGGGAGCAGCAGGCAGAGGGAGAAGCAGGCTCCTCACTCAGCAAGGAGCCCGATGCAGGACTTGATCCCAGGACCCTGGGATCACGACCTGAGCCGGAGGCAGATGCTTGACTGACTGAGCCACCCAGGCGTCCCCAGATTTCCATATTCTTTTTTATCTTTTGTTATCAATCTGCTAGTGAACCTATGAATGCATTCTTCAGTTATTGGCTTTTCACCCCTAGAGTTTCCTTTTCTTTTGTGGTTTCCATTTCACTGTTGAGATTCCCTATCTGCACACTCACTAAGACTATACTTTATATTTAATTATTTGAAAATGTTATCCTTCTATACTTCTAACATGTTTATAATAAACATTCTGAAATCTTTGCTAAATGCAATATCTAGCCCATTCAGCGTCAATTAATATTACTTATTTCTTTCAATGTCTAATAATCTTAGGTTGAAACACATATATTGTAGATATATTTTGAAGTAAGGCTCTGATTCTGTTGTGTTCTTCCAAGGATTATTGAGTTTTTGTTCCTAGTAGGCAGTTAGCTTGCCTAGACTCAAACTGCAAACTGTCACTCCATGATGTGCAGCAGGTGATAATCTCTGTTCAGTTCTTACAGCTTCTAGCTGCTGCTTTTCTTTTTCTCTAGCTGCTACTTTTCTTTAGTCTGGCCTCTAACTAGCCTATCCAGCACCTGTATAGTTTGTTGATTCTCAAAAAAACCCACAGACTTAAAATTTTTAATTCTTTCAGTTTCAGCTTTTCAAGGATAAACTCTCCTCCACCTTCTGACTGTTTTAGACATTTTCCTGTGTTTAAATACTTTTTTTTCCAACACACACATTATAATTGTTCTCTGCAGGAGGGTTTGCTTGACCACTTTACTCTGATTCTATTAACAGAAGTTGATGGCAAATAATTTTTTTTTTTTTTAAAGATTTTATTTATTTGACAGAGTACAAGCAGAGGGAGAGAGAGGGAGAAGCAGGCTCCCTGCTGAGCAAGGAGCCTGATGTGGGACTCGATCCCAGGACCCTGGCATCATGACCTGGGCCGAAGGCAGCCGCTTAACTGACTGAGCCATCCAGGCGTCCCGGCAAATAATTTTTTTAAGGATTTATTTATTTTAGAGAGTGTGCACGTGTGAGTGGTGGGGAGAGGCAGAGCAAGAGAGAGAGTCTCGAGCAGACTCCCTGCTGAGCATGGAGCAAAACACAGGGCTCAGTCTCACAACCCTGAGATCATAACCTGAGCCAAAATCAAGAGTTGGACGCTCAACTGACTGAGCCACCTAAGTGCCTCAAAAGCAAATAATTTAAAAACCACTCCTTAGTTGAAATATAACTACCAAATAAAATTTAGGATGGCAATGAAATGGTCAAGTCAAGTACAGTCTACTCATTCTTGAATTTTTGTGTAGTTTCCAGACAGCTCTGTGCCCCAAGAGTCATTGGGACTTTGTTAAATAATATTTTGCATTTTAATCTCAGTTTTGTATACTATTGTTGCATTTTATTTGAAGCTATTAGACCAATGTTGAAATATTACAGAGCAAAGATGTCTTGAAAGAGGCCAAGATCAAGTGGAAATGGGGGTTGGAGCTACCAAAAAAGGGCAAAAGAATATCAACCTTAAACGAACTATAGTAGTTCTTCCCTTTGAGTATTTTCAATTGTAAACACTTTGTGCTTGCAGTCATTTACATCTGCATAATTATAACACCTTTATTTTACTTAATATGCAGGAAAATCTTTTTTTATTTTTTAAAGCTTTTATTTATTGAGAGCGAGAGCATGAGGAAGGGGGGAGGGGCAGAGGGAGAGGTGAAGCAGGCTCCCTGCTGAGCAGGGAGCCCTACACAGGGCTCAATCCCAGGACCCTGGGATCATGATCTGAGCTGAAGACAGACGCTTAACCGAATGAGCCACCCAGGCACCCCTGCAGGAAAGTCTTCTTCTGTATTAAACCCAACACTTCCTTTGAGTGATGTGCATCACTTTGGCCATATACTGAGAGCTGAGGATTGATTCTTGGTAGGAAACAGGATCTGAATGGGAAAATTGGAAAGCTTCCTGGTGTTTTTGAAAAAGATTCCCCAACGTGCCCTTTCCTGGATGTCTCTCTCTCTAATATCACACACACGTATACAAACATATTCTAAAGACTTTATTATACATTTTTTGACATCTGTATCTCTTAAGGCAGTTATTATATTCCATGTGGTGTTTTGATTGGACTTTTGTTTGCATATATGGTACTAGATTGAAAATTATTGGAAGGTAGAGAAATCTCTTGGTTGTTTTTATATTATCAACAGCCTAGGATAGTGCCTTGAAGGAAATGGCACTTTTAATAGGAAGGGAGAGAGTGTTGCTATTCCATAACTTAAATAGCACCTCTTCCATTGAAAAAGATTTGTTTTCAGGGCACCTGGGTGCCTCAAATGGTTAAGCATCTGCCTTTGGCTCAGGTCATGATCTCAGGGATTGAGATTGAGCTGGGATTGAGCCCCGCATCAGGCTCCCTGCTCAGCAGGGAGTCTGCTTCTCCCTCTCCCTCTACTACTCCCGCTGCTTGTGCTCTCTCGCTCTCAAATACATAAATAAAATCTTAAAAAAAAAAAAAAAAGATCTGTTTTCTCAACAATAATAGGAAACCCTGTGCAGGTGTTTGGTTGAATTCCATCAAGGGACTGGGCTAGTTTGCTTTATTTAATTAGTTTGTTTGTTTAGTTAGTTAGGTTAGTCACCATATAGTACTTCATTAGTTTTTGATGTAGTGTTCCATGATTCATTGTTTGCGTGTTTTTTAAATAAAAATTTTACCATGCTGGGTATAGTGACTATGTACTTCAGTTTCTCAATTGTTAAATGAACTTAATAGGAGTACCTACCTACAGAGGTTTGGGGATTAAATGAGATCATCTCTGAGTATACAAATACATTACCTCAAAACTTTATTGAGTTTTTATTAATAATAATCACAGACTTCACAGTCTTTCATAGTGAAAGACAATAGCAGTCTTTTATTTTTATGATGTGTATCATAACCCATAAGACCTTGCATTCTCTGGGCTGCCATGTTAAAACTTTGTAAAAGCTAGAAATTTTATGAGTTAACAATGGCAAGTAACTATTCATTTAAGAATTAGATTCTTCTTGAATTTGATCAGAAGATGGACCTAACTTCATCTGTTGCTGATTATTATCATAACAGAATGTGCTGTTGGGATTTTAGCCAAGACACTAAGGTACAATAGTGTGAAATTCAAAAGTGACATATTTCAAGAACCAATTAGAGGCTCTAAAACACATAAGAAGGACACTTATGGGTCAAGGAAGAACATTTTGTGAGGATTCTTCCACAAAATTACGCTATGGCTTCTTTTATCGCATGGGAGAAGTAGAGGTGCATGCTCTCTCGCTTGATATCTAGTGAGGGGAACTTGAGAGGGACCATTTAGAGATTTAAAGAGTTCTCTTCAGTTAGGGGGACCAGAGGACTGGGGTCTGAATCCCCTAAAAAATCCAACAAGGAGAGAACTATAGCTGGCTAACTGCTCCCATCGGCAAAGCTATCCAGGAGGTGATTGTGTTGGAATTTGTCTACACTCCCACATGTGTCAGGGCAAAGCAATATGAATGTTTCCTGTACCTCAGAGGCAGGCCTAGTGCAGGAGAGGGGCAGTCTGGAGCTGTTTTGATTCCTGCCCAGATACACTGCCTACAAGGACAATGAAGCTACAACAGTTGGGTTTTTAAGTAACAGCAAGAAAGCCAGGAGGAAAATGAATTATTCTTGTCAGTGGAGCCAGAAGGTCTCTGAGGTGAGACTCTGAAGAACCCACAAAAGTGCATCTGAGAAGAGAGTCAGCTTCAAACATGATCCGACAGGTCTTTTGGCAGGACCACTTATGATGGCGTCTGCCTTCCTTGTCCCAGCTTCTCTCTTCCCCATCCCTGCTGTAGAGAGTATGGCAGCAAGGGAAGGGGGGAAGAGGTCATGAAAAGGGACAAAGCTGGGGTTGGGGAAAAAAGGTAGGTGTTAGATCCTCTTTCAAGATCAGCAGACTCAGGGGGAGTGACTTGCCTAAGGAGATATTGTAGGGCCAAGGGATTTGGACCTAAATCTGTTTGTTGTTTAGCCCATATTTACTTAGGTCCCATTCGTTTTTTATACTTTCTAAGAAGAATTTATAGACTTAATATCTTGTGAGATCACTCATTTCTTTGGTAGAAAATTACCCTAATTTGTATTCAGTATTTATTTCTCTTTTTTTGGTTCCCTTTTGTTGTAGTTTTTACAGAGTCAGACAGGAAATTATGACTTCTGATTCTTAAGGGTTTTTTTTTTTTGTGAAAGATAACATACTTACAGAAAAAAAGGAAAAAGTGTGTATGTGGTTTCATAAATAAAGTGATACCCAGAAACTATTATCCAGGTCAACAAATAGTCTACCTGTGTATGTCTTGATTCCCTTAGCACAAGAACTAAGCCCAGACTCTAGGCAGATGTTCAATTCTTAACTACTGATTCCAAATGATTATAATTCTATTTCCTCCCCCTAAGTGTTAACTACTATCCTGACTTCCAGTGGTCATCATTTCTTCAGTTCGACCACCTAGGCATGCATTCCTAAATATAACTCATTTTTTAAAAAAGATTTTATTTATTCATTTGACAGAGACACAGCGAGAGAGGGAACACAAGCAGGGGGAGTGGGAGAGGGAGAAGCAGGCTTCCCGCTGAGCAGGGAGCCCGATGCGGGGCTTGATCCCAGGACTCTGGGATCATGACCCGAGCCGAAGGCAGAAGCTAACGACTGAGCCACCCGGGCGCCCCAATATAACTCATTTTTTAAAAAATGACTTCCCATAGACTAGAAATTTCTTAAAACCATAGATAAGAGGTTAGAGATTAATAGTGTTTGGGTTATAGGAGAATGATTTGATTAAGAATACAAACTTCTCAAGAATTCAGTTAAACACAAATAATTGCTCTGCTAGTTATAATTAGTACTGGCAAGTCCTTTGAGCTGTGATTCAGATTTGCTTCTAATTTATTCCAACTCCCTCCCATTCCAAAAAGTAATAGCTTTTTTTGCACTAATATTGTTCTAAATATGTATTATATCCTATGGGATAAGGACAAATGCACTTTGCCATATCATAATGTCCCTTTTGTCCCTCTTTTACAGCATGGGTAAGTTCTCTGTCCATGGGGATGATTTTCTTTTGCTGCCCAATAGCCAGTGTCTTCACAGACATGTTTGGTTGTCGGAAGACAGCTGTTGTGGGTGCTGCTGTTGGATTCATTGGACTCATGTCCAGTTCTTTTGTAAGGTAAGGACTTGGTTCTTCATGCTGCTTTTCAAGAACTGTTAGATACCATAGAGTCGTTCCTTCAGAAACTTTGCTGTTTACAAGGAAAAACCCTCCTTTTCATTGCATAAGCTTTAAGCAGTATGACTTAAACAGTGTTATCCAGAGCAGCAAGTCAGAGCTTCATGATTTGAATGTTTTTGCTTGTAGCTCTCTCATGTTTTTCATTCAATTTCGTTTTTTACCCACTGATCAGAAGCTACCAAGCTTTCAGAGGCGCAAGGGGAAATGTGATATAAATTCCAGGTGTCGAACCCACTTTCCTATAGTTCAAGTTCTGCCTTCTTAGGAGAGCCTTCTCTAGCAACACCAGGTCACATCAGTATTCCTGCTCGGAATCCTTTTTACACTAACATGATTGTTATTTACTGACTTAAATTGCACTTCTTCAGTTGTCAAGCTTCAGCAGTTGGAACGAGCTGTTACTGAGGTGAAAATTTAGAAGTAAAAGAGGCTCAGTAGCAGTGAAAATGCCATCATTTGTGCTTATGTGCTTTACTCTGTAGGAGAGATATGAAGCTAATATCACCCAGCATTTAGTATTTAAAATAGTGTGCAAGAAAGTGTTTCCGAATTATATCCATGGCTGTCTGGTTTTCCAACTGACAGCTTTACAATACTGCAGAATAATTGTTCAGATATAGATGTTCATGATGATACTGTGTTGTCAGTACTATTTTTAACATATGCTTTGAAAAAGGCAGAGAAATGTATAATAGATCTAAATAAAAATAGCACCTTAAGAAGTAAGTTGCAGTTACGTGGGAAAACTGAGGCAGAATGAATAAAGTATTATTTATATTTTGTTCTATATTATTATTTGGGGTAGATGTCTTGTTTCACTAAGCAGATTATGAGAAGGGCATTTTCACATTTTTAATATTTTTTTTTCACCAAGTACCTGGAATGTATAGCTGCTAAATATATGATATGGAATAGAGTAGAGATTCAGTAAAGGGTGATCAGAATGAGGTAAAATTAATTCGGGAGAGCCCAGGAGTGACTCCTGAGACCCTTTTGGAGATTGTGCTAGCTGTGGGTGACTAGAGGGGAAAGGGCATCTTAGAGAGAGGATTGCCAACATGCCTTGATTTTATCAGATGCTAGAGTTCCTTATGATTACCTTAGCATATTGCTAGACTAGTAGTATTGTTCAAAATTTAATTATTAACCAACTTTATCTGTGTTAGTTTCTAATAAATGATTTGCCTTTACTACTGATATATAGCTTTTTGAATGGACTTTTCAAAAGAAAAAACTTCAGTTTTCTTTTAGTCCTTACCTTAATTGTTTCAAAGAATGTAATAATATGATCCTTGACCTTCATAAGAGATGTGTAATTATTTTTGGTTAAACTATAAAATTCTTAATCCTTTATTATTATTTTGAGGTCTACATGGCCTTAAAACTTACAAGGTGGGATCACTAATAACATATTTCACGAAGTCTTTCTGCAGTCAGAGTATCATTTCTTGTTATCTTGCACAACACTGAGAACCGCGCAATACAGGGGCGAAGGTTGGTCTACAGCCCTTAGGCCAACAAAAATGAGGTATAACTGCTTCTCTGTGCAAATGTTTCTGACATAACCTTGTGGAGAAAGTTTCAAATGCAGCTTTTCCTTTGAATAGATTGCTTGGTAAGTGCCTGGGAAATCTCAATAAAAATAAAATAATGAGTTTTCATTGTAAAAGTATAATTTTTCAAAGCTTTTATTGAGACGAGGTTTTTTGTTAGTTTCATCCCTGTCGGGCTCGCTGAAGCCCCTCCCGGCCCTGTCCTTGCTGAGCTGTGCAGAGCACAGCAGGTGCCACCGAGGGCGGCTCGGCTCACCGGAACTCCACGGAGAGAGGAAGGAGGGACAAAATCTCAGATGGCCTTCCTGGTCATTTTTCACACACTTAAGGCATTTTATTATCCATTCAGGTTGAATTAGCATCTTTTTAGTGTCCTATTCTTGACGTATTAAGTTTTTCACCTCTTTTTGGTAAGTCTTTACTTGTATACAATAGGCTGATGAACTGAATACCCACGTTGCTATGAGGTTTTATTCTGCCAAGCACTCGCGACGAATAACGACCGCTCCTCCATCTTTTTCATCTTTACACAGCTCCATCGAGCCTCTGTACCTCACGTATGGAGTCCTGTTTGCCTGTGGCTGCTCCTTTGCCTACCAGCCTTCGCTGGTCATTTTGGGCCACTATTTCAAGAAGCGCCTCGGCCTGGTGAATGGGATCGTCACCGCCGGCAGCAGCATCTTCACAATTTTGCTGCCTTTCCTATTACGGGTCCTGACTGACAGCGTGGGCCTCTTCCACACACTGAGGGGCCTCTGCATCTTCACGTTTATTCTCTTTCTGGCTAGCTTTACTTACCGACCTCTTGTTCCAAATGCCAGAGACAAAGAGAGTGGAACCAAAGGAGGCAACAGATTCTCCCTGTTTTCCAGGAGGAAGTTTGGTCCTCCACAAAAAGTTTTCAATTTTGCCATCTTCAAGGGGACCGCTTACGCGGTTTGGGCAGTTGGAATACCACTTGCACTTTTTGGATACTTTGTGCCTTATGTTCACTTGGTGAGTACGCTTCTTTGGCTTTGCTGGTAATGGGTATTACTATTTCATACAGGAAAAGTTCTTAGAAGAGCAAGATAGATCACACTGAAGTTGGCCTTGCCTTAAGCATTATCCTGGTTGTAATTCAGGGACTCTCGAAATTCAGGGTCCCTTAAGACAAGGTCAACACATCCAGCAGATCATTAAATAGAGGGTATGTTTCGTGGTGTGCATTGGTATTTAAATTTAATTTAATTTAAAAATTGCCAAACCTAAATAAACAGAAACAACTTTTAAAAATTAAAAAAAAAAAAAAAAAAAGGAAGGCTAAAATACTAGAACGGATGTCATCAATACAAAAACTTAATAGGTCACATTTTCTCTAAGTAGCTTACAAATCATAATCAGGGACAAAGATGGTGCAGTGATTTTGCCAACATCAATTACTTTTTGACAAAAGGGTACAGAAATGAGGTAAACTGTAAAAGCCAATGGCCTTGGCACAAAGAAGCATTACATCTACTTGTGGGATACTTCTGGGAAAATGGGAATTCTTTTCAGAGGAATTACTAAAATGAGAGAAATGGTAGCAAGTTCCAAATGTGGGGAGAACAAGATTTCACAGGAAATTAAGAATTCAAGTGCTCAAGCAATTTATATTGTTTACTTCTATCTCAAAGGCAAATTTAAGCCTCTTGATACTGATACAAGAATTAGCAGTATCTGAAGTATTTGCCCCTGGCGAAATTTGCTCAAAGTGCTTATTTATGTTTCTTCCTTTTTTCTTACTGTTGTGGCTAAAATGTATTTACAGTTCAACATGGTTGATAAATGATAAAAATGATGCTAGGATACACTTTTATCTGTACACTATGTGTATGAACTTGGATCTTCTCTAGCTTTTAGTCTACTTTTGGACATTCATGCAATTTTAAAGTTTTGGTGGAAGTTGGTAACAGCTCAAGGAATTCTGGGCTCAAGGAGTCAGCTAGTAAACTATGTCATCAACTCTTTGTGGGTTCCTATGCTGAATTCAGAAAGGAATTAAGTCAAGGAAACAGGAAGAGGAATGGTAAGCAGTCCTGGATCTAAGAATAATTTTGATTTCTCAATTCCTCTTATTCTCATTTTGGCACAAGTGTTGAAGAAGCAACTGGGATGACCAATGGGAGGCAGGGAGAAAGAATAGTTTTTAGTACTCTGAGTCACTTGGCATTCTGCAGAGACTGAGGTACTAGGTAAAATGCCCTAGCGTGTGACCCCTGTCACCTGTGTAGTGTGTGGCTACATCTTGACCTGATAGTCCATTTTCACACTTTTAGGAAGGCATATCTAAACCATCTGAAGCTATTTTTTTGTTAGAATATAGATCCATTGTTGGAAGGGTCTACTTTATCAACTATCTTTTCTGTAGCTTTTATGGTTAAAACACTTGTGATGTCCTTCTCAAAGATAAGAAGATTTTAAAAAAATTTTTCTTTGGTGCTACAAAGTGAGCACATGCAGAGAAATCAGTATCTCAGTTTTGTTAATACCAGACATTTGCCTAAGGACAAGGGGTGGGTGACTGTGTAGTTATTTCTGGTAACATATTTATAATTTGTAAAATAATTTCACATCTATTATTTCATCTGACCTTCACAAAAAACCTGTGAAGTAGGCAAAATAAACAGTATTAGCCCACATTGCTCAGGCTGGAAAACAGATCCATCATTAGCCAAGATGTTAAGCGACTTCTGGTTCCCATTCAAAGATGTTAAGTGAAATGACTCTGCCTAAGGAAATTTAACAAATATGTTATTGGTCGTCGTCATCTTCTTAAAGTAAATCAAATTTCATAACGAAGGATGAGTCAGACAGTATTACATTATTGTCATCAGGAGGCTGTAAATCAGCTAGTACACAGAACAATAAGGCCTCTGTTAACTCTGATAACAAACCAGGTCTTTTTTCTGCCTTCTCTCCTTCCAGGCATGTTTTCTTAACAAAGGTGTTGATATTTTTCATTTGTGCTTTTCTCTTTGTCAAACTGGTAGAGAGCACTGAAAGCCATGTTGGAGAGGAAACACCAGACAGCTAAATGCCGCATGGGCTGTTTAAATCCCGTGTTTGATGGGTGCATGGAGTTTGTCACTGTGTTGTAAATTACGGTTTGGATTGTGGATCCTTAACTTAATTCAGGCTTCATGGATCCAGGCTTCCTCTTAAAGGAGGAAAAGGTGTCTCCTGTCATCTTTCCAAACACAAGTAGATGTTCAATTCATATTAAACCCTTTATTGGGTGTTGGAGGGAATACAGACGGGAGTATAAGAACCTGTCGAAAGAGCATAAAATCTAGTAAATGTAATAATAAAAGCTGTTATAGTTGGTAATTTTTACATACATTATCTTATTTAATCTTCACAGCAGTGGAGTACTTGTGATGTAACATCTTCATTTCACTGATGAAAAGACTGAGGAACTGAGAGATTTAAAAACTTGCCTGGGGTCACAGAAATAGTGGTTGGTAATAACTGGTGTGGCACTTTTATTCCAGAGGCAGTGTTGTATCTTGGGTAAAGGTAAGGGCTCTGCAGTTAAGACAGATCTGGGTTTTGTCCCTGACTAGTTGCAGGACCTTGAGTAACATCTGTGACAATCAGTTTCTTCATCTACAAAATAGGGATAAACCCAATTTTGTAGAGTTGGTGTAAGGATTAGAGAAAATGTCTGTAAAGCATCTATCCAGTTCTGGTATAAAAATGAGAGATATTTTAATTTAAAGACCATGTGATTGCCAATTGAGTGGTTTTTAAGTGAGGGCTATAAAAGAGTCAAAGGAGAAAGATGATACCCATTTGGAAAAGTGGTTAGTAAAAGCTTCACAGGATTGGAGTTGGGCCTTGAGCATGAAATTTGGTGTTAAATTCAGATTCTTAATCAACTAGGGAACTAAGTGATTAAGTTAAAAATTCTAAGATTTTTACCTGTTAGACTATACATGATGATTTGAGAGAGAATATGTATGCTTTGTGTCAGTCTTGCTTTTAAAGCAGGGTTGGAGGTTTTGTCTTTTAGTAGTTGACTTTTTTTTTTTTAAGATTTTATTTATTTTTTTGACAGAGACACAGCGAGAGAGGGAACACAAGCAGGGGGAGTGGGAGAGGGAGAAGCAGGCTTCCCGCCAAGCAGGGAGCCCGATGCAGGACTCGATCCCAGGACCCCGGGATCATGACCGGAGCCGAAGGCAGATGCTTAACCAACTGAGCCACCCAGGTGCCCCTAGTAGTTGACTTTTAAAGATGAAGAATCATATTGCTTCCTGAAAGCTGTCAAATGATCTCTCTTTTAGGCCTACCCACTTATAATCTCCACTGTGAGGGTACAAATCTTATAGATCAATTTAGGTGAAGCCTAACTTTCTAAATAACCATGTTAGTAGCATCTGCTTCAGTTTTTATTATTTGCCCCTTTTGCCTGAGAGTCATTTTGCTTTGTTTCTAGGCTACATCTTTATGGCTTCTCCTTATCCAGTTTTTCTTCATTAGTTTCTAGAAGCATAGTGCTCTCTCAGTTTTCCTCCTACCTCTCCATCACCCCGTAGTATCTTTGCTGGTTCCTTTTTCACCCTGACCCTTAATATCAGTGTGTCCTAGAGCTTCTCCCTCATCTTTGTATCTACTTACTCCACTGGTGATTTCATCCAGTCTCCTCAGGTCAAACATTGGATATATGCCAGTCACTCTAAATTTGTATTTCTCACCCAGACCTCTTTCCTAAATTCTCTACCAGACTTTTAGAACCAACTGCCTACTTAATATTTCCACTTGCATGACCGTTAGGTGTTTCAGATTTAACATGTCCAACCCTGAAGTCCTGGTCTTACCCCTTCACAAGCCTGCTCTGCCCCTAGCCATCCCTATCTCAGGAGATGGCAGTTTCATCCTTCTAAGTAATCAGGCCCAAAACTTTGGATTCATCGTTGGCTCTTCTTTCTTTCATACCACACTCCTGATCCACGCTGGAAATTCTGGTGGTTCTCCTTTCAAAATATATCCAGGATCTGACCACCTTTCATCATCCTCACTACTACCCCATAGACCAGGCCACCATCATCCCTAGCCCGGATCTGTGCATTTGCCTCGGAACTGGACTCCCTGCTAACTTCCCTGCCCGCTGCAGTCTGTTCTCTATATAGAGACCACCAGTGTTCTTTCAACACATAAATCACTCTGCTCAAAATCCTTCATGGGCTCTCCATTTCTCTGAGAGTAGAAACTCATGTCTATAAGGTACTCTATCATCTGGCTCCTCTTCCCTGTCTGATCTCATCTTCTGTTTTTGCCTCCCTTGCTCCTGCCACACTGCCCTGTTTGCTATTCACCTTTTTTTTTTTTTTTTTTAAGATTTTACTTTTAAGTAATCTCTACACCCAGCATGGGGCTTGAACCCCATAATCCGAAGATCAAGAGTTGCACACTCCTCTGACTGAGCCAGCCAGGCACCCCGCTATTCACCTTTTACTGAGGCATACCCTGACCACCTGGTTAAAACTCCCTTCTTCCCTCTCCCCGCCCACAGCATTCCCAACCCTGCTCACACTGCTTTTTTTCTTTTTCCATAGCATCTAATACCTTCTAACATATTACATAATTTATTTATTATGATTAATTTATTTATTATGATTATTATTTGCTATCTCTATGTATATCTCTGCTAGAATATAAACCTCATGAGGCTAAGGATCTTTTTTTGTTCAGTGAGAGATCCCAAACACCTAGCACAATGCCTAGTGCACAGGTAAGTCTAAAGCAACACTCTATAAGCAATATTCATTTTCTCACCATTTCAGTCTTTAAAATTCTCTATTTGATGCCATAATGATTTTTTACATTTTACACATTTATACATTTTTCCCATTTTATAGGACCTGATGGTATTCATATTCATTAAACAGTTAATAACTCAGACTCTGCAGACCTCAGAATAATTGACACTAATGCCATCTGTTAATGGAGTAAAGAATTGATGTTTTGCTTTGACCCACAGCTTTATTTGCATATGTTGAAATTGTCACTTGATAAGTAGAAGAAATTTCTCTGTCTCTGTCACTATTGTAAGTATATGGAAGGAGGAAATAGGAACCCTTTGTGGCCATCCCCATTAATTAGGAAAGCTAGATAGTTGGTGTCTGCCCTACTGGGTAGCAACTGAAAATCTCAAAGAGCCGTAGGTGGAGTGTGTAAGGGTAGGGTAGGATTCAGAGCTATAGTCTGACCAAAAGTCTGCTTTGGTAGGCACAGGGCCACATCAGTGAGATGACTGATAAATGTCTAGGAATGGCAATGACTATTAACTTTTTTCAGTGACCTGAAGTGCTCCATCCTCAATACGAGGGTGATGATTTAGTTTTAATTACTTTCACATTTCTCCATCACTACTCACCTCGAAAAGCAGCTATTGAGTACCTATGTTCTTTGACTCTAGAACATATGGTAGTTGGGTCGAATTTTAGTTTTTAAGCTTTAGACCCACGTAGTTCTCTATCAAAGAGAAGATGACTGACTCGTGTTGTAATCTGCAATATATGTGTTTATTAGCCTGTTTTCAAAAACTCCGTGATAAGACAGGAATGTGTCATTTTTGTGTCAGGAAGTGATTATTCTCAAAAGAAACTTTGATCTGGTGGGAAGACCCATTTATCTGATTCTATGATTAAAGACCCGATCATTTGCCTGCTGACAGGGCAATTAAATGGACACCAAGTCCAGTTGTAATTAGAATGAACAAGTTGTATTTTTAAACTAGAAATGAAACTTTGAGACAAACATGCCAATAAATGAGATTGTAGTACCTCAAGAGACATTTTCTAACTTTGATGAATGCCACATGCTCTCCTGGGTCAGTACAGGAATGTCACTGTTAGACCTCACTGGTCAGGGCCCCTCTGTTCATATTGTGAAAGCAGGAATCTACTCCAAGCCAGAGCTCAGGGCGCTGAGCCATGCAAATGGGAACAGCATACATGTTTTCATCAGTTTGTGGCTTCCTCAGAGGGAGATTCAGGTAACATTTGTCAAGAATCTATAATACGTCAGGCATTTGCACAAAATCTCATGTACCTATCACAAGAATGAGTATATCAGGTATAATAAATAACTACAAACTTAGGGCTAAGGAAACGACTCTCGTTCGGGTTCACTCACTGAGTTATGCTCAGGGCTGGGATTTGAACACAGGTGTTGGACTCCAAGTCTCATGTTCTTTTTATGAAAGAGTCTGCTGTCCTTCATCAAGTCACCGCACACATGGAGTGCTGCCTGTTACCAAGCGCAGTGTTCTTTGCCTTGCAAGGTTCCCTTCCATTCTCAGAACTAAGAAAAGAGGCAGTGCTGGACTGGGCCATCCCCGCACTCAGAGCCTGCTGCACAGCCACGGAGAGGACTATGCAGGAAATGGGCTTCTGTTCTAATGTAATGCGCATGAGAGGATGTCATGTAACCATATTCCAGCCCCTTCATCTCCTCTTCTGATTTCTAGCACGTTGTGGATGTGAGAAAACTGAATTGCTTTTCACAGTCTTTGGCAAGCAGAACATGGAATATACATAGTCTTATGTGAGGTTTTGATTTCTATAATAAACATTAAGTATAGCAGAAGAAAAAATGGACAAATGTAAAAATTTACAGCAAGGTCTGTCATATATTTGGTTAACATAAGTACTATTATAGGAAAAAGGGAAAAAAATAAATTGCTTATATTTTAGAGTTACATATAAACTGAGGCCACTGATAGATCATTAGTGTCCTGAGAAGGGCCTAGAGAGTCCTTGTGTTGGAAAGCTGTTCCTTCTCTTTTGTTAATGTGTAAATTTCACCAGGTTTTTTGTTTTGTTTTTAAGTTTCTCAGGTTTTATTTGTTAAAATACACTTCTGAGTAATTTCAAAATTTAACTGTTATGTGGATAGTTGCTTATCCCTCAAATGCTTGGATTAGTATCAAATTAAAGTTTGTTGAAGTTTGAAGAACCTAAATTAGCTGGTAAGGGTCCTATTATGATTTTTGTATCAATTAGAAAATAAGTTACTATGATAGAAGATGAATAGGAATAGAAATCTGAACTTGAATCTTCCCTTTGTGAGGCTATACTTGGACCTTGGCTTTAGCCCGTATTTATCAGGTGGTTGTGACAGGTGGAGAGTGTTGTCTGATGCATTGAGAGTACATTTCTGCTAGTTTAACCTTACCTCCAAGTTCTGGAGCATCTCTTTGGAGAAGCCCTTGCAGACACTAGCTCCAGGGATTATAGGGCATAAGAGGAAACAGGCCTGAGTTATATAATTGTCCTGTAGGGAAGAGTCTTTAGCACACAAAGAACATTTGAGGGCTGCACATCTCTTCTGTATTAGCCCCCAGATTGCCCGTGCCACCGTCCATTTTCCCCTGTGCTTTTCCTGCTTTCCGTTCCCATTATCTGTATCTAGCTTTCTGCCTTCCTCTGCCTGCTGGCAGCTCACTTGTAATCAGGAAGTTCATATTCCCTTGTAACAAATTTGGAGAAAAGCTCAGTTAATGGTAGGTAGTGCCTACCATTTGGAGGCAGAATTGCAAACACGGACAGCTGGTGTGCAGTTATGCAATCCAGCTGTGTCTGCATCCATGTCAAATCGAACGGATTCATTCTTGGAGTAACACGGCAGGAACAACTGCAGCACCCAAAGCTCCGAGCATGGTTTCAGGTTCTGCCCAGCCAGGCCTCATAGCCACGCAAGGGTTTGTTTTAAACTACCAGTTTCTTTTCTTTCTTTTTTTTTTTTTTTAAGATTTTATTTATTTATTTGACAGAGAAAGACACAGCGAGAGAGGGAACACAAGCAGGGGGAGTGGGAGAGGGAGAAGCAGGCTTCCCACAGAGCAGGGTGCCCGCCATGGTGCTTGATCCCAGGACGCTGGGATCATGACCTGAGTTGAAGGCAGATGCTTAAGGTGGCGCCCCTACCAGTTTCTTTTAAAGAGATGTAACATTTATTGACTACCCACATTTTTATTAACATTCAGTTTACAAGAGGCTCCCACAAACATTATCTTTCAATGGAGTCTTGGGGCCACACTGTGAGATTGGTGTGATGCAAGGCTCATACCTAGGATAGCCGGGCCTTGAGCCCAGCTCCTCTTCAGAGTGTGGCTTTTAAATAAAATATTTACATACCTGCAAAGATATAACAGTAATTTAGGAGTTGAAAGGGATTATATGCGTGATTTAACTGCACCTTTTTTTTTTTTTATTAGACTAGTAAAGGAACCACGGCACAGAAAGGGTAAGCTGCTTGCCAAACGTCACATAGTTAAAAAAGCAGCAGAACCAGCATAACATCCGAGAATATCAATGGAAAATAAATGGAAGCTTATCGTAGCCTAAAATGTAAATGTGTACGTAGTAGAAACAGAATTTTTAGAGGAACGAAAAAGTTTTCTCATGTAACATTAACCCTGGTCAACTCCTAAGATTCATTTCCTAGTCAGGGGTTGCTTTGCCATTTTGACACGTTCCAGTTCTTCAGAGATGCCATTAGCACTTATACTGGCTTTGCTGTCTTTCTTTTGTGGACCTATTTGGAGCTCAAGGTCAAGGTTTTTGTGTCCTGAGAATACAGGCCTCCTAGTAGGATCCTTGTAAACCAAAGGTTATTGTGTGTTGGGCCAGAACTGGGCTGCTGGGCTGCTAAGCTGATCTCTGCTGCTGTATTTCTCACTGATCACGGTAAGGTTCTGACAGGAGAGAAGCCTTGAGGTTCATTAAATATCCCCAGCCTTGGGGAGGATGGATGCCGTGCTTTAGAAATATTTTAAAATTGATTTATGATAGAATTGTATAGTCTGAAGAGTTTCCCTGTCGATCTTACTTGCTCTATAATCAGATTAAACCCATAAAACGTCATAAAAATATGAAGTTAACATTTAAATTTTGTTTTTAGTCTAGAGGCTAAAAACTGGAGACTAAATACTAGGGGCTAATGGTTTCGTTTTCTCCCTTTTTCTCCTTGGTTTTGGTTTATTATTCTAATTGTGTCGATTGTTACTTTGACATTTATTAGCTAATGCAGAATGTTTTGGTACTTTGCAGAATAAAGTGTAATCACATTGTTTTTTCACCAAATTTTCTAATTTAAGTACAGTTGACCCTTGAAAAATGCAGGGGTTAGGGGCACTGGACCCCCATGCAGTTAGAAGTCTGCAGATAACTTCTAACTTCTCCAAACTTAAATACTAATAGCCTACTGTTGACAGGAAGCCTTACTGATAATAGTCAGTTAAGACATTTTTATGTTATATGTATCATATACTGTATTCTTACAATAAAGTAAACTAGAGAAAATAAAATGTTAAGACAATTAAAAGAGAGGGGTGCCTGACTGGCTTAGTTGGTAGAGCATGTGACTCTTGATCTTGGGATTATGAGTTTGAGCCCCATGTTGGGTGTAGAGATTGCTTAATAAATGGAAGTTTATTGGGGCGCCTGGGTGGCTCAGTCGTTAAGCGTCTGCCTTCGGCTCAGGTATGATCCCAGGGTCCTGGGATCGAGCCCCGCATCGGGCTCCCTGCTCCGCGGGAAGCCTGCTTCTCCCTCTCCCTCTCCCCCTGCTTGTGTTCTCTCTCTCACTGTGTCTCTCCCTGTCAAGTAAATAAATAAAATCTTTAAAAAAAAAAAAAAAAGGAAGTTTATTTATTTATTTTTTTTTTTAAAAGATTTTATTTATTTGACAGACACAGTGAGAGAGGGAACACAAGCAGGGGGAGTGGGAGAGGGAGAAGCAGGCTTCCCGCAGAGCAGGGAGCCCGATGCGGGGCTCGATCCCAGGACCCCGGGATCATGACCTGAGCCGAAGGCAGACGCTTAACGACTGAGCCACCCAGGCACCCCAATAAATGGAAGTTTAAAAAAGTATAAAAAAATACATTTACAGTACTCTACTGTACTCATCGAAAAAAATCTGTGTATAAGTGGACCCACACAGTTCAAACCCATGTTGTTCAAGGATCAAGTGTAATTTTTATTTTATTTTTCTATTTTTCATTTAAGAATAGGCTTATAAATTTCTTTGACACAAGGATATTTGTATAGTGGATTAATTTAAATATCAGGATTCGTCCATTGAGATTCACTATGTTGATTATATATACATGTATAACACCTATATACATTTCTTGCAGGGTTTTTTGTTATGTAATCTGGAAATGTTTCATTCATTTATTTATTCGTTCATTCGTTCATTCATTCATTTTCTTTTCCCCGCAAACTTCCAAAAAGAATATGAAGGTATTTATTTCACACATACATTTTTTAAAATCTCCACACCCAGTGTGGGGCTTGAACTCAGAACCCCAAGATTAAGAGTCATATATTTTACCAACTGAGCCAGCCCAGGCACCCCACACACATACATTTATTATTATTATTATTATTATTATTATTATTATTATTATTATTATTATTTAGTGTCAGGGTTAGAATTTAGTGATTCATCAGTTACATATAGCACCTAGTACTTATTACATCTCCTTAATGCCCATCACCCCATTACCCTATCCTCCCACCCACCTCCCCTCCAGCAACCCTCAGTTTGTTTCATAGATTTTTTTTAAAGATTTTATTTATTTGAGAGAGAGAGAGCAGAGAGAGCAGGAGCGGGGGTAGAGGGGCAGAGGGAGAAGGAGAAGCAGACTCCTGCTGAGCAGGGAGCCCGATGTGGGGCTCGATCCTGGGACCCTGGGATCCTGACCTGAGCTGAAGGTAGATGCTGAACCACCAGCTGAACCACCCAGGCGGCCCTGTTTCATACATTTTTTGATTCAGTTCTCACAGCAACCTTTTATGAGGGAAGCTACACTGATACTGAATAGATTAAGAACCGTGAGGATTGGAGAGGTTTTATTTTGCTCAGGGTTGCACAGTAAGTGGCAGGGGTGTCACTAGAATTAGAACGGGTTATTCCCATTGTTCGGATGTTTTTTTCTGATGTGTGTGTCTTCCTGTAATGACAACTCGCCTGAACAGAATGAAGCATTCATTCGGCAGATACTCACTGAGCCCCTGTTAGGTGCCATTAGCACCTAGTGTAGGTATGGGGATGCAGTGGTGAGAACAGGTATGATCTTGGCTCTCACAGAGCTCGATAAATAAGTAAACAAGGTAGTTTTCAAATAGTGGTATTTTCTTTGAAGAAAATAAAATGCGATGGAAGGTGCTGGTGGGAGGTCATTTCAGTTTGGGAAGTCAGGGACAACCTCTTTGAGGAGGTGACAGTAAGTACCTTCTATTGGTGAAGGACAGAATTAGATATGTGGAAGATACTAAAAATATGACTGCTTCCTATTGCCCTTGGGAAGCCTATGACAGAGAATCTCTCTAGTTTATATCTATAAGGCCAGCCAACAGTTGATGAATTTTTTATCCAGCTTATTTTTATCTGGTGTATTGAAATGTGCATGTTGAAAATTTAAAAGTCTTACATCGGGCCCAAACATTGCCTTTTTTTCAGATACTTTACTTAGTACTTATATCTTCTAAAAATACACTACTCTTCCTCAGTTCTCATGTGGTTATTACGTTAATGATTAGACCTCTCCTCTCCTTCACTTAATCCCCACTTTTTTCAGATTTTTTCCATAGTGTCTGTGCTTTTCTTGCTTTTCTAACCTTGCATTTATTTTCCTGCATATCTCAACATTTGCTGCAATTTGACTACTCAGGTTAGTGAAAATTTGCCCACTTATCAGTTTTGTGCCTCAGGGAGTATTCACCAGTATTTTCCTACTTAAAATGAATAAGGATCTTTATTTCTGGCCACTTAGGATTCATTAATAGTGGAAGTTAAATAGCTACGGAACACTCATCAAAACAAGCTAGTTGGGTTTTTTTTGTTTTGTCTTGTTTTGTTATTTTTTTTTCCTCTTTCAAAGTGTAATATACTAACATAGGAACTTGTTAGTACAGGATATAATACATAAGAAGCCTAGAAAGCTGATCATTTACAAATAAGAAAACTAAAACAGAGCTGCTGCTTTTAGTAAGGCAGTAAGTTGTCATGCATTCCAAATTGTATTTAGTTAAACAAAAAGAAGTATTTGTAGATAATTCAACAGTAGCTTTTAGAAGTGATACATGGTTTATTCAGTCATGAAAATTATCCCTAGACTATAGGCCCCAAACTGCTAAGAGATTTTGAATTAATGGGAGAGAAAGAAATCCACAGACCTCTTTTTTTTTTTTTTTTAAGATTTTATTTATTTATTTGACAGAGACACAGAGAGAGAGAGAGAGAGAGTACAAGCAGGGTGGGTGGCAGGCAGAGGCAGAGGGAGAAGCAGGCCTCCCTTGGAGCAGGGAGCCCGAGGGGCTCAATCCCAGGACCCTGGGATCATGACCTGAGCCAAAGGCAGACGCCCAATGACTGAGCCACCCAGGCGCCCCATCCACAGACCTCTTTTTAACTTCAATTGAAACCAACAATAGCATATTTTTGTCGGGCCCTTATACTATATAATGTATTCAATGTAAGTGTGGGAAAGGCTGGTGAAAACTGGATTTTTCTACAAATAATATTGGGGAGCTTTGTGTGTGAATTGTGACACCTCAGGAAATGGTAAAGAATAAATGGGTAAAGTAGACTGGATACGTTAAAGGGTAGGGACAGAGCCCCCTTTCCTTGGTTCCATCCCTAGCACCTGGCCTGAAGATTGTCTATACATGAGCTATTGTGACAATTTCTCTAAAGTTTACCTCAGGTTGTCTAGCTTAGGCAAACAACAAACATTTAAAAGACAATCGGGGTGCCTGGGTGGCTGATTCGGTTAGCGTCTGATTCTTGATTTCAGCTCAGGTCATGATCTCAGGGTTGTGAGATCAAGCCTCACATTAGGTTCCGTGCTGGGCATGGAGCCTCTCTCCCTCTCCCTCTGCCCCCCCCCAATAAAAAAATAAAGATAGTTAATCAAAACTAGAATCTAATCCCTAAGGATGTATTACTGAAACATAATTTTTCTCTCTGAACGCACCCTTATTTCCAGGTAGCCAAATCAAGACTAATTTATTTGTTTAAAGTTTTATTTAAGTAATCTTTACACCCAGCATGGGGCTTGAACTCACGACCTCAAGATCTCATGCTCCACTAATTGAGCCAGCCAGGCACCCTAAGACTAATTTGTTTGTAAAACAAGTCCAGTATTAACAAACTTGGCCTAATTGGGAATACAAATCAAAACCACAATGAGATACCACCTCACACCAGTCAGAATGGCTAAAATTAACAAGTCAGGAAACGACAGATGTTGGTGAGGATGTGGAGAAAGGGGAACCCTCCTACACTGTTGGTGGGAATGCAAGCTGGTGCAGCCACTCTGGAAAACAGTATGGAGGTTCCTCAAAAAGTTAAAAATAGAGCTGCCTTACAACCCAGCAATTGCACTACTAGGGATTTACCGCAAAGATACAATGTAGTGATCCAAAGGGGCACCTGCACCCCAATGTTTATAGCAGCAATGTCCACAACAGCCAAACTATGGAAAGAGCCCGAAGTCCATTGACAGATGATAGATAAAGAACAGGTGGTATGTATATGTACACACACACACACACACACACACACACACACACAATGGAATATTATGTAGCCTTGAAAAATGAAATCTTGCCATTTGCAATGATGTGGTTGGAACTAGAGGGTATTATGCTAAGTGAAATAAGTCCATCAGAGAAAGACAATTATATGATCTTGCTCATGTGGACTTTAAGAAACAAAACAGGATCATAGGGGAAGAGAGGAAAAAATAAAACAAGATGAAATCAAAGAGGGGGACAAACCATAATAGACTCTTGAGCATAGGAAACAAACAGGGTTGCTGGAGGGGAGAGGGGTGGGGGGATGGGGTAACTGGGTGATGGACATTAAGGAGGGCATGTGATGTAATGAGCACTGGGTATTATATAAGACTGATGAATCACTGACCTCTACCTCTGAAACTAGTAATACATTATATGTTAATTGAATTTAAATAAAAATAAATACATACCAAAAAACCCCAAACAAACAAACTTGGCTTAATAATTTACATAAACTCAGTAAGAATAGTGTTAGACCATATAGATCCGTTAAATCCAGTTTTGCTGGAACTTTTATAAGGAATCTCCAGATTAAACTTTTAATAGCCTTTCTAGGCCAGAATCCAAGCCAAATACGTGCTGTCAGACATGGCTGCAATACCTGTAGATTTGAGCAAATTCCTCTTCTTGAGGTTCCCAAAATATCCTGAGATTCCTGCATCTGCCAGGAAGTGACATTCTTGACTCACCTGGTAAGGCTGCTGGGAACTCTGGAAGCAAGGTATCTTCCTCATACATTTCCTAATTTTCTACATACAGAGTTGCTTTCCTTATTTCCATCAGTCCTAATTACGTAGCAGAATTTTAACTTAGAAACCTTAGTCTCCAGTGAAAACTAAGTGATAACCAATTGTGAACTGTTACACCAGAATTCTTTAGATCTGAAATTTATGAATACATTTCATAATTTTTAAAAACATACTTTTCCATAGGACATTCTTTCAATAAGGCACAAAGCATGTTTTCCAACAGACCCAAGTATCTTTAGTTTCTCTGCAATGAGAAGCCAAAAGCATAAACCTATATTTAGTACTCACTGCTTTAATATTTTATCTTATTTCGAAGTGACTTCACTGTCCAATGATTTCAATTTATCATCCAAGCAAAACTTGAAAGTTTCAGGTTACCACAGACTTTAAAATCTATACAGAGGGTCAGATGGGCCATGAAACTGAACAAGACACATTCTACAGTTTTTGCGGAGGTCAGGATTTTGGGGACAATGCCATGAAGGCTTGTGCATATGAGACCTCCGACCATTTGGAGGAGTTCCGGCAAAAAAGGCCAAGCTGGAAGATAGTATTATAAGAAAGGGTTCTGTGGAGGGGCCACACCTCTTGATCTGGGAGTTTGTACTGAGGTCAGGAAACATTACATAAAAAGATGAAATGTTTTTCCTCAGGCTTTGGGGGTCAAATTTGCTCCGGTATTTAAGAATACAGCCCAAGAGTGAGTCCAAAGGAATAGAGGGGGTTTGTCCCAGAGTGGGAAAGACTGGCTGCCGATTTCCAAAGAGGCCTCCCACCAAAGGGAATGAAACTCTGACTTCTGGTCGCAATTTCAGTCAGGGCGTCCCATAGACCTGAGAAAAGACAGGACCTTATGCAGGGTGACTGACCCTACTGTCGCATCCCACCGAGGAGAGGGTCACAGCAAATGGCAATAGCAATCCCTGCTGGGGTGTCCCCTGCAACAGGGAAAGCCGGACACATGGTTGCCAAACCGGGTTGGAAAAAGAAGGGAGAGGACTCACCCCTCAGATGTGGAAATGTGTTTTGCCTGTTGGTCAAGATGCGGCTGGATCTGCCAGAACAAAGGAAAAAGGGGGAGCAAGGTAGCTGAGAGTCAGCCAGGATCAAGAAAGGGTCCCAACTGTCTCTAAGGTGTGCACATTCACCCTAGATGAGCTGTAGATGCAGTGGGAGAGGAGTGGAAAGGGCTCCTTCACCCTCACAGCATGGGCAGTCCAACCTGTTTGCCCTCAGACCTTCGGACCACACCAGGGAGCCATCTTGGTCAGGGACCTTCAGTTGTCTGAGGAGTACTAGGGTTGGCTGCCGAAGGGCTGAAAAGAAAAAGGAGAGGGAGGGAAGTATCCCTCACCCTTTCAGGCAAGGATGGTCTGGCGGGTTCCCCATGGGGCTTCAGATCCTCACCAAGGAGTAACTTTGGCCAGAGGTACTGGAGTCCAGTCCACTGAGGGAAAGTCCCAAGAAATTCCTGGAGAATCTGGGAAGAGTCCAGGGCTGACGAGGGTCCCCATACTGGCCACCAAATGTGGGGCATCCCAGTTGGGTGGGGGCCGGTGGCACAGGTGTGAAAGAATTCACCCAGGGTAGAATGAAGGAGATAGAAGTTTGTTGAATATACCGCATGGGAGCAGCGAGCAGGACAGCAAAGGAGGGACTGTCTTCGACAAGGTGGTGATGAGGGGCCACAGTTACAGGGCAGAGCGAAGGAGGGTGGGAACTTACGGAATTTTCCCTTTTTTGGTAATCTTAGGAACTGTGCCTGCTTGTAATAGGTCAGTTAGGGCCTAGGGCTATTTCAAGGTGGGTCACTTAATGATCCTGTTTGGGTCAGCTCGTGGTTGGTGGTCGCTGTGGGCCCTTTTGCCTTGCTCAAGTTTCCATTGCTCAAGCCTGTTGCCTAAAAGCGGCCTCTAGTGTTAATGCTTGGGATACGTGCTACAACATGGATGAAACTTGAAGACATTATGCTAAGTGAAATAAGCCATAGAAGGTCAAATACCGGGGCGCCTGGGTGGCTCAGTCGTTAAGCGTCTGCCTTCAGCTCAGGTCATGATCCCAGGGTCCTGGGATCGAGCCCCACATCGGGCTCCCTGCTCCGCGGGAAGCCTGCTTCTCCCTCTCTCACTCCCACTGCTTGTGTTCCCTCTCTCACTGTGTCTGTCTCTGTCAAATAAATAAATAAAATCTTTAAAAAAAAAAAAAAAAAAAAAAGAAGGTCAAATACCGTAGGATTCCACTTGGATGAGGTGTCCAGAGTAGGCATATTCATAGAAACAAGGTAGAATGGTGGTTGCCAGGGGTTTGGGGAAATGGGGAGTTAGTGTTTCATGGATACAGTGTTTCAGTATGGGGAAATGAGAATGTTCTGGGGATGGATGGTGGTGACGGCTACACAAGGTGAGTGTATTTAATGCCACCGAACTGTACACTTAAAAATGGTTAAAAATGGTAAATACTAGGTGATATACATTTTATTTAAAAATTTTTAAAAAGCTAAAACTTGGGCACAGCCTTATCAGAAAGATAAAAATGCCCTCCACAAATTTTCAAAACACCCTTGAGGGGATGGTACTGGCCAAATTGTGAACCAGCGTGCAGTATTGGTTTCAGATCAGGAAACTGATGTCCAAGATCTTGAAATCAGTAAGGAGTAGAGCTCATAATTCAGCTCCAAAGACTTTTTTCCCCCTGCTACGCCTGGGCCTTCCAACTCTCCATCACAAAGATTTTCTCTCTGCTGTGCCAACATCCTTAATCCAGACCACTCAGGCCTTCCATTTTCTTTTCTGTCCTCCTCTACCGGTGTGGTCTTTTTCTTCCTGAACACTTTAAAACTACAAAACAGAACTGAACATGTTTAAAATACTGTTAATCAACCTCCCCCCCCCTCCCCGCTGCCATCCACCCCAGAACTCTGAAATAGGCTTATTTCTTAAGAAAGGGTAAAACAAACAAACAAACAAACAAACTGGGGGTAGACAATCTCAGAAGTTATGGAAATGACATTAGTGGAAGGAAAACTGATCTAGGCCCAATCCTAACAATTTTTCATCATCAGTCAGATAAAAAATTTTTTCTAACTTGATGTGATACTAGGGAGTGGGTTAGCAATTAGCTAATTCTTAGAATTGATAGAGAAGACTCATCACTATATGCCTTACAAAGCCTGGAGGAGAGGGGGCACATCCCCTTTTCTAAACAAATGCAAACATGGAAACACATGATACCTCAGAAGAGCCTTCATCACAAACCAGGATCCATGTGTGCAGAGCTGCTGCGGCCAGGGTGTATTTTCAGAGTGTTCTTTGAAGTGTTAGCGACACAGGCAGGCTGTGGACTGTGGCTGAGTCCTCATCTTAGTCGAGGGGAGATGGTCTAACTCCTTCACAGACAGATACTCTTTTCTTGTTTTTGTTTTTAACAAGAGGAGGGGAGGGGTGGGGAGAGGCAGAGGGAGAGGGAGAGAATCCCAAGCAGCCTCCACACCTAGCACAGAGGGCTCAATCTCACGACCCCGAGATCATGACCTAAGCCAAAATCAAGAGTTAGAAGCTTAACCAACTGAGCCCCGACCCGCCTCCAGACAGACACTGTCTTAATTCACAGTGCAAATCAGCTGGGAACCAAGGGTCTCAGAGAGTGCTGAATCTGTGCCAGGAATGAGAGTCCAAGAAGGCGACTGTTTCGAATCAAATTTGGATTTAGGTGGAATGAATAAATTTAAATAAACCAACAGATTAAATATCTTTAATTGATCAGGAAGGACTAGAACAGTTTTTGATAATTTGTGAAATATCTGGCATAGAAATTGTCAGGGTCACTAAACTTCAAGTTACTCCAAAACCCTAGTGATTTATTTTCTCTTTTAAGTTGAAGTCCACCTTCTAAAGGATTATTTGAACTGGCATCTAAATCCAAATTGGTTTTGATTGATAATTCCTCTAGAACATTTTGCCAAATCGAGATCTGATCTAATTAATGCTATGTCAGGGATGGACTATTTATCTTTTCTGTTTTGGTTTTTTTTTTTTAATCTCAGGGAAATTATTTTTTTAGAAAAGGAAAAATAAATGCTTTTAGGGTTAGAAAATGTTTTCAAAATCAGATCAGGGTTTTTTGAGCCATCAGCCATCTTTCTTCCTTCTGAACTCTTCTGTTTCTGCTCCTTGGTGGCTGTTAAGTAACCTTCACTCTGGAAACTCTTCCCTCTATTTTCTCAGTCCTGACCTTTACGAGTCTTAACAGGGCCACATGTGATAACACACCACAGAAGCCCATCGTGGCGAAATGGAAAGACTGGCCGTTTAAGAAAACAAGCAGCGCCAGCTCCCTGTGCCTCCGAAAAGCCTGTCAGGCCAAAGGTCTGCTCCCTACCTGGTCAGCTGCTGAGGAGGCAGTTGGTACCTGCTCGGCAGGTGTCGTCACAACAGAAACATCTTCGTAGTAAAGCTGGGCTTTACTGGGCTGCCTGAAGATGGTAGCTCTTAAAAATGTTGTTAGGCAAAGAATTTTATGTTTTCACTTCAAATCTTAGCGCTGTTTTATTCTCAAAGCACAGTTGATCAGATTTAACAAGCTAAAACGACATTTGAGGCTGACCTAATCAAGGAGTATCTTTTAATAGCCATAAAGTTCTATTTCAACATTATTATGATATAAAGGGCTTAATTTTATGATTCCAAATCTGTGAGTGTAGTTTTCTTCCACCTTTGATCACCTCAGTGGGCTTGCTGGTGTACAGGGCACATGTAAAAAACCTAAGTGAATGCCCCACTTGTTTTAATTTACTTCCTTTTCTTTTCTTAGCAGAAACAGAGAGAGAGAAAACACAGTTGCTTGAAAAAGACAGAAAAAAAAAAAAAAGACCAAATCCTATTTCCTATTCAGATTTCTATTCATCTTACTTTGAAGTCAAAGGGTGAAGTTTTGATTTGCAACAAATTCTAAGATTATCCATTAACTACTCTAGCAGAGTTTCTGCTCCCTTTCTAATTTTTAAAGGGGCCAGGCTCTTTTCTTTGAGTTTGTCTTTAAAAAGTATATTTTCAGCAGAACAGTCTTTTAGAGTGATGGAATAGCTTTTCAAATACTGAATGGATGTGTTAGAAACTAAATTGCATGCAAGTGAGAAGCAACAGGCTGAAGCTGTTAATCTCTGGAGTGAAGAGCAAGTGAGTAGAAGTGCTCTGAACTCTGAATCCCTGTTGGAAAGTAGGGAGCTGCAGAAATCATTATTACAAAACCACTGAAAATATTGTGCAGCGTTTACTACCCCATTTTTGGAGGTAGCATATAACGTAAGAGATACAGGTCCCATGACCTGGCCACAAGAGTTTATTCTCCTAGGGACAGAATGAGTGCCTATTGTCCAGTTTGATGATGTGGACGTGAAGAGGAAGGGCAGAAGGGCAGAGAAGCAGAATCCTCACAGGCAAGGACAGATGAGGGCTGCATTACTGCATTGCTGGAATCAGTTTCTCTCTCAAAGGGCACAGTAACCACAACACCCGTGGAGGACAAATACTGTTGATTTTTTCCGCCCAGTTCTGCAGAGGTAGCTGAAGCTCTGTTAGTGCCACAGCCGGCCGTGCTCTGTTGGAGCTGTTTCTGTCTTGCTTTCCTGGCCTCCCTACATTACTGCCTTTTGTTGTTGTTTTTTTTAGCACTCCGAACTTGACTCAGCAGCTGTTACCGCACGTCCAGCATCAGAAATAGTTATCTTGAAGTGTCCCGTAGTTCCTCTTCTTTATTCCCCAAAGATATATAGTCTAACCTCTAGGTACAAAAGTTTGATCATCTTCTTTATGTAATAAGTTACATAAATGTTACATAAAAGACATTAAGCAAAAACCACCCTTCCCTTTAAAAAGTTGGAGGCAAGGGCAGTTGAGGCTAAAGACCATCATGGCATTGGCCAAATCACACACTTTTAGAAAACAACTATAGGTAATGATCAGACCTTTTTGACCAATAACCTTCTTGCTTTGCTGGTATGTACCACCACTGGGTTTCAAGGGTTTCTACAAATAAAGTGATTTAGGGTTCCCTCCTATTGGGTAGTCTTCTGTTGTGCAACTATTTGTCAAGGACAAGCGGGGGTTTCTAATGCCCTTACATCAGCTTTATTGGAGCTGGTTTTATACTATGGCCACCCATTTAATTTCCTTCATGGTTGCCTAAAAGCCAGAGGACTCAGCCTGGATTCTCCATGGGAGAACATTATGTCTTATGTCTCCCTGTGTCTGGGACCGTGGCTTCTCTGTAGGGGAGAGATGGAGAGGTCCCCCAGCAAGATGACTTTCTTACACTCCTGCCCCAGCCTCTCAAAAAGGAATCTGTGTCTGGGCTCTAGTGAGGGGAGAGGAACCTCACCCGTCAGTTGGCTGGTCAGAGACGTGTCATCCGTGGATATAGGTTGAATCACCGTTTACTTGAAGTGGGGATGGTTGGGAGGAAGGGCAAACTGTGAACTACTTTGTCTTTTTTTTCTTTCTTTCACCCATGATGTAGAATGAGCAGATATTTAGGGATATGAGTTTGTGGTTACTATGGATAACAAAATCCAAAAATGGCTTCTGTGGTTAACAAAAGTTGTTGCTCAAATGATGAAAAATGTTTCAGGAGCAGGTAGCATTCAAACTGTCAGCAAGGTTTTGGTAATCTCTGAGAGATGTGCAGCCCTGGAGTAAACACATGTTTGAGAACAGAAATAAAAGACTAACTCCTGCCTGGAAGGCACTTACACATTCAGATAAAGTCTACTTGAAACAACTGCTCTACAAAATGATGTTATTCCTTATGCACTAGTGGCCTCTGTTTTAAGCTCTGTATTGGTTTAAAAAATTAGATTAGGGGTGTCTGGGTGGCTCAGTTGGTTGAGTGTCCAGCTCATGATCTCATGGTCCTGCGATCAAGCCCCACCTTGGGCTCTGTACTCAGTGGGGAGTCTGCTTGAGAGTCTCTCTCTCCCTCTCTTTCTCTCTCTCTAAAGCTTTAAAAAAATGCTCATTAAAAAAAAGTGAGATTAAGGGGCGCCTGGGTGGCTCAGTCAGTTGAGCCTCCGACTCTTGATTTCGGCTCAGGTCAAGATCTCAGGGTCATGGGATCGGGCTCCACGCTGGGCTCTGCGCTGAGTGTGGAGCCTGCTTGGGATTCTCCCTCTCCCTCTGCCCCTCCCCCTGCTCGCCCCCCCCCCAAAAAGTTAAAAAGTTAAATATGGAAACATCTGTCCAACATTTGAATGTCCTTATCCATATAACTTTCTTAGACATATCGATTTTGCCTAATATTCATGTTTCTGCTGAAGTGCACGCCAGTCTCCAGAGGATGAGACATAGGCAGAGATTCA
The DNA here is from genome assembly GCF_004348235.1 of Phoca vitulina. Taxonomy (NCBI): domain Eukaryota; kingdom Metazoa; phylum Chordata; class Mammalia; order Carnivora; family Phocidae; genus Phoca; species Phoca vitulina. The sequence continues at coordinate 49,594,644 of NW_022589712.1, read as the reverse complement.
TAAAATGATGTGCAGCAATCATGGGAGGCCCAGGCTGCAAGGAGAAAACACCAGATCTTCGAGGTACTGGTACCTCAGTGAGGAAGGATCTCTAGGACCCAGAGATCCAGCATCCCTAGATTCTGTTCTCCAACCCCTCAGATTCCCTTACTTGCTGACCAAAGAAACTTCTTTAGCTTGCAGATTTTGGCTGTGGGAGGAGGTAGTAGAAGCTGAAGTTCTTGTTTTATTTTAACAGCAACAACAGCAACGAATTTCAATGAAATAATACCCCTTATAGTTGAAGAACTAAGTTTCCACTTAAGCATAATTTGATTTTACCAAACTTACCCACTTTCAAAAGACCCAAAATATTTCACCTTAATATTCCTTTTAAGGATTACAAAGTAGAACTAGGGGGAATAGTAAACCACTAATAAAGAATAATAGCAGTTTGGCAGGCAGGTGTTCTTAGTTTCATCAAAAGAATGACTAGTAAATTTACTTTTTGGGTTTTTTTTTGTTTTTTTTGAAGATTTTATTTATTTATTTGACAGAGAGACAGCGAGAGAAGGAACACAAGCAGGGGGAGTGGGAGAGGGAGAAGCAGGCTTCTTGCGAAGCAGGGAGCCCAATGCGGGGCTCGATCCCAAGACACTGGGATCATGACCTGAGCTGAAGGCAGACACTTAACGATTGAGCCACCCAGGCACCCCTAAATTTAGTTTTTTTGAATACTAAAAAATGTCTTTTGAAAAGTTATAATAGATCCTTTGGGTACTTACTGAAGTAGATTAATACATTAAGTCTGGATTCAAATTCCAAAATAAAGCTGATGAATACACATAATTATATCCTACCTACCTTAAATCAGGTTATTCATTTTCTTCAGAATTGAGCTGGAATCTATCTTTCCACTTTGTCTGATTTCACTTATGGAGGAGTGATAAGGGCCTGGAGGAATAAGCCAGTTTGAGGTTACCTTTATCATAAACAGCTGTCTTATCTTTGCAGCCACAAGTGGATTTCTTAGACCAACACCATTCAATAGAAATATAATGCAAGCCACATATGTGATTTATAATTTTCTAGTTTCCATATTTAAAAATAATAAATGAAATTAGTTTCACAGTATATTTAACAGTATATATTTATTTATTTAATATAGGCAAAATATTTCAACTTGGAATCAGTTTTTAAATTGTTGAGATATTTTGCATGCTTTCTTTTCAGTAAGTCTTTTAAATTTGCTGTGTTTTTTTTTTTTTTTTAAGATTTTATTTATTTGACAGAGAGAGACACAGTGAGAGAGGGAACACAAGCAGGGGGAGTGGGAGAGGGAGAAGCAGGCTTCCCGTGGAGCAGGGAACCTGATGTGGGGCTCGATCCCAGGACCCTGGGACCATGACCTGAGCCGAAGGCAGGCGCTCAACGACTGAGCCACCCAGGCGCCCCTTGCTGTGTGTTTTATACTTAGCACATCTCAGTCTGCAGTAGCTCCATTTTCAGTGCTCAGTAGTGCCCGTGTGGCTAGTAGCTGCTGTACCGGACAGCACAGTGTTAGCACGGTGCGTGTAAGGAGGCAGCTGGAGGTGAGGCTGCAGGAGCAAAGCAGGAAGGCTTTCATCTGTCAAACCAGGAGTCGGAGCTTTACCCTGAAGGCTATGGGAGCCATCAAAGGATCTTAGGCAGAGAAGTGTTTTTAATTTTGAACTTAATCTGGTGGTCTCAGAGAATAGAGATTCAGGAGTGGGGGCTCAAGCAAGAAGTATGCTAGAAGGCTATTGTTGTCTAAGTGAGGAGTGATAGGAACCTAAACTAAGGCAACCCTCCCTCGGGTCCCCTCCCTCTTCAGGAGCTTTGTACTATCACTTTACCATCACTCAATAAACCTTGCTTCGCTGCCCACAAAAAAAAAAAAAGGAACCTAAACTAAAACACGGGGAACAAAGACCAAAAGAAGTGTGTCTAAGAAGGGTAGGAGGTAAGATCATCAGAATTTAGGTAGGGGTGACTCTGGATCTCGGGGAACGGAGAGGGAGTAATTTAGGGTGGTTATCCAGTTTCTCCCTTGGGTAGTTGGGCCAACAGTAGTAGTGTTACCTGAAATGGAGGGAGGGCAGGTTGTGAGGGGGAGAGGAGTTCAGCATGGGGCATGGTGGCTTTGAGATGTCTTTGGAACAGGCAAGTGGATAGGTCTAGTTTGACATGTAAGAGTTGACACAAGAGAATGCGTAGCCTTAGAAGCTGGAAGGGCTGGGTAGGAATAGTCAGTACTTAAGCTGCCAATGAAAACGTTAGGCAGTGACAAGAAGGGGATGTAAGACAGAGATAATCAAGGACAGCCTGATAGAAAAGGTGGGATTTGAGCAGTCTGAAAGGAACAGTCAACAAAACCAAAAGACAACTGACAGAATGGGAGAAGATACTTGCAAATGACATATCAGATAAAGGGCTAGTATCCAAAATCTATAAAGAACTTATCAAACTCAACACCCAAAGAACAAATGATCCAATCAAGATATGGGCAGAAGACATGAACAGACATTTTTCCAAAGAAGACGTCCAAATGGCCAACAGACACATGAAAAAGTGCTCAACATCGCTCGGCATCAGGGAAATCCAAATCAAAACCTCAATGAGATACCACCTCACACCAGTCAGAATGGCTAAAATTAACAAGTCAGGAAACGACAGATGTTGGTGGGGATGCGGAGAAAGAGGAACCCTCCTACACTGTTGGTGGGAATGCAAGCTGGGGCAGCCACTCTGGAAAACAGTATGGAGGTTCCTCAAAAAATTGAAAATAGAGCTGCCCTACGACCCAGCAATTGCACTACTGGGTATTTACCCCAAAGATACAAATGTAGTGATCCAAAGGGGTACGTGCACCCCGAAGTTTATAGCAGCAATGTCCACAATAGCCAAACTATAGAAAGAGCCAAGATGTCCATCAACAGATGAGTGGATAAAGAAGAGGGGGTATATATATACAATGGAATATTATGCAGCCATCAAAAGGAATGAAATCTTGCCATTTGCAACGACGTGGATAGAACTGGAGGGTATTATGCTGAGCGAAATAAGTCAATCAGAGAAAGACATGTATCATATGATCTCACTGATATGAGGAATTCTTATTCTCAGGAAACAAACTGAGGGTTGCTGGAGTGATGGGGGGCGGGAGGGATGGGGTGGCTGGGTGATAGACATTGGGGAGGGTATGTGCTATGGTGAGCGCTGTGAATTGTGTAAGACTGTTGACTCACAGACCTGTACCTCTGAAACAAATAATACATTATATGTTTAAAAAAAACAAGAAGAAGATAGCAGGAAGGGAAAAATGAAGGGGGGGGGAATTGGAGGGGTAGACGAACCATGAGAGACTATGGACTCTGAGAAACAAACTGAGGGTTCTAGAGGGGAGGGGGGTGGGGGGATGGGTTAGCCGGGGGATGGGTTAGCCCGGTGATGGGTATTAAGGAGGGCACGTACTGCATGGAGCACTGGGGCTTATACACAAACAATGAATCATGGAACACTACATCAAAAACTAATGATGTAATGTGTGGTGATTAACATAACATAATAAAAAAAAAAGGAAAGAAAGAATGGGTGGGATTCAGAAAGTCAAAGAAGATGGAAGAGGTAGCAGAAATGTAGAGGTAAGAAAGTGTGAGACGTGTTTAAGCGACACCGAATAAACCTGTCCTGCTGGGCCAGATAGGATTAGGGCTAAGATCAAAGCCGGCCTAATGCAGTTTGCAGACATGTTTTGTTTGGCTTGCATGGGGTTAGATCATGCCAGGTTCTAAATTTAAGGTAGGTGCCAACATTTCCACACAAAAAAATTTCTGACTTTCCTTTAAAAGAAAAGGGGGCTGGGAGATAGCTTGGCAACATGGTGGTCCTATATGGTAATAATCAACTTAAGTACGTGCTCCCTCTCCCCAACAAGTCTGTTTCACTCCTTAATGTTACTTGCCTGAGTCCTTTAGACATTTGCATTTTCTGCTTTTGAGTTGAGGATCAGTAGGTAATAAAGGCAAAAAGATAGACTGGTGACAGGTTATGAAGGGCTTTTAATACCAAAGTAAAGAATATAAATATAGGTGTTGGCATATCCAAGTGGGCATAAAAATGCAAAATGGAAGTCTCTTAAGGGGATGTCATTCATCCCTGAAGGCTGCTGGGACCCCCTGGGAACATCGGGCCGTTGAACTTGCTGGGTAATTTGCTTTGCAGGCTTCTGGAATTCAGGCCAAAGTTTGATGTAGGGAACAGTAAGTCTGATTGTTTCAAACAACTGTTTGGATTTGTTAAAACATCTCTGTGATTTCAGAGAAAACAGTAGGAGTACAGACATGCTTTTTATCCTTACTGTGAGAACACAGATGATCATTGAGAGAATGGAAGCGCTAAGATAGGGGTGACACTTAGGGGCTGTGGAGCAAAGCTTATGCTAGTGGGTGCTGAGTTGCATGTTTTATCACCCAGGATAACACCTGCCTGGTCACACTGCCTTTTAAAACATTGTCAGGTGCCCGTTTTACAGTCACTGTTCTAGGTACGGTGTAAATTAAGGGAAAAAGGTCCTTTAAAAAAGGCTAAAATTAATATACAGCAAGAGTACAAGCCAGGAAGAGAGGGAGAAGCAGGCCCCCTGTGGAGCAGGCCCCCTGTGGAGCCCCGACGTGGGGCTCCATCCCAGGACCCTGGGATCATGACCTGAGCCGAAGGCAGATGCTTAACCAACTGAACTACCCAGGCGTCCCCTAAAATTAATACCTAATCATTATTAACTGTGTCGGTCACTATTCGAAGTTCTTTACACAGATACTTTACTTTAATCCTCATAACCACCTTCTTGAGGTACTGTTGCTATCTCCATTTTATAGACAAGGAAACTGAGGACTTACAGGTTAAGAACTTACTCAGGGTCATCAGGCTGATAAGGGATGGACCCTAGACTTGAACCCAAGCAGTCTCTCTAAGAGGCTTTTCTTCTAAGTGCTGTGTTCAGCTGCCTCTAGATCTGTCCGTTTTGATGGCACACAAGCAGGTTCACAGGTAGGGACCCTTACGCTCTTACCCTGGAAGCTCCAGGACAGCTTATTTCAGGGCTGTCAGTTTGGTTCAGGTTCTCCAAGAAGATATGAAACTGCCTTAAATTGCCTTTAAGAGAGCAGATAATTGGGTCCTTAGGTGACCTTGAGAGAGCAAGGTTGTCTGGTATGTTTAAAGTATGTTCTCTTCCTTTAGCTAATGGCTCAATGTCAGCTTACAAAATGTGTGTTGGTAACGCGTTTTTGAAATAAGACCTCGCATAAGGATTCTTGTTTCTTTTATGCAAGCTAAATCACGTTAGCCTTGTCTTCATATGTTCTGATGAAAAATTATCACAGAAGAAATTTTATAAATATTTGGATTTGGAAGGGGGTGAGAGTCCATAACATTGTAGAGACACAAAGGCATTTTGTGTCAAAACTTGTCAATTTTTCCTACCGTATTTAGTGTTGCCTCTTTCTCTTTGGTCCACAGATGAAACATGTGAATGAAAGATTTCAAGATGGAAAAAATAAAGAGGTGGTTCTCATGTGCATTGGCATCACTTCAGGGGTTGGACGGCTGCTCTTTGGCAGGATTGCAGATTATGTGCCTGGTGTGAAGAAGGTTTATCTTCAGGTACTTTCTTAAGCCACTTTTCCCCCAGCAAAATTATCTTTATCCCCTTATGTCTCGTTATACGTATTTATTTGCTTAAATTCTTCTGTAAAAATGACAGATATTTTCTGGAACCTAACTTCTACCAGCAGTTTTTCAAGGGCAAAATTGGTTATGAGTTTTGGGTTTTCAACATGGGACATTGGCGATCAAACAATCTTATTTGTTTTGTCATGGAACTCCACCAAATCAGAATGTTTTTTGCCCGTTGCTTTTCCTAAGAAGAATGTTTTATTTTTGGCACAGTTCTCATAGTCATGCGCCTTTTGCAATATCTTGTGAAGTTCAGGGGGGTGTGTTTCTTCTGAACTTCTTACTGCGGATTGCCTCCTGGGTGTTGAGAGGGGTGCACTAAACTAATGCTAATTCCAAGATCATACTGACACTCATTTGACAAGTTCTTAAATGACTCCTCCATGCTAGACACTGGGCTGAATGCTGCAGATGAAGCATGAAACATGATCTGTGCCCTCAGTTAGTAGCTAATGGTCTCATGGGTAGACAGATAAAACAGTGTTGCAGCACAGTGGAATAATGACTATTTTAGATGGGTGCCATAGAAACGCAGGCTCCAAACATCTGAATCACTAGCGAGGGTCTGAGCAGGCTTCCTGGGCTGGTGGGCTGTTAAGAGGTGAGTGGTAGTCAGATAGATAAAGCAGAGAAGTGTGTTCCAGGCCGAGGAAACCACATGGGCAGGGAGGTGGAGGTGTGACACAGTATATTATGTCTGGGAAACTGAACAAAAGGAGAGAGAAAGGGAATAGAGGGAGAGCACTAAATTGGCTGGAGGGAGAGGCTCAGGAGCCAGGTTAGGAAGAGGATGAACACTATCCTGAAATCTACCAGGAGCCATGAGAGGGTTTTAACCAAGGAAGTGACACGATAGGAGTTGTATTTTATTAAGCTTAATCCAGGAACTGTGTAGGGTGGAATGAAGTGGAGGAGGGGCAAGAGTGCAGACAGTCCCAGAAAGCTACATATTGTATAGCTCCCTTTCTGGGAAGTGGCCAGAATGGGCAGCGCCACGAGACAAAGTAGATTTGTGGTTGCCTGGGGCCGGGGGAGGAGGCAGTGGGGGGTAACTGCTACAGGGTATGGGGATCCTTTTTGGGGTGATAAAAATATTCTAAAATTAGGCATTAGTGATGGTGGTACGACTTTGTTAACTCAAACCCACTCATTATTTACTTTAAAGGGGTGACTTTTATGGTAGGTGAATTTATTATCTCAATAAAGCTGTTGTTTAAAAAAAGTGGAGGCAGAGGGACTAGTTGGAGACTGTTGAAGTAGTCTAGGCAGGAGGAACCAAGGCAGAAACACTGGAATCAGACAGGGTGTAAAATAGGGATATTGGGAATGAGAGTTTGATGGAGCCACCTCAGCTGGGTCTGAGATTTGTGGCTCCCGTCACAGAGTGGATGGTTGTGTTGTTTCATTAAGATCAATAATTCAGTAATGGAGTAAGATGCTCAGTTCGTTGTTGCCATTTTAAATTTGTGGGGTTTGTGGGAAAGCCGGGTTTGGAGCTCCTGAGAGAGTCTCAGAGACCCGTGGGACTTCGGCATCCATGGGCTGTATGGCGGGAGCGGAGGAGCGGGGTGTGCAGCGGAGAATGGAAGGGGTGCCCAGACTGGTGGGAAGGAAGCAGGGCACAGAGTGTTTTCAGAGGCAGGAGTGGTCAGCAGTGTTGGCAGCTAGTGAGAGGGCAAGCACATTAAAGACTAAAAGGTTTTCACTGGATTTAGCTGCAGAGTTTCACTGGAGTGGCAGGTGCTAAAGATGAATCATGATCACTGAGTAAGTGGCCATGTGGACTACTTTGCCCAAAAGCTTGGCTCTGAAGCGAAGGTGAAGGGGAGTCCCGGGAGGGGGCAGTTAGAGATTGGGGCATTGAGTGTGTCTCCTCACTCTATAGATGGGAGGCAGTATTTGGGTTGGGCCTTGAAGGAGAAGTGGGATTTGGGTGCAGGAAAATGATTGGAAAAGGCATTTACTACAGATAAAGTAACTTCCATTGATTGATTTGAAATAACAGCATCCACCCTTTATTGAGTACTTCCATGTGCCAGACGTGCATTCTCTGGTATTCCTCACCCCAGCCCTCTGACGACGGTATCGTGGTCACTTGCACTTAGAGGTGTGAACCCTGAGGAACAGAGAGGCGGCCTCACTGCGGGTGTCTGTGTGTAGGTCCCAGCAGACAGCTGCAGAAAGGAGTCTGGGCACATGGGGGAAGGAAGTGTCCATAGCTGGTAGAGTGCTACTTTTGAAAGCATTTACTGTATTATGATCATTCCCCTTTTATTAGGACCCAGCTGTGGATATTGTTGTGGATCAGTTGGTCTTGTTCTCAAGGGTCAAGAGAACCCTCTAATGGACACTTGTTGCATTACAGACTTTCAGCTTCCTTTCATTCTTTCCAGAGATTGTGTCTACTCTGCTCTAGGCTAGACCCTGGCGGGGTGATGCACACACGACGTGCGTGGCCCCTGAGTTCCTGGAGCAAAACTGGGGGCAGGAAAAATGAAGAACTCAAGAAGACAGGGAGAGTGACATGGGAAGAGGTTGGAAAGTTAGGAAGGGCCAGATTATACAGGACCTTAAAAGCCAAAATGAAGAGATTTTACTTTAAGTGTAGTGGGTCTTTGTTGGAGAATGATGTGGTCTGATTTCACATTTTTTTTTAAAGCTATATTTATTTGAGTCGGGGGAGAGGGAGAGAATCTCAAGGAGACTTCCCACTGAGCGTGGAGCCCAACACGGGGCTCAATCTCACGACCCTGAGATCATGACCTTAGCCGAAATCAAGAGTCAGGCGCCCCTGATTTCACATTTTATTTTTTTATTTTTTTTTAAAGATTTTATTTATTTATTTGAGAGAGAGAGAGCATGAGCAGGGGGAGGGACAGAGGGAGAAGCAGGCTCTCAGCCGAGCAGGGAGCCCGATGTGGGGCTCGTTCCCAGGACCCTGGGATCATGACCTGAGCCGAAGGCAGATGCCTAACGACTGAGCCACCCAGGCGCCCCCTGATTTCACATTTTAAAGTCACTGTGGTTGTATGTGGAGGAGAGATTCCTGGGCTGGGAGCAGTAATCCCTTCTCCACAGTAGTGTGTGCTGAGTCACAGGGAGGGGTTGCATTTCCGAGAGGCCTGTGAAGGAGGCAGAAGGCCTTCTGTGGGCCGTGTGGCTGTGGGGCCACCAGCGGGCCCCGCCTGTGAACAGAGTGCCACAGGCCCAACCCATGTGGACTTGCTCCTTTATATCACTCCCTGCCTCTGTCTCTCCTTTTTCCTGGCTCCCCTGCCCAACTCCCAACCATTCAGTGTGGTTTTTGGTTCTTGGCTGTTCTCTGCTGCAGCCAACTCCAGCTCTGCCTGTTTGCTTATTCCCCACCGTTCTTTCCCTCGCTGGCTGGCTGCCTTTTGGCCTCGCCTTTGAGAGCTGGAGCTTCCACTGCTTACCTTCCTTACCTTCTCGTCACTGGTGGTGCGGACATACCTGCTCCCTGCTCTTGTCTGTGACAGCCCAACCTCACGGGGCTGTGATGGTTCTCTCCCCTCCCCGTCTCCTAGCAGCTGGGCACAGAACACACTTCACAACCTCCCACATGGTCTAATTTCTGGTCACAGTCATCTTGGGTCTGGGAGGCTGCAGAGCAGAAAAGCACAGGCTCTGGAGTGAGACACGATTTCACCCCAGTTCTCGTCACCAGCTGTCTCCAGAACCGGCCAAGGGCTGCGGTGAGGATTCATGGTGACAACTTATGTAAAGTGTCAGCCCAGAGTGCATGATTAATAAATCCTTCCTTTGATTATGTTTTAATAGTCTATCAAATACTGAAGCAGATCCTGATTTGGAACAGGTCTCAAGAAAGGAGACCTTGGTTATCCCGAACTAGACATCTTTGCTTATAATTTTTTTAAAGTAATCTGTACACCCAACATGGGGCTCAAACTCACAACCCTGAGATCAAGAGTTGCATGCTTCACCAGGTGAGCCAGCCAGGTGCCCCAGAGACCTTTGCTGATAGATAGACTCAACTTTTTGTTCAGGAGTCTCACGCTTTTGCTTCAGAGTTCTGAATGTAAACTCTATCAAGGTCTTGGTTTCCAGGTATTTTCAGCCTAACCGTTTTAAATGCTGAGCAAAGAGATGACTGAACTGCATTATCTGGAATAATAATGGTTAAAGGCTTTCTGCTCTGGGTTCCTAGCTGGAAAAATCTGGAAACTTTATAGTGAATAAATTTGTAGGAGCAACACTTGAATCTAACTGTGGCCAGTTGTGTGTCTGCCTCTGAAAATGCCTTCTGCTTATTCACGTGCAGCTCATTTTTCTTCTTGAGCTATACTTAGATTCCTGAGCAAAACTTAAACAGACATTTCTCCAAGAATGTTCTCTTTGTGATAGAAATGGGGATGGATAAAACAACAACAACAAAAAAACCCAATTTTTTTTGTTCTTTAAGTATGTAAACTAACTTAAGCAAGGGGTTCTATAATAGAACCTATAATATTGTGACAGAAGATATTTCCTTGGATGATTTTAAGAAAACAAAAGCAGGAAATACATCTCAACTGTCAATGCCTTATTAAATGTCAGTGCCAGAGGCTAGAAGAGAATTAGGGACCTTTGAATACCTCATTTAAATCCAACCAGAGCTGCTATGTTTGAGGAGGGGAAAGAAGATTGTAGTAATATTAAATTTATTTATCTTTCAAACTGGAGCCCAGTATTTACAAATCAATATTTGATGTATGGATCAATATTTATTTGGGGAAGTGATGAAGTACAGAAACTCCCGTATGAACAGTTCACCAGCTATTTTCTGAGAGAGACTAAAAGGATAAATGTGTAAATGCCTATGAACTCAATTCTTAACAAAAAACCAAGAAATTTTACTTTTAAATAACAATTTCTATTTAAGTTACTAAAACTTAACAATTTTGAATAAAAACTAGTAATTATTGTCAAATAATTGAAAAAAGAGAATATAGTTAATATAGTTTTACCTGAGGGGAACTCGTAGTCAGGTAAAGTATTAAGAAATTATAAGCTCAAATATATAGTAATAAATTTGAAAGGTGGGGAGGGGCAGAGGGAGAGGGAAAGAGAGAATCTTAAGCAGACTTCACGCCCAGTGCAGAGCCCAGCCGACACAGGGCTGGATCTCATGACCCTGAGATCGTAACTTGAGCCAAATCAAGAGTCGGATGCTTAACTGACTGAGCCACTAGACACCCCTAAATCTGAAACTCTTAAGTTTTTTTTAAGATTTTATTTATTTGACAGAGAGAGCACAAGTAGGGGGAGCAGCAGGCAGAAGGAGAGGGAGAAGCAGGCCTCCCGCCAAGCAAGGAGCCCAGTGTGAGGCCCGATCCCAGGACCCTGGGATCCTGACCTGAGCCGAAGGCAGACGTTTAACTGCTGAGCCACCCAGGCGCCCTGAGTGAATTATTTTTTACAAAACTAACCAAAGAACAAAAACTGGAAGGGGCCAAAAATGTATAGAAAAATCAGGATAACTACCAGAAGTAAAGCACCTGGGTCTCATGTTATGTAAATTTGTCCGAGAAAAACATTCATTTATTGAGCACAATTGACTTGGTGCCAAGTAGTGTGCTAGGCTTTCAATAATTCACTCTGGTTCTCTTATCTTGGGAGAGATTTTTACTGAACAAAATAGTAAAGGAATAGGAAACATATTCAAAGGAAAAAATATTCTTGAAAGGTAACCTAGTATAGTTACAGTGGCATGGTTGGGAATGTTTGGTTGGTGGCTTTACCAATTAAATCCATGGAATGTGGCCCCACAATGTCCTGAAGTTTTATTCTAGATTCTCTGGAGTTTGTGATAATAGATGAGTTTCTAAGATTCAAATAACTTTCCATGTTTTTCTGCTTTTGTGTTTGTAGGTAGAGTTAAAAATGTATGTATAATTAAGACAATTAAAGTGTGGTTAGTTTATCAATGACAGTACTCCTTGTCATTTACCTACTTGTGAATTTCAAATCACTTTCTACTTTCTATTTATTTTTAGATCTTTTTGTATAGATGGGAAACTTAGGGAAGCCTTTTTACTTGCTCAAGGTCACAGAGAGCTGGAACCTGGTCTTGTTCCTCTGAACCTTAGTTCTTTCCAACCTACCAGGCTGCAAGCCCACTAATTACCCATGCAAAGAAATTAAGCATGTGTTTTCACTGAAGTTGGGTTGGAGAAAATGTTTAAGTAGAAAATAAAAAGGGGCGCCTGGGTGGCTCAGTCGGTTAAGTGTCTGCCTTCAGCTCAGGTTATGATCCCTGCTTTTCCCTCTTCTCCTTCTGCGCCACCCCGCCCCCCGACTCATGCTCTCCCCCTCTCTCTCACAAATGAATAAATAAAATCTTTAACCAAAAAAAAGAAGAAAAAATCAGGAGAATGGGAGATTGTGTTCTTTAGAAAATGTGAAGTGCCAGACTTTTCCAATAACTAACTCAGAGTCTTAAACTAATAATTATACCATAAAGTCATATTTTAATAGTGAAGAAGAAAAATGCACTCAGCTGTATGGGATGATGGTGTCAAAAAGAGACCCAATCTGGAGTTTGACACTTTTTCAAGAGCGTGTTTCTTACTGTGGGGTCCATGGACCGCTTGCGTCACGGTCAGCTGGAGAGCTCGGCACCGCTGCTGTTCCTTCATCCCTGCACTCCTCCACAGCAGGAAATCCTGACCCCTAGGAGGTTGTGCGCGGCTGCCCTGAGGCGAGCACCCAAGCTTGGTGGGCCCTGTGGGCCCTCGGAAAAACAGGAGAAGATGGTGACCCAGATGGCTGCTTTGTATGCTCTCTCCCTTCCTCCCCAGCCCCCTCGTCATTGGAGGTACCCTCTGGGAGCAGTTCCTCCTGCTGGCTGCTACCGCCTGTGCAGACCAAGGGTTCCTGGGTGGGCACATTTAGGCACATTACTGAACGTCTCCCAGCATCACTGTCTGCAGCTATAAAATGGGCATCACATTAGTACCCACCTCATAAAGTTGTTAGGAGATCGCTAGCTAACGTGCTTGGAACAGTGCCTGGCATCTAATAAACACTAAGTAAATGATAGCTGCTGTTGTACACGTATTTTTAAAAAGGCTGATGCTTTTTGAAACATTTCTTCCGCTGACTAGTGAACTGTCAAGTTTTATTTAGTTCTTTGCCTAAAAAAGTTACTGAATTGCCTGCTCCCTTTTTTGCACCCACCGTACTTTGAATATACAACTGTGGCAACATCTAGAACACTTGATGTGCACTCATCTTCCATGTTTGTCCCCCCACAACCCAAGGGTAGGAACCAGGGCTTATTCACGTGGCATAGTATACAGCACAGAGCACAGAAACTACCCAATGGCAGGCAAAATCAAGAGTCTGGTTCTATTAACTACTCTACCGTTAAATGAACGTGTTCCGTGGCTCAGAATATTTCTCAGCCTTAACTCTGGGTGCTTAAATAGGGTATATCTGTGCTGGATCATCAGAAGACAGTGTTTGAAAATATCATTTGATAATCAGATTGATTTACATTATCAAGTAAAATTGGGTTACATAATTTAGCTCTTAGGATGTTCTAGTAGAATATGTTTATGTTTTCATTTACATATTATACGTATTTCCTATGACAGTCAAAACTTAATTGGAATTTGAATAATCAAAATTCAGTACATATTTATGTAATACACATAGTTACTTATTTTAATCTCTCACTTGGTCTGCATATCTGGAATATGTCTGGAATATTGGCAGGCAACATATTCTAAATTATTTAAATAGCTAAACCTTCCATCATCGTATTCCCCAAGCTGGAAGCTCTGTGATATGAAGTACTGATCTTGCTGGCATATTCTCCTTTTGCAAAGGACTAACACCAGTAGAGTATATACAATTTCAAAATCGGATGTTTGATGAATGAATTTGAGCTGATTCTCAAAGAACAAATATTTATTGAGTACTGACCAGGTGTAAGATTCTTAAACCTTAGATTATCTAGTCCAAAGATGACTTTTGTACAGATTCTGACTTCAAAGAACTTACAGGCTGGAAGGGAAAGTAAGTATGTAAAAATACTTATTTTATTCTTGTCCCTTTATGGAAATTTTGAGAAAGTGCTAGGGGAACTTAGGGGAGATGATTATGGGAGTTGATTATATATATAAAATCAAGGTGGATTGGGCCAGGGAGGCAACTAACCAATAGTCGGCCCAAAGTCCTAAGCATGTTGCTCAGTAATTGTAACACTCACTTTTCCTGAGAGCAGAGTTGACACTGTGCTGTCTTGTCCTAGGTACTCTCCTTTCTCTTCATTGGTCTGATGTCCATGATGATTCCCCTATGTAGGGTCTTTGGGGCCCTCATTGCTGTCTGCCTCATCATGGGTCTCTTCGATGGATGCTTCATTTCCATTATGGCCCCCATTGCCTTTGAGTTAGTTGGCCCCCAGGATGTTTCTCAAGCAATTGGATTTCTACTTGGATTCATGTCTATACCCATGACTGTCGGCCCACCTATTGCAGGTAAATATAATGATTCTCCAGTAATTTACTATATGGAAAATATATTACGATTTTTTGGTTACCATTTTTTTGCTTTTGTGTGTGCCTTACTGATAACATTTTTAATAAGACCAGCCTTGGATGACATGTTGAAAAAGTTTGCTGAGGAGTCCCTCTTCTCCTTATTGGTACATAACACACTCTATAACATGTTTAATTGTAAGCTTTTGGGCTTTAAGCTTTCACAATTGCTGTATTTCATTTAGTATGTGTTTTGGAGAAATGGAAACATGGCTGCTTTTTAAAAAGAGATGAAGATTCTGAAAGATTTCTAAATATGTATGCTTTGTGTAAGAGATCATATCTCCCCCCTATAAATAATTAATGGAAAATACCATTTACTGGAAACAACTCAAATGTCCATCAATGGATGAATGGATAAACAGAATGTGGTGTAGCTATACAATGGGATATTAGTCAGCCATAAAAAGGCAGGAAGTACTGTACCAATACATGCCACCAGGTGGATGAACCTTGAGAACATTATGCTAAGTGAAAGAAGCCAAATACAAAAGGTCACATACGTAAGATTTTATTTATATGAATTATCCGGAATAGCTAAGTCCATGGAGGCAAAGAGCAGATTGGTGGCTTCCAGGGGCTGGAAGGAGGGGGATTAGGGAATAACTAACTGCTTAATGGGTATGGCATTCCCTTCTGGTGTGATCAAAATATTTTGGGACTAGATAGAGGTGGTGGTTGTACAACATTGTGAATGTGGTAAATGCCACAGAAATGGTTAATTTTATGTTGTATGAATTTCACCTTTAGAAATCTTCTGAATAGTATAAAGGTGCCTCATGTTCAATATTACTTGGGTGCCAATCTGAGTTATTAGATTTGATAAAACTAGGATAAAATTCAAATGTATGTATTGTCATCTGAGTCTGGCATGTGAGGGGCTCAGTGAAAGTTCATTCTTATGTCCAGAACCAACACATCTAGCAACTTTGTGAACTGGGAACCTAGTCATGAACAAGCATGCAGTCACTGAAGGTCACAGACTCCCTGTGGGAGAACCCTCCAGCCCTTCCCCTGTCCCCCAGGTAATACACTACTTACACTATTTTTACACCTTACAAGCTTAGATTTTTAGGGTTTCCACGTCTACAGCAGATTATAAGCCGCACTTTGGTAGGAATGGTGTTTGTGACTAGAAATAACTGAGAACAGACCAATGACAAGGGAGATAACTGGAAACTTCCGAAGTTAGTCGGGCTCCCTGCTCAGCAGGGAGTCTGCTTCTCCCTCTGACCCTCCCCCCTCTCATGCTCTCTGTATCTCATTCTCTCTCTCAAATAAATAAATAAAATCTTAAAAAAAAAAAAAAAAACATAGAAATGTGTGACTGATCTGCGACCCCTAAGAGCCACCCTTCTTCTCTCTTGGTGACAGTTTTTTCCCTTCCCAGGGTTACTTCGTGACAAGCTGGGCTCCTATGATGTGGCATTCTACCTCGCTGGAATCCCTCCCCTTATTGGAGGTGCTGTCCTTTGTTTTATCCCCTGGATCCACAGTAAGAAGCAAAGAGAGATTGATAAAACCACCGGAGGAGAAAAGATGGAGAAAATGTTGGAGAATCAGAACTCTCTGTTGCCAAGCTCACCTGGAATCTTTAAGAAAGAATCTGACTCTGTTATTTAATGTCTTATATACCTCCACCAGACTGAACTTGCTTTCAGAAGTTTAAGCAAGTTTTCCTTTTATATAAATTGCAGATTTCTTATTTTTTTAATCTCATCCTAAGAATAGCACAATAATTGGGAACTAGAACGCTTATTACTACAAGAACCATTTTCTGCCACTGAATAGCTAGCTGTCTGGTATTTCCATGAGTGTGGGGGCAGAGAGTCTGGTATATGAAAACTTACGTCGGAAAGTCAAATATTGTGAGCATTGATGCTATCTCAGTAAAAAGCAACTCTGGAAACTGTGAATGCTAATAAGCTTGTACAAATATTTAAAAATACCTCAAGCTATAATGAAAGGGTTGCAATTTGGTTAGGACTGGAATTGTGTTTGTTGTCTCACGTGATGTTTTTAATTCTGGTATCTCTGTTTTAATTTCTTCTGCTGTTTGGAAACTTTTTACAAGATTCAAGCCTGGATTCTAGATAATGTCAGACCTACCAAAACCTCAAGTCTGTGTTAAAGCTGCTTGCCTGCTCTTAACTAGGATCTGAGGTTAAGTTCTTCTGCCTTGCTCCGGTGTCCGGGGGGCTTCTGGGAGAGATGGCAGCGCTGTGTCGGCATTCAGAGCGCGGCGTGGAAGGGATCACGGTCGTAAGGGCAGAGCAGTTCAGGAGGCGGGCATTTCTCCCACTTCCATTTGCTTCCTTTCGGTTGGCCATGTGTTGATTACTCAAGTAGCCAGAAACCCCCCAGATTTCTGAACTTGTTTAAAGTGTAACAATAAAGTGAAATAGAATGAATCAAAGAGATTCTGGCCATCTTAAGGTAGAGTTTTTCTGACTTTGAGATTTGTTAGCACTAGGACTTGACATTTCCACAGAGTCTTACTGAACATGTTACCAAGTTGCAGTTTCAGGTACAAATGGGGAAAAAAAAGTCTTTGTATTCATGCAGAAAATATTTCTGATAGAAACAATTGCTCCAGTTTGTTTATAAAATTAATGCGTCTTGAAAAGTTAAAAGGACTTATAAAGAGAAACAACTTCTGTATTCCAAAACTTACTGGCAAAAATTTGCATTCTTCGGTATTTATCCTAGCCCGCTCCCCATTAACATTCCCAGTATTTTTTCTATTTATGTAGAGACACTTGTATGAAAGCTATTAAAGTTTTAAAGAGCTAAAATTAAAACCAAAGTCATGCCATGACCTATACTCATCTACAAAAAATAGGAACACTTTCCTCATCCTGAAATTATACTTTAGTACATGTTTCTTATTTATGTCTTTGAAAGTTAATAATATGCAAAGTATATTTAAATCCTAAGTATAAATGCGTATTAGAACTTCCTCAAATGTAGCTTGTTCACCTGGGAAGAATGCTATCTTTTTCTAAAGCATCTCCAGGATCCATCTGTTTCGAACTTCTCTGGAAGGACAGAAACTTAATCTCTTATCTCCCTACTTTTCCTTTTAGCTTCTGTTCTTTGTCTTTAGCTGAGGATGTAGAAACCTGAAGAGGATATGGATTTGTAGTTGTTGATGGGGGGGGAGGCGGGCCACATAGGGGGCTGGAGGGAAGTGAGGCGATTAATTAAACAGCTAGAAAACCCAGAAGTTCAAAGTAGGAATGCCAAATGTGGAATTTATTTTTAATAGGATTTTAAATTATTTTTGATTGTGAAGATATTCAGCAGTTCACTATGACCTACACATGGTTGTAACTTTCAGTACTTCTATATTTCATATTTAGGAAACTTGGGTAATTTGTTTTTTTGGAGGGTTATGTTGCTTAAAAAACAACTATATTTTGACCATATACTGCCCTTTCATACTCTTATTTTAAACTTTTAGAAAATGACTTAGAGGGGCACATGGGTGGCTCAGTCTGTTAAGTGATCAACTTTTGATTTCAACTTAGGTCATGATCTCAAGTCGTGAGTTCAAGCCCCGCATCAGGCTCCATTCTGGGCGTGGAGACTGCTTGAGATTCTTTCTCTCCCACTCCCCACACACACATGCTCTCTCTCTAAAAAAAATAAAAACAAAAAACTTAGAAATGATACTATATTATTGGGTTCTGCATTTATCCATGCCTAGTTATATAAAACATTATTTCCTCATTATTATCAGTGCTTTTGAGATCAGCAAAAACATACAACTAAGACCAATCATCAAACCTGCCATTATAAAATTTTTTTTTATAGTTTTAGCACAGACTCCTAAGACTTGTCCCTGCTCCTGCCAATTTTACAGAAAGAATTCTAAAAAGAGAAAATTTACTCTGTAAAGACTTCCAAAATGTTTTCCCTTTCAAAATTTGGCTGATTTTAGAAAGGAAAAAAAAAAAGTAATAATTTGAAACTCAAAAGACTTGATCTTGCTTGGTTAGGTTCCATAATAAAAGAGCAAAGTGGGGCGCCTGGGTGGCTCAGTTGGTTAAGCTTCGGACTCTTGATCTCAGCTCAGGTGTTGATCTCAGGGTTGTGAGTAGGAGTGTGGAGCCTACTTAAAGCAAACAAAAACAAAAAAACAAAGTAGCTGAAGTATTTATAATAAAACTTAGATCTCAGAATATTATATTCATGTACAAGATTACACATACGCAGTTTTCAGTCCGATGGAATGAATTAAACAGGTCCTATGATACTGAAAAAGCTCCACTGTAATAGACTGTTATGGAGAGTTCTTTGCTGTAATAATATAAAGTATAAAAGATGCTAAATTCTATAAAATGTATATTTCATAACATGTTTGGTACAAAAAGTTCTAGAAGTCTGAAGTTCTAAAAGTTCTACAGACTTAGAAAATGAAAAATACTAATATCCATAAGGATTTAGACCAAGAAACATTACCCTAATCTTTCAAAGTAAATCCTTTCTAATTTCTGAGCAGTGTTACTATTGCAATAAAGTGACCTGGTGGGCCTGAATTTTTTTGTTCAATCCAGACACTTGAGAGGAAAAGAGTAGAGTCAGAACTCTGCTTTCTATCTCATCATCCTAATTCTGATAAAACTCAGCAAATTCTCACATTCAAAAGGTTCTAGCATTTGAGGCCAACAATATATAAGAAGGGGAGCAATTATTCCCCTTTACAGAGACTCTGAATCAGATACTATTGTAACAGATACCCATGGATCTTCCAGAAACATTTTAGTTCAATTGTATTGCAGTAGATACTCTTGGTATCCATCCATTCCAGCAACAACAAACCACCCAGATTGATACTTTATTCAAAATTTATAAATTTCTTTGATCACAGTTGCAATCCTTAGTCTACAGTCCTACTAAGAGACTTGTAATGTCCACTTGAGATTGCATAGTGCTTGCATTAAGCTTCAAATTCTATTCATGAACAGAAGCAGGACCTCATTTGTACTACCTGATCTACAGTATCTGTTTATACGTGTTTGCAGAAGATCCCATGGGCTCTGCCCAAGTATGGAGCAAACCTTAACTCTTAGCTTCAACTGTCCACACTTTTAAAGTAAATGTGTACTTAGTTGTAAAGTAAACACAGCTTTGTTTTTCCTGCTCCTAATTCTAATCCTTTTAACTGCACTGAAGAATATTTTAATTTCTACCTTTGTTATTTATAAAGCACTTTATGTCCGGATGACTTCTGTTGTTAAATCGAGAAAACTGAATAGAAAATGCAGCGATCAGGGGCAGGCCAGTCCAGCGTGGGTGGCACTGAGTGGGGGCTTCCGGCAGCGCACTTTCCCACTCTTTCTTAGGCCTCTTTGCTTGCTCTTCCTGGTCTCTTTCTCCATATCATTCTTTTTCTCTTTACTTCCCCCTATCCTCCAAAAACCTGCTGAGGAGTCCATTAACATCCTTGCCTAGTTCCACTGGCTGCTTAGCTGCCCTACTTACTGCTGGTCCCTGTGGCTTCAGAGAATGGAAGCCCAGGCTATGTCATGTAACCTGGTGAACAGCTTGCTCTCAGCCTTGAACTTAGAGTTCTACTGGTCTACACTGAAAACATTATTTAATTATGCAATTAAAATCTGGGAAGGAAGTAATATGTTTCATATAACTGGCATCTTTTGTGCTAATATGTTAAACTTTATTTAAATGTTTAAGGTCATGCTTTCAGAGAAAAGACTGTCAAGTTCTTAACATGAGTATTTTCAGAGGGCATAATTTTTTACTTTGATTTTCATATTCTATTAAAATTTCACTAAAACTTAGTCCTGAGAGCACATCGTGGGGGATGCTTTGGAATGTAGTGGGCCCCTCAGATGCGGTTCCTCATGAATCTGCCTTAGGCTGCGTTATACTTTATGGTGAATGGTGTTGGAGTAAATTCCCAGAGTCTAGAGATACAAGTAGAAAGGATAAGTTAATTAGCTCCAATTAAAAAATATGTAAACAATTTAAGTTTTAAACTCCTTAGGGAACTTCTAACACCGAAAACTTCATTGTTGCTGGCATAACATTAAGGAGCAATTTTTCCATTAGGCTGAAAATTGTTGCTTTTCCCAATGTGTGAAAAGGAGAAGGAAGTGAAATGTTCTTATTTTACATTTATATTCTTTAACTGAAAGACAAGTAGTATCTTGGCTAATAGAAAAAGTGTCATCATCATAGTTTAATTAACTCTTAAAACCACAAAATTTTTACCTTGTGACTAAAACAGAAGAACAAGTTTACCATTTGTGATGGTGATGTGGATTAATGTGGAATACGAACACAGCAGAGAAGGAAGTCTTGCTACTCTACTTGACTGACAATCATTAATTCTGCTCGTTTTACACTCACTGATTTTTGTTGATGCTTAGGTGTAAAGGAAATAAAAAGACCATCTGGAGCTGAGTTTGAGAATGGTTCGTGGGGCAAAGAATAACAAGGCAGAAAGCAACAATAGACAGCTCATGGGCTCACTATAATTTTATAGCCACAGCCCTTTTTATCAGTTTATTTGTTGGCAGACATTAATGCTTTGTTTTATAAATACGCTATAGAGTGATAGGTTACAATCTCAAAAATAGAGGGCCAAATGCCCATAGCAAATGTGAAACCCACATACAACTTAAACAACCACAGTTACTGAACTTACATAAATGTGGACTTAATCAGATGACTAGATGACTCCTTCTGAGACAATAAAGACCCATGAAACAATTCATTGCCACATGTTTGAATCACTCAAAACCTTGAAACTTGGGATCTAGTTTACTTAGCTTGCCCTTTTTAAAATTATCAATTTTTCAATAATGAACATTAATCATCTTGACCTCTATACATTCAAGGAAATCTCCCACGGTACTATTTTCTTGACATATAATATAGGAGGCTACCTCATTTACAAAACAGCAGATTTCAATTTTTTGTTAGTGTGTTAGACATTGGGAATGAAATAAACCTTTCTAAGTACTTGATCATGACAGTCCACCTACCTCAGCTTTCAGTGTCCAACTAAAAGCCCAGCTTAATCAATTCTTGCTTAATCAGAAGGGAGCTAGCAGTGACTCTGAGATTAAAAGGCAAGGGAGTGCAAGGAGTAAAGGGGCCAAAATATCAGTAAAATTTCTTAAGTGCTTTGTTCTGATAAGATATAAGAGGAACAAAAAAGGAGTATTAACTAATGTGGCCTGTGGATAATCTGAAGCAGGAAAACAAGAAATTTACAATCTATATATAATAATGGACACTTACTAAAGTGTTTCACCAGTGGCTTTTCAAACTACACTGGCAGCTTGACGATGAAGTCTTGTTTTCATTTGTGTTTTCTTTGGCAGGAAAATGGATAATCACTGACAACAGATTACATGCTTGTGCCTTAACCTCACAGCTTACGTGTGAAACTCCTGCAAAAGGCACCCCTTTCCTAGTGGAACAGGGACTGTGGCAACGAACTTTTGTCTCCCTGGAGTTTTAAAAAATGCTGTCGTTGAGTATGGCAGTAGGTGTAGGAGCTAACCCACAAGTTCCCAATCTAATGGAAGATGTTTCTGGCCTTTCAGTATTTTGGAGTTGAATGTCACTAACCATGTGTGCGGTAGGAACTATCAGTATAAAATAACTTTTGGAAATCTAATGAAATCTGTGACACTATTTTGGAAACTCTGATATATGACTTTTATTCTTTACCAAATAATACTTTTTACTATCTGTCCATTATTAGAAGAGGCAATTTGTTAAATATTTTAAATGTGGGTAAACACACAAACATTTTCTGTTACGATCTTCCCTAAATGTAGTCTTCTATAGTATATTCTCATATACTAGAAAGTTAATGGGTCAAAGTATCTTTCATAATTCAGTCTATATTGGAATAGTATTTCAGGGACTGAGGGTTGTATGAGTGCTTTTTTTTTTTTTTTTTTTGACCCCATTGCAATGAGCAGACTATATATTTGGTGCCTTTCTTTCCTACCAAAGAAAAATTAGGTCAAAATTGGTGCTAAATTTCATGTTCTTTTCAAAATTATTTTTTCTTTTTAAATATATTTATCACAATAGGAAATGTGTAGATCCAGCAGTATTATGCATGTTGTATTTTGTATATACATCTAAGGAAAAAAAACCTCACCTAAAAAGCAATTGAGTTCCGATATCTATTTACAGGCATATAATTTTCATTGACACGTAAGGCTTTAAAGTATGAAACTGATAAGAAAATGATCACCAAATGAAAACTTAGTAATGAATATACCCCCCAAAGGTAGTAACTTTAAGGAAAAAGTCCCATACAATGTTATATGTCAGTTATATCTCAATTAAAAAATAAAAATAAAAAAGTCCCTTGTCAATGTTTCTAGCACAAAGTTAGCTATTCAAAGTATTTTGTAACTCTGAGGGTGTATAAAAAGTTTTATATATATTTTATTGTATATATATTTACATATGTACAAAATAGCTTTTTAATGAGCTTGTTTAGTGGATATTTTAAGCTATTTTTCAGGCTAAAATTAAGAGGGGAGTCATCAGTCTTAAAACTTGGATAATGAGTTACATTAAAAAAATTCTCACCAAAAGTATCAGTGTTCATCTTTCGGATTTAACATAAAGACAAATTAGTAAAGGCTACATCTGGGTCAGTGTGAGCAAATCTCAGACCTATGGTTTATTCGGGGTTCTCAGCATCATGGTTGTGGCTGACTGTATGACACCCACCTAAAATCCCACGTCTCTGAGTCTTAATGTCTTGTGAGTAGGATTCCGATGAAGTGAGGAGGACAACAGGGTTTTATTTAATCCTGCTTTTATAGACTGCCTTAACTCTATGAGGATTTTATAAATATAAGTTAGAAAAATGATACACTCTAGGAAATTAGGAAAACAATACACTTAGAATCTACTAGAGTATACTGGATTCTCTGTTAACTAATGATAACTCCTTACTACTGTTAACAGGAGTTATGTGTGGAAGGGAGAATGGGGGCTGGTTAATCAGAAGTTACTGTACAGTGAGATGAAATATCCCTTTACTAATTTCTGATGTAACTTAATTTATGTGGTTTGAGAACTGTAAGATTCCAAAGGCACTGTGCAATGCTTGATAAATTTGCATTTTGTCAGTTTGTTCTCCTTTCAGTTTATTTTAGCCTGAAAATTATAGCTACAACAAACAGAATCCTACAGTATTAAAAGAGTGTGGATATTTTAAATATCTCCTCATATAATATGACATTTTCCATGTTAACTTATTTTAATGTTTATCTGAAAAGTAATTTTAAATTATTTGCATATTTTCAAAGTTAGAAAAACACGCTATATCTTAGACATCAAAACCAAACTATTCCCAGGGCCACTGTATACTGCAGAGCGGCTCTGGTCTCTGCCTGCACAGGACGCCATTTTGGGCACAACAGTTGCTTAAATATAGATCACTGTGTGAAATAATTATGCTGGGTTTGATCAGTATGCAGTATTTTAGTACTTGCCTTTAAAAATTGTTTTTCTCTTTTTAAAGAGTGTAATTTATAACTGATTTTTTTATAATGTGCAATTTCCTATAGATAACCAAAACCTTTTTAATGGAAAGAGCTTTGTAATCATTTGGAGAATAAAATCATTTTACTGTGGAACAATGTGGTATTCTCAGTAAATACAATAAAAAAATTTTAGCAAATTTCTGTGAGGCTCTGTGGTTATATTTATGGAATTGCCTGCGGAGATGAGGGAAGGAAAAATTACTGAAGTGAAGGAAACCGTCTGTGTTGAATGAAAGAAAAATAAGCTGTGTGCTTTTAAGCTGCATACATGTATTCCAAATGTGCTTGGGTATCATTATCTCTCCTGGGCAAGTGACAGGGATAGAAATGATCCCAAAGCACTGGAGAGTCCAAAAACGATTTCTATTTGACACTCCTTTTTTGTAGTTTGACTTACATTACTGTTTTACTTAAACTGATTAAATTTATTGCATTTAGCTGTTACTTGGGACCTCTGACTCACTGACAGTTTCAGGGGATGATCAAGAACCAGGCTGGAATTTTGGTGGATACTCAGAGAAAAACTGACTCTGCAGTCAGAGGATGTTTATTACTGGATGTGCCCTAACCACAAAGCAAATCATTCTTTTCATTTAATGGTGCTAAAGAGATTTTATACATTAAACTCGAATATGGAATTGTGATAATCATTTATTCCAATAATTATTATTTATTTATTTTTAAAAAGATTTTATTTATTTGAGAGACAGCGAGCATGAGTGGAGTGGGGCAGGGTGCAGAGGCAGAGGGAGAAGCAGACTCCCAGCTGAGCAGGAGCCCGATGTGGGGCTCGATCCCAGGACCCCAGGATCATGACCTGAGCCGAAGGCAGATGCTTAACCAACCCAGCCACCCAAGGGCCCCAACTCCAGTAATTATTTACATGACTGCACATAGGTGCAAAAATGTGCAGGCCACTGGAGGGCTTTTTAGAGAACCAGGAGAGAATGGATATGAGAAATTGTTACTGATCCTCAGCGGGATAAAATTCACTCTCCTGGGAAAATAATTTTTATAGGAAAAAAAAGAATTCTACTGTATACAGGAAACCTAATTTTTCTAGAGACATAGCTCAAATTAAATAATTACAGTATCAGACTTAACACAGAAAGCTCTCAAATCTCCAACTAATGAATCTAAATGAGTTCTCTTTTTAAATACTTGGTCACAAGTGTCTTCTTGAACTCTTTCAGGGATAGGAAGCTCACTTTTCCTACCCCAAACAGTGGTTTCCTCCATGGCTGGGCCCTTCACTTCCCACGCTCATGCCATTCAGCTTAACCACCTGTCCCTGACGCAGGCATCTGTGGACCTCCCTGGTCCCTCCTGTCCTTCTGTCAGTTACTCCAGCAAATGGCTTTTGGTCCAATGTTCAATGTTCATGGGGAGCAACTTTACTTCCACTCACACTCAACAGCAACACCTGGAACCTTGTCATCTCTGGAAATGGTTTCACCTTTGAAATCTTTAATATCATCCTTCTCTTTTATCCGTGACTTAGGATCACTTTATTCCCTCTTTCTCACGTCCATTTGGCCTGCTCTTCAACTCTGAGCTCTTCTTTCGGTTGACTCCATCCCTCTCAATCCCCACTCCCTTCCAGCCTACCAGATCTGTTCCCTCTTCACACTGTTCCCTACCCTTACTCCTGGGATCTAAAAAAAAAATCCAAACAGCTCTCTGAATATTCAGCTCACTAGTTGCCCCTACATATCCCACCCTGCAAATTAAACACTTCTAGCTTCCTCAACTGGATCATTTCCATCAGCATACATACATGCTATTATTTCTCCCATCTTGGGGGAGAAAATACCTCTTTTGAACCCATGTGTCCCCTGCAGCTACTGTCTCATTTCTTTTCATCCATTTAGAAGAAGCCAAAGAGAAAAAGAAAACTTTGAAAAAATTTCTACTCACTCTCTTCAATTTTATCTCCTATTCATTCTCCTTGGAGTCCTCTCCATTAGGATTTTGTCCCTACCACTCCGCTGAAACTGCCCTTCTCAAGGTTACCACTGAGCACCATATCGCTAAATCAAATCGTCATTTTTCAGTCCTCATTGTATTTGAATGATCAAGAGCGGTACAGTGGGCATCAATTTCTGATCCCTGAATCAGACTCCAGTGCCAACACATCTACCTGGTCTTCCTCCTTCCTTGCTAGCCACTCCGTCCCAGTCTCCAATGTTGGCTCAGTCTCCCGGCTCTAAACACTGGGAGTACCTCACAGCTTCTCTGTTCTACCTACATGCTCCCCCTCAGTGACCCTCTGGCTCGTGAATGGAGTTGCTACGTACATCAGCAATGGAGAACATACCTCACCCTTCGACTTCAGACCCATAGATCCAACTGCCAACCTAACACCTCTAAATTGGATGACTAAAAAGAATCTCCCAATTTAACATATCCCAAACTGAGCTCCCTATATTCCCTCCAAAATTTGCTTCTTTTGCAGCTCTCCTCACTCCAGTGAATGGCAACTTTATTTTTCTGGTTGTACGAACCAAAAACCTTGGAGTTATCCTCACCGCCTCTCTCCTGCTCTAACACCCACTTCTGGTCTGCCAGCAAGTCCTATGGGCTCTACCTCCAAAATATGTCCAGAGCCGGCACTTCTCACTACTGCCACCCGCTACCATGCCGAACCACGCCCTCATGATCCTTTCGTCCTTTGGTCCCTTCCCTTGCTCCCCCTTCTGTCTATTCTCTACAGAACAGCCTCCATACCCAGTCAAAACGTGTCAGGTGAAGTCAGTCCTCTGCTCAGAATCTTCCTGTGGCTACCTACCTCAGAGAAAGCCGAGAAGCCAATACTACACTATATGTTAACTAACTTGAATTAAAAAAAAAAAAGTTAAAAATAAATAAATACAAATAAAAACAATGACTTTGCAGGAAGAAAGGAAGAAAGAAAGAGAAAGAAAGGAAAAGAAAGAAAAAGAAAGAAGAAAGAAAGAAAAAGAAAAAGAAAGAAAAGGAAAAAGCCGAAGTCGTGCTGTGACCAGCAAAGCTCCGCGTGTTCTGGCGCCGGTCACGTCTCTGAAGGTACGTCCTGCTCTCTCCTCCTGAACCACCTGCCTCCCTGCACTCCCATCCCCTCACTGCTCTGCCCCCAGCTCTCTACCTGGATTGCTCTGTCATGTCCTCTAGGACTTTGCTAAAAAGTCTTCTCCGTGAGGCCTCCCCTAACCGTTTAAAATTTAATCTCCCCTCCCTGACACTTCCCTATCCCACTCCCAAGGTCATTTTTTTCTCCTTAGCTAGCAGTTATCACTAGCAATTTATATATTTATCTTCTTTATTGTCTGGCTTTTCCACTAGACTGTAAGTTCAACAAGGGTAGGGGTTTGTTTGTTTATTTTGTAGAAGTAAACCATAATTTCATTATCTAATTTTTTTTTGAGAGAGAGAGAGTGCGGGGGGGAGGAGCAGAGGGAGAGAGAGAATCTTAAGCAGGCTCTGCCCAGTGCTGAGCCTGACACAGGGCTCGATCTCACGGCCCTGAGATCATGACCTGAGCAGCAATCAGGAGTCAGAGCTCTACTGACTGAGCCACCCAGGTGCCCCAAAGTTAGGGTTTTTGACTGTTTTATCTCCAGTGCTTAGAAAAATGCCTGGCATAGAGAAGGTGCTCAATAATTATTTGCTGAATAAATGGTTTCCAAACATGTCAACACTAGCATATTGACTTCCTCCATCTTGGGAACATTTCCCTAGAGAACTCAGCCAGTACAGCGGGGGTGAATTGGCCATAGCAGGATCAGGACTGGGGAGAGCGTGGCTGGCATGGCTGGCCCAGGGCCAAGGGGAGGGCCCACAGAGTCAGGAGACTGATTCCACAGATGGAGCTTAAACAGAGAAGTGAATATACTGAGGTTTCCACTGTTGGAGAAGGGAGGCTAGAACAGATGCTGTGGTGATGGACTGGAATTGGAAAATGTGGTATGAATATGTGTGTATGTGCACACGTGTGTGGGACTGGAGGTGTATATGTGTCTGTACGTATCGTTCCTAGCTCTGCCCCCTGAGGGGGCCTAGAAGCAGTGACCTGCCAGGAGCAATGACTATCTCTTCATACTCAACCTTGTAACACAGAGACTCAGATGGTAGATACTTGGTTAGAGTGAAGTCCCTGTATTTTAAATCTAATACAATGCTAGCATAATGGAGCTGAAGGGGACACTCATGGAAATCCTACAGTACCTTCTAATTTTATAGGAAGACAAAAGCTTGTCTTAAGATATTAAACAAGAAGAAAATACCCCCCCCATCCCTCACTCAGAGATAATGAATTGCCTTTATCATTATCCCTTAAGTCTTATGTATGGAGATGTTTTATAAAAGTGGGGAAATACTTGGGGTGCCTGGGTGGCTCAGTCAGTTAAGCATCTGCCTTCGGCTCAGGTCATGATCTCAGGGTCCTGGGATCGAGCCCCGCATCAGGCTCCCTGCTCAGAGGAGAGTCTGCTTCTCCCTCTCCCTCTGACTCTCCTCCCCACTTGTGTTCTCTCTCTCTCTGTCTCAAATAAATTAAAAAAATTTTTTTAAAAGTGAGGAAATACTAAATACGCTATTTTGCAACATGCTTTTTTCATGTAGGACTTGTAAATATCTTTTCATGTTGTATTTATCCTGACTTTTGTTGTTGGTGATAAAACAAAAACTGTGGGCACCTGGGTGGCTCAGTCGTTAAGTGTCTGCCTTCGGCTCAGGTCATGGTACCAGGGTCCTGGGATCGAGACCCGCATCGGGCTCCCTGCTCTGCGGGAAGCCTGCTTCTCCCTCTCCCACTCCCCTGCTTGTGTTCCCTCTCTCGCTGTGTCTCTCTCTGTCAAATAAATAAAAATCTTTTTTTTTTTAAATATTTACTGATTGGTGATGGGTATTAAAGAGGGCACGTACTGAATGGAGCACTGGGTGTTATAAATAAAAATCTTAACAACAACAAAAACTGCTTTAAGCAAAAGAGTGAGAAGTTCATGTATCATGTGACATCAGACATGGTAGAATCTAGGGTCAAATCATGTCATCGTTGAGTTCGAGCCCCATATGTGGTGTGGAGTTTACTTAAAAAAAAAAAAAGTGTAGCTATGACCACTTTAATATAAATTTTCTTCTATATTTCTGATAATTTTCTTAAACTGAGTTTCCCAGAACGGGATTACTAAGGCAAGATGAATGAGTACTTATTTTTTTATGCATCTGTGCTTTCTGAGGTTTTCAATCTAAATAATGGATACTAGACATGATGCAAATGTGTGCATTCTCATGTCATGATGAAAAAACTTCGGTGGATTTAAGTGTTTTTGTAATTGAAATTACAGCTTCACTGATGAACCCGAGGGTAGGTGTATACAGAAGGGCCTCAGGAGCGGGCTTGCTGGCAGGGGGGCGTGGCGTGGGGGTACGTGAGGTCCGGGTTAGGAGGGCAGCGGAAACCACCCTTTGGGGCGCAAGTGAGCTGAGGCTCTGGTCTCCCTTCCTCTTCTAAGCACACTAATCCCACCATGGGGCCCTACCATCATGACCTCATTGAAACCTAATTACCTCCCAAAGGGCCTACCTCCAAATACGAGCACACGGGGCGTTGGGGCATCAACATAACTTTGCAGGGCAGGGATACAATTCAGTCCAGAGCAGATTATTTTTGTTTCCTTATGAAATCATCATCAAAGAAGCCAGGAAAGAGTTGAAAACCTAACCAGGGAGCTCCAATAAACTGTTACTGAGTAATGTTTTCGAGTATATAATTAATGTTCCCTAATTGTCCAGGAACATAGTAGTATGATAAACTATTTATGACATTATATAAACCAGATAGAAGCTGGGTGTTATGAATATGCTATTTTGGCATGCTAGGTCCATGTCCTGGCCCTAACTCCTCATTCTTGTGGCTTTCCAAGCCCCTTGTTTTGACTTAGCAGCTCAGCTCCCGTTCTTCACTAGGCTCTTTTTTTTTTTTTTTTTTTAAGATTTTATTTATTTATTTGACAGAGAGAGAGCTAGCGAGAGCAGGAACACAAGCAGAGGGAGTGGGAGAGGGAGAAGCAGACTTCCCAGCGAGCAGGAAGCCCGATGCAGGGCTCGATCCCAGGACCCTGGGATCATGACCTGAGCCGAAGGCAGACGCTTAACGACTGAGCCACCCAGGCGCCCCACTAGGCTCTTTTTTTAATGACTCAGTTTGACTCATTCTCATGGATTTTGACTATTTCAGCTCCCTTCGCTGGGCTCCCAACAGGTCTCCCCACTCAAATAACAGATAGAAAGCATTTGTGTTTCAAGCTAATGGACAACTGAGCTGACCCTGCCGCAGCCTCCCCAGTAAGAGCTGGGTTAGGTGGACATTTTCCACTGTACATAATCTCTCCCTTTGAAGGAACCTCCAAGTTAGATTTGAGTTCTGAGGGCCATATTTTTCACATCATTGGAGGCTTCCCTGTATCAAGATGAGTACCAACGGGTGGCTTGGGGTGAGGCACGGAGCAATGCAGCCCGCCTACAATTTCCTTTAGTTCCTTACCCTCAGCCACTCTAAATAAAGCTATAATTGAAGTAAAAATGGTTTATCTTGAATAAAAGTCCCCTAACTCTTCCGACCAGATTGTTATCTTATGCCTTCTTCTATAGAAATTCTGAAGCTACCACTGAGCATGTATGCACAGAACACACACACACACACACACGGCCATGGGGATTTTGCCTCCGTACCCACCCTTCCATTCTTACCAAGCCACTCTGGTGCAAATATAATGATCACTTCAGGAATCTGTGTAATGAAACCACTGAAGTTATTGCCCTTTCTCTAGTTTCTTCCTACTCCAGTTCAACTGGCCAGTACGGCCTGCTGATGTTCTTAGTCCTCTGCTTTCATCATGATACTCTTACTACTCAAAAACCTATCATAGCTTCCTAAAGTCGAAAGATTATGTCTTCAGTTTGGTTTTCAAAGCTCTTCACAATCTGGCCCCCAAATGCCTTTCCAGACTTACCTATTACCACTTAGTAAAAGTGGTCAACTCATTATTTTTAACTCTACTTTGGAGTTAAAACTCCAAAGCAAACAGGAGTTCCTGTTTGCTTTTCTCTCTGCCCTTCAGCTACTCCACCTTGATTTCTCTGTGCAAATTCCCAAGCTTTTCTGCCTCAACTTTTCACTTTGACATATTTTGAGTAATTTGTTTACCTCAGATTTTATTAAATTCTTCCTTCACTGATCTAGGATTTGCTCTCAATTCTTCCTAGATGTCTACAATGGAACTTTTCAGTGACTCTTTTTTATCCTAGTTTTGGTTACAATTTTGTCAAGGAATTATTAAAACACAGCTCTCTCTGCTCTCCATCCATGCTCCTCTCTAGTGTATTCTTCCAACTCATCTGGAAAATCCTTAACATAAGGCCCACGCAACCAGAAACCCTGCTTGCTCTCTCATTTTCTACCAACCCTCCCTTCACTCATACTGCTCCAGCCATGCCGGCCTTTTTATTTCTCAAATACACCAAGCTCACTCCGGCTACTGGATCCTTGTACCTGCTGTTCTTTCTGGCATGCTCTTCCTGCAGGGCTGGTTCCCTCACTTCAAATAGGGTTCGGTTCAAATGTCACTCACAGGCTCCTTCTCCAACATTGCCTTAGTTTAAAATAACCCCTTTCCATCACTCGCTATGTCCTTTATTCTGCTATATTTTTCTTTAGGGTACTCATCACTATCGACATATTACAAATGCATTTGTTCATTTTCTACCTTGTCCACGAGGGCAAGAACTTTTGTCTGCTTTTTTCACTGTTAGATCTATGCCTGGCACAAACCAGGTATTTAATAATTATTTAATGAGTAAATCAATGAACAGGTGGGCTTTTATATAGTTTGCGTAGAAATTAAAAAAAAAAAATACTGCTACTGGTGTTTGTTCCTAGGTTAGCAACACAGTCTCTGTCATTGTGGGGATTTCTGCAAAGGTGCTGGACTTTGCCCAAGCAGATGGTAGCAAGTGTGGTATTAGATGGCAGGGATTAAGCCAGAACGGCTTGGCTCCAGGGCAGAGCAGCACTGAGCCCTGGGTACGTGGCCGCCTCAGCGCCTCTGTGCAGAGGAGGAAGGCGGGATCTCTTACAGAGCACTTCAAGCCCTAGAGGAGTTTCCCTTTTTTTATGCAGACGACTCTAATTGCTCCTGAAGCACTTAGTACTTTAAGAAATGCTAGTCTATTTCTATTTGAGCCTACAGTAGCCAATCTCTCACTTTGGGCTGCTTTGTTTTTATTCTCTTGATAAGTCAATTTTGGCTAATAACAGTACAGTAAGCCAAAGATTTTATCTTATCAAAACAGCAAAGGAGACCATTATGATGGCAGATCAAAGAGTCCTATAGTCTTGAATGTTAGAATGAACCCCGTTAAAGGAAATTCTAATTTTTTTTTTAAAAAGGAAATTTAAAAATCAGTAAGTTTTAACTTTTTTTTTTTTTTTAAAGATTTATTTATTTATTTGGGAGAGAGAGAACGAGTGGGGGGAGCGGCAGGCAGAGGGAGAAGCAGACTCCCCGCTGAGCAGGGAGCCTGATGCGGGGCTCCATCCCAGGATCCCAAGATCATGACCTGAGCGAAGGCAGATACTTAACTGACTCAGCCACCCAGGTGCCCCTAAGTTTTTATTTTTAATGAGATAAAAAAATTCCATCAGACACCCATGTCAGATCCTTTCAGTATTATTTTGAACTTTTCAAAGTACATAGGGCAAACAAAAGTGGCTCGGTGGTTCAGCTGGGCTCTTGGTTTCAGCGCAGGTTGTGATCTCTGGGTTGTGGAATTGAGCCCCGTGTCCCTGAGTCAGGCTCCCAGCTCAGTGGGGAGTCTGCTTGACATTCTCTCCCTCTCCCTCTGTTCCTCCCCCTGCTCACGCACTCTCAAATAGATAGATAAATATTAAAAAAAAAAAAAGCTATATTTATTTTCAACTGAAAAAAATGGCCCATCAACATTTTTATTTCTCCTGAATTGTCTCACACAAAACCTTTATCCTATTAGCCTAAAGAGAAATCTGCACAAAACAGTACCCTATTTTCATCACACTTTCTTAAAAGGTGGTGAGTGACCTCTGGAGGCAATTGGACAAAATATCCTGCTGCTTTCGGGAGTGAAGCGGGGAGAATTAGAAAGTAGATCCTTCCATTTAGAGAAGGTTGTTGTTGTTGTTTGCAAGTTTAATCAGGATGAATTAAAACATTTAACTTTAAAATTAGTTTACTGAACCTCAATTCAGTTTAGTAGTGTTTATTAAGTATATAATACAATGCTACATGCTACAGGGGAGATAGAGATACAAAACTTTGAGGTTACAATCTACTAGGAAACTAAAGATACATGCTAAAATATTTATAATACAAGCTAGAATGTGGAAGAAAATTGAGGAGTGGCACAACTACACAGGAATTCAGATTTTTGGTTAGGGTGACCAGAGAAAGTCTACTACATTCAACAAACATTTACTGAAGACCCACTTTGTGCCAGGCACTATGCTAAAGGATAAGATTTTATTTATTTATTTAGAGGGAGAGTATGAGCTGGGGGAGGGACAGAGGGGGAGGGCAAGGGAGAGAATCTCCAGCAGACTCCATGCTGAGCCACCTTGGGGCTCCACACGGGGCTCCATCCCATGATCCTGAGATCATGACTGAGCCAAAACCCAAGAGTCGGACCCTCAGCCAACAGCCACCCAAGTGCCCCATGCCTAAGCAGATTCTTAAAGGTAGGAATAGTTCTGGTATTGCTTTGGCATCATAAGCCTACTCTTGTCTATCTCTCCCATTAATTACAACTAAAAACTCATGACAAAATAGAGACAACCACTGCCTCAGGACTCTGAAAAGTGAAAGCTTGTGAAGGGAAGGCACAAGTTGGAAAAGAAACCATCCAGGGGATCGGTTTCCTGGCCTTTTTTCCTCTTTCTCCTTGTGGTTTTGTCCTGAGGAGAGGGCCCATGTGGGAACTGTTTGGCTGCATGAGTAGTTAACACTCTGATAGAAACCCTGTCTCTCTATCCAGGGATACTGAGGGAAGGTCCAGGGAACTGAGAAAAGGGTCCTCTGTGAGTTGGAAAGTGAGTAGGGAGGAGGGAGAGGACAGGGTCACAGAAGGTGATTCCTAATTTTGTGTAGGAACCACTGTAAGTTTTATTTTTATTTTTTAAAAAGATTTTATTTATTTATTTGACAGAAACACACCGAGAGAGGGAACACAAGCAGGGCGAGTGGGAGAGGGAGAAGCAGGCCTCCTGCTGAGCAGGGAGCCCGATGCGGGGCTCGATCCCAGGACCCTGGGATCATGACCTGAGCCGAAGGCAGACGCTTAACGACTGAGCCACACAGGTGTCCCATCCACTGTAAGTTTTAGGTTCAGGGCTGAGCTGCACTTGTCTGCAAGAGACCCAAAGCAGCACAGCAAAAGCTTTGACAACTAACAGTTACTCATGGGCCCCTGAGTGGTACATGTTCAGGACAGACCCAGAGCAACAGAGCAGAGGCTTTGAAAACTGAACTGAGATTGAAACCATCACAGAAGGTGATACAAAACTTGTAATGTAAACTCAATCAGGTTGATCGCCTGCTTAAACAAACATACATTCTCCAGAGGAGGATTTTAACAGGATCCAGAGGCAGCGCAATGTTAACTGTCACTATGTTCAGGAGGCGACAGAAAATGACCTGTGTAAAAATTAATAGGAGGAAACTTTGTTTAAAATGAAGTCAGGAGGCCAGCAGGGGGAGCTCTCATGCCCTGCCACTCGTGGTCAACTGCAGATCCAACAGCAGGAGATGTACTTGCAAATAGGCAAGTTGGGTACTACTTCTAAATACTACCTTAGTATCCTAGCAGGAAGGAAGAGAGGTTTTCCTCCTCCTCTGGCAACAGCCCAGTCCATGAGAGACCGTCACAACTCAGTCAATGAAAAGCCACTATACTTTGAATTCCCGCTTTACTCCAATGGGCTTTTTGTTTATAACAGTTCTCCCAACTTCCCCCTTTCTTCCATAAAAGAGGAGTCCTCTCCTTTGTTCTCCAGACTTGCTAATGGCTTTGCCATTGCTTGCGGCCCCAGACTGCAATTCTCTGCTCTTCCCAAATAAATCCATTTTTGCTGGTAAAATAACTACTGGCTGTTTTATTTTTAAGGTTAACACCTGTCATACAAAGAACCAGGAAAATGTGGCCAAATCCTGAGGGAAAAGACAATCACCAAAACAACTCTGAGATAACACAGGTGTTGGAATATTCAAAGACTCTAAACCTGCTATTATATGTTGCAGGAGGTAAAGATAAACACACGTGAGATAAATATAAAGAAAGACATTTTCAGCAGAGAAACAAAGCATGAAAAAGAACCAAGTGGAAATTTTGAACTGAAAAGTACAGTATCTGAAAGAAACAAGTTCACTGGATAGGTGTAATAGCACAGTGGAGATGATGAAAGAAAGCAGCAGTGAACTTGAAGATAGATAAATTAACAGAAATTACCTGAACTGAAGAGCAGAACGGGCTAAAAAGGCTGGAGAAAACAGAACATAGGAGCATCAGGGACCTGTGCAACAGTATGAGAAGGTCTAACATACAAGACAGACAGGTGAAAGCGGCTGAGAAAAATTATGTGAAAAAGTAATGGCTAAAAACTTCCCAAATTTGGTGGAAGACGTATATTTACAGATTCCAGAAGCTTGGTGAACTTGATGAACTTAAATTCAAGGAAAGTCATGCCTAGATCTGTCAAAATCAAACTACTGAAAGACAA
Source organism: Phoca vitulina (assembly GCF_004348235.1). Lineage (NCBI taxonomy): Eukaryota > Metazoa > Chordata > Mammalia > Carnivora > Phocidae > Phoca > Phoca vitulina. Next base: position 49,559,005 of record NW_022589712.1, on the reverse strand, counting down.
AGGTAAAGAAAAAAAATCTTGAAAGCAGCCAGAGAAAAATGAAATACTACATAAAGAGCAAGGATTGAATGCAGAGTCCAGGGTAGCTAAAAGACACTGGAACATCTCCAGGTGTGGAAAGTAAGGGACTATGAATCAGAAGCCTATATGCAGTGAAAATATTTTCAGTAATGAAGGTGAAATAAAATTTAACTATCTAGGTTAACATAAAAATCCTTATTTTTTTCTCTTAAATTCTTTAAAATATATATGATTATTGAGACGATAGGCAGGAATAAGGCAGGTGCTCTCAGTTAGGGGAGACTAAGCTCCTGTAACAAAAATTCAGTGATTTAAGCAACAGGTTTGGGGCACCTGAGTGGCTCTGTCAGTTAAGCACCAGACTCTTGATTTTGGCTTAGGTCATGATCTCGGTTGTGAGAATGAGCCTCGTGTCGGGCTCCACGCTCAGCAGGTAGTCTGTTCGAGGTTTTTTTCCTCTCTCTCTCTCCCCCTCTGTCCGCCCCCACCCCAATGAACAAACAAACAAACAAATCTTTAATAAAACAACCGGGGGCGCCTGGGTGGCTCAGTTGGTTAAGCGACTACCTTCGGCTCAGGTCATGATCCTGGAGTCCCGGGATCGAGTCCCGCATCGGGCTCCCTGCTCAGCGGAGGGTCTGCTTCTCCCTCTGACCCTTCCCCCCTCTCATGTGCTCTCTCTCATTCTCTCTCTCTCAAATAAATAAATAAAATCTTTAAAAAACAACAACAACCGGTTTTTTAACAGTCAGAGGGAAGAATTCTCTCTGGCCTTTCTGCTCACATTCTATTGGCGTCCTTAACAGCAAATTCAGCTGGGAAATGTAGGGGGCTAGGGCAGTCATGCACTGGGTTATAATTCAATTACTTAGGAAGGGCAAATGGATTTTGATGAATAGCTAGCAGCCTCTCCCACAGCAGGTGAAAGAGAAAGGAGGCATTTTGGATAGAGGGGACCATATGATCAAAGGTAAGGAAGAGAGAAGCCACACGTAAGGAACTAATAGCAATTTTGATGTTGTTGGAATGTAAAGAGATAAAGCTAGAGAGGTGGGTGGGGAGCAAATGAAGTTGGATTTTATTCTTGAGGAGTTGAAGGGTTTTATGTAGCAGATTTTCATTTCAGTGAGCTACTCAGGGGTGAAAGATGAGAGAACAGAAGACTAGAGGGGAGAAAACCCATTAGGAACTTAGGGGAATAGTTTTGGTGAGAGGTGATAAAGTTTTAAAAGTAGGCTGTGATAATAGCATAGAGGGCTGGTTTCAGAAATATCATCTGTTGAGGTAAAATTGGCAGGACTTGATGAGGAGGGAGAAAGAGAAGCATCAAGGCAGGATCTCACTTTCCTTACAAAGATGACTGGGTGGGTGGTGATACCAGCATGGAGTATCAAAGAGCAGGGGCAAATTTATTTAGGAAAAAAAGGAGTTTGGTTTTAGGTGATAAAGATGAAATACTGTGAAGCTTGAATTCCTACAGAATAGTTTTGGTTATATTAAATCTCAGTGAGCCAGTTGGAGGTGTGTCGCTCAAAGACAGAACTCCTCCATGGAGGAGGCACACAAAATCCTTTGTAACCTGCTTCTCATATAACCTTCTGTTCTCTTTAATACATATACATTTTGTTTCAGCCACATCGAACTTTTCTCAAAGAGGCCTTCCCTGACTCTGAAATCTAAAACAGGTTCTCTTACATCACAGCCTCTGTACTTTCTGAGGTAACCTGGGAAGGGCTTAATGACCAAATGGATGGGTCTGGAGAGATGGGGTGGAAAGGAAATGATGAGGAGATTTAGGTTTGTAGTCTGGGAGCCTAAGTGCGTAAAAGTAATTGGGTGCAAAAGCACATTTCCGATAGACAATAACAAATATTCGCACGTCTTGAGGCCGTGGTCTGGTCAAAGAGCAAAAGGAAACAAAAAGCTGGAACTGGATAAAGAAGACAAGGCCTTTCCTTTTCTGCAAGCACACCTTTCCTCAGGGATCCTGGAAATCCACGTCCTGCTCCACTTCCTGACAACAAGGGTATTGTTTGCAGGGACTGGAGCCGGAGTGTGCTTGAGACCTCAGCTTTGGGTCGGGACTTCTCTTGAGCTACTGTTACACCATGTACAGCCCCTGACCTTGGGCACGTTGCTGCTTATTCTCTATGACTTAATCCAGCTGTCTGTAAAACGAGGAAAACGTGGAATTTGGAGTGTTGTTCTGAGGATTCATTGAGCTAATACCCGGGAACGCTTACATATGAGGTTCAACAAATGTGGCGGAGTGACAGATGGACGACATAGCTCAGAGGAGCGAGGGCAGCAATTCTAGAAAGCTGTATAAGGGACAGACCGGGCTCCCTTTGCCCTGCGAGGAGACCCGGGGAGCAGGTGCAAAGCCATACCCAGCTAAGCTTGGCCAGCTTTTTCGCCCGCAAGGGCGTGGCCGCGTCTTACCTCACGATCCGTCGGGTCCCAGGCTGCAGCTTCAGCTCACTCCGCCACGGGGCGCCCGCTTGCGGGGCCTCTGTGGGCTCAGCTGTGTGTGATGCGGCGGCCTGGGCGCCCACGTCCGGTCTCCCAGGCAACCACATAAACTTCCGGTTTGAGAGAGGCCGCGGTTGGCGAGAGGCCACATTTCCGCCACGTGACGCCCTCCGGCACCTTGCCGGCTGAAGGGCTCGCGTCACCGGCCTGCAACACCCGGCGTTTTCCCGAAGTTCGACTTCCCCGCCCTGACCAGGGGGCAGTTCCTGGGGAAGTGGCTCCAGCCGGGACGGCCGGGCCTGCAGGGGCGGAGCCGGGGCTTGGCTCCCAGTGCCCGAGGCTCCGCTGAGAAGCCGGGCGGCAGCAAGACCGCTTCTCCTGAGCCGCCGAACTGGAGTTGGAGCTGGAACTCCGTGGGGCCGGGGCCCCGGCTGCCGGGCAGCGGCTCCTCGGGGCCGAGGCCGCGGCGGAGAATGAGGCGGAGGCGGTGGTGGTGGCGGGCTCCCGGCGGAGCCGCCAGGCTGGAAGCATGCTGCGCTGGTTCATAACCGTGATCCTGTGTGCTGCCTTCCTGGGGCTGGTGAGAGCCGGGGCTGGAATCCTCCCAGGCGGGGGCGTAAGCGGGCGTCCTGCAGAGAACGCCGGCTTCTGAGTTCGAGTCTCGCTTCTGCCACTTGCAAACTGTGTGACCTTGGGCGCGTTCGTCTGCCCCAGCCTTGGTTTCTTAATCTGAAAAATGGGCACAGTTCTACTGTTGGTTATTGTCAAGTGGGAAATTGATTTTCCTAATATATTTGCCAGTTCCAGCAAACCTTCCTACTTCTCCTACGTGGGGTGGGGGAGATAGATGCAAGGGGGTGTTGCCAGGCCTATAGCCCCTCCCCCTTGAGCCCACGCAGACCCCAAATTATTACACAAAGCTGCTTTTCTGGGATTTCCTCTTCCTTGTCTGACCAAATTCAGCCAACTCCTTATTTTTGCAGACGGGGCAAAATAGACCCATAGAGGGAAAATGACTTTTCTGGACCACACAGCTGGGTTTAAGTGGTGGAGGCAGGAATAATATGTCTCTTATTCTACCCACAATCCTATGTAAAACAAACCTTTAGATCCTTCAGTTTTTGTTTTTAAGAGCGAACTGCAAGGCTAGAAGCGCCTTTTGACAAACCCCTTGGGTGCCCCACGATTCCCTTATTTCTGGAGATGGTCCTCTCATCACTTGTCTGGAATATTGGGCTCTTGGGGATTTGGTAGGGTGAGTCCTCTGAGGAGAGTCACTTCTCAGAGAGTCCTCTAAGGAAGTCACTTAGCGTCTTTCGCTTGAGCCACAGGGGATTCCTGGAGTATTTTAATTTGAAAAAAGAAAAATCATTGCAGACGCTTCTTGAGCCCTCACCTTGTGCCAGGTCCTGTTTTAAGTGCTTTACAAGGAGGAAGTAATTTGATTGGAGATGGAGCTCAGCCTTCCCTCCATGTACCAAGTGCTTGCTCTGCTCTGGCTTGGGCAAGACGCACACCCGTGTTTTGAGCAGAGCAGTCCAATTAGAATGAATTATTCTTGAAGCATAGACAGAAGCATTTTTTTTAAGTGTCCAACAAATATTCTCTGATGGCTTGGGGTTTTCTTTGAAGAAAAATACAGATTTAGAAACGTTTGATTTGTCTATTTTCTGTGTATTTTGTATGTGTCAGAGGAAGGACACCATGTACATCCAGAAATATTGCTGTTTTAACACCATAAAAAAACAGGAATGCTGTTTTAATGGTTTGATAATTTAAATTTTTAACATCTAAATTCCTGTGTTATTTGTGCATATAGTATATTTCAAAGTGCACAAAACTTTCAAAAATGATTTTGATGTTACATTTTACTGTTAATACAAGAGTCTTTTGTGGTATTGTTCAAAAAGGAAACAAAATTGTAGCAGAGAGCCAAAAAAATTAAAGAATTTTTTTTTAGACTTGAGAGTTGTCAAAACTAGAAAACCAATAGTATTTGACACACCACATTCAGTAGCCTGTAGTCTAGGAGTCCTAGTACTGTCATCCTGAATTTTTCCGACTGTGAGATTTAAAGTAATCCCCTACATTACACTGAAATCCCCTCCTCCTTTTTTATTTTTATTTTTTAATTTAATTAAATTTTTAGATGTGGGGGAGGGGCAGAGAGAGGGAGAGAAAGAATCTCAAGTAGGTTCCAAGCCCAGCATGGAGCTTGATCTCACAACCCTGCGGTCAGGACGGAGCTGAAATCAAGAGTGTGAAATCCAGAGTCGGCTGCTCAACCAACTCAGCCACCCAGGTGCCCCTCCTCCTCCCTTTTTAATAGTGAAAAAAACTACCACATAGATAGACATTATTTTAATGATTGTAAGTGAAAGGTTTTGTCTTTTTAAATTTTAGGGAATGAGTGTTGCTATACTGGGACCGACATTTCAAGATTTGGCAACAAATGTGAACCGCAATATTAGCAGTCTTTCTCTGATTTTTGTGGGCCGTGCCTTTGGATTTTTAAGTGGCTCAGTGATTGGTGGAATTCTTCTTGACATTATGAATCATTTTCTACTTTTGGGTAAGTAAAGACCAATTTTAGCTTTTTATGACTTTCAAGGAATTTACGCTTTGTTTTTAAAAATGAAACATTTTATGGTTGACAACTCAGATGAGTAGTGTTCAGGCATCCTCGGTGAAAATCAGGTTTCCTTGATGCCTGTTTTCATCTCAACAATTATAGGGAATCTATGCAGGGCCGCTCTGGAAATTTAGATTAGCCCTAGAATGTGTTACTATCTTTAGCCTTCCTGACCATCAGTGTAATTTAGGCACCACCCCTGGATCACATACTAGTTGTCCAAAGAACTCTGCTTGTCAGGGTTTAGGGCAGATCTCCTGGGGCCACCAGAGATCAGAATGAATTCCTTGAACCTGCCCAGGCTAGGCCCTGAACTGAGAATGAAGGTGGGAAGTACTGGGGGCAAAAGGACGTAGGCTAAATTTTTGTCCCAGCCGCCCCATGTTAATGATGCCTCCAGACCTCTCTACCTCGCCCTTCAAGTAGATGGCAAAGCTTTTAACTTACTCTTTTTTGAATAAATAGACACGTTTAAAGAAAATCTGGATTAATGTGATAAAAGTGCTTTGGAAGTAAGGACAATAATTTACTGTTGTTGATGAATAAATGAATAATTACTCAGATTTCCAAAGTGGGTTGAGAACATATAGATCTCTTGTATTTCCCTCCTTATTCCCAAGCTAAATTACTTAATACATTTCTACTACAAACTATCATAAATGCATTTTATTTTTCTTTTTAATTTTTTACCTCATACCTAAAAGTCTTTTTAATTTGATGTATGTATGTGTGTATTTATTTATTTAGATTAAAAGTCTCTTTTTAAAATATGAAATATTTAAATAAATTTTTGAGTTGTCAGTTTTGCTATAAAACTTTGCCCTGTAGTATATGGTTTGATTATCAGCAATGCTAGAAATGTACTCATATTAGATTAACTTATATTTTATAGTCCATAAATATTATGAAAGCTTGTAAAGGAAATAACCATTTATGGATGCTGAACCTCTTATCCACTTACTGTTACCCAATTGTAATTTGACCTACTTTGCATTTATGGGAATTTCTATGATGTTGACTTGATTTATGACTCCTTGCATGAATACTGTTTTTTATAGCTGACTTTTACCTTTCTTCTCAGGCGTGTCAATGTTGACCACCACAGTTGGTCTTTATCTTGTTCCATTTTGTAAGACAGCAGTATTACTGATTGTCATGATGTCCGTCTTTGGTGTTTCAGCTGGCATTCTCGATACAGGTCAGTGAGCCCTGCAGGGTCATCTCTGGGAGTAGGGACTTTCTACTAGAAAAAGTAGAGCAGATGACATCAAATTGTCATTTGCAGTGTAAAATGACACCGACCTACTGAATTGCTCATGGGGTCACCCAGTCAGAACTACCCTCTGGGAACTACTACTCTTGCCAAGTAGGGTGCCTGTTTTTGGCAATTCATGGAGTGAATTTAAGGAATTTTGTTCAGTGAGAGATTATTGATTTGCAGTACCCAAACAGGAAAGGGTCCCCCATGTGGGTAATTATGGTGCAGGTGAGTGGGCTTTCATTTTGGGATAGAACTTTATCAGTGTAGTATGGGAGGAATTCATGGGTTAATAGGTTAAACCAACTTTGGAACCATATTTGACTGAGGAATCATAGAAGCAGCTATCCAATTTAAAAAGCCCTCTGCCTTTTGAACTAAGAGAAACCTGTGCTGTGTATTACTTTCCTTCTCTCTTTTTTTCCCCTCTCAAAAGCTCCTGTCTTCCTGCAGGAGATCCTCTTCATGTGTCTTGTTATCTTTTAAAACCTACTAAACAACATACTTGGCATTTGTCCACCCCTAAAACCAGCTCTCTTCTTCCCCTGCTCTATTGTTACCTGATATATCGGGGATATTTTATACTTTAGGCTTAGTTTGGTCGTGAAATTATGGGGTACAATTGTATGTTTATCTGCAAATATGTTAAAAAAGAGAAAGATAACACAACACTTGATGCTTCTTGCCTTTCACCTTTGTTTCCTGTAATGGGCCCAGCAGAATTCTACAGTGTTCAGGTTTCTGAACATGTGTTTTGCATCTGCTATATACCTAAATAATTTTCCTCAACTGGTTATTTGGTAATTTGGCCATTATCTCATGGTAATATATATTTAAAATGTTTACAAGTAAATAAATATCCACCTCTTTCCCACCCTCCCCACCCCCTGCCAGCCTCGTATTAGAACTGTCTTGTAAAAAGCCTTGGGCTAAGGTGCCTGGCTCTAGGAGGTCGTGGTTTACTAGCTTGTAGAATCCATTTGTGAGTATGTGATGTTCCGATGCTTAGAGTTCTGTGGTGATGTAGGTTAGAGTTCCTTAATCATAAAACCGACCGAGTTGCCACATTTGATGACTGAGAATACCTTCATCCCTGTGCCATGTAAAATAGACTCATCCTCCTCCTGATAGTAGTGAACTGTTTTTTGCTAAATTACCATGATTAAATAATTTTCCTCATCTTTCATTGGTAGGTGGTAACGTCCTAATCTTGGCTATCTGGGGGGACAGAGGAGCCCCACATATGCAGGCCTTACACTTCAGTTTTGCCTTGGGTGCCTTTTTGGCTCCACTGCTGGCTAAGTTGGCGTTGGGCACGACGGCGTCTGCTGAACACCACGCGGAGCCTGACTCTAACCATTCTGCCCTCAACCAGTCATCTGAAGCGGACTCAGAATCTCTACTCGGAGCACCTGACAATGTGAATTTACTGTGGGCGTATGCTGTTATCGGTACTTACGTTTTTGTAGTTGCTATCTTTTTTTTGGCTCTGTTTTTAAAGAAGAGCTCAAGGCAGGAAAAAGCAAAAGCATCTGCTCAGAGGTCTCGAAGAGCTAAATACCATAATGCCCTTCTTTGTCTCCTTTTTCTGTTCTTCTTTTTTTACGTTGGAGCCGAGGTAACATATGGCTCTTACGTTTTCACGTTTGCGACCAGCCACGCAGGCATGACGGAAAGTGAAGCGGCTGGGTTGAACTCCATCTTCTGGGGGACCTTTGCAGCCTGCAGGGGCCTAGCAATCTTTTTTGCTACATGTTTACAACCTGGAACCATGATTGTGTTAAGCAACATTGGCAGCCTGACATCATCCTTATTGTTGGTGCTTTTCGACAAGAGCCCAGTTTGTCTCTGGATAGCGACTTCGGTATATGGGGCCTCGATGGCAACCACGTTTCCCAGTGGTGTTTCTTGGATTGAGCAGTACACAACCATCCATGGGAAATCTGCAGCATTTTTTGTAGTCGGTGCTGCCCTGGGAGAAATGGCTATTCCTGCAATAATTGGAATTCTTCAAGGACAATACCCTGATTTGCCTGTAGTTTTGTACACCTGTTTGGGGGCATCGATGGCCACTGCTATTTTATTTCCCGTGCTCTATAAATTAGCCACCTCACCTCTCAGTCAGCAGCGAAAAGAACACACAAAAAGCGAGGACCAGAAAGCTTTGCTGTCTAGTTCTGAGCTAAATGACTATGAGGAAGACAATGAAGAAGAGGATGCAGAAAAATGGAATGAAATGGATTTTGAAGTGATTGAAATGAATGATACAATGAGGAATTCTGTAATAGAGACATCTAAAAATATTTTGATGGAGCCCTTGGCTGAAGTCTCCAGTCAATTCCACTCCAGTGCAGTGGTATTGGAGTCCCCTCGAGTTAATAGTGGCCAGTTCCCTGTGAATCACCTTGCAAGAAACCAGGCTAAGAGGGACTAACACCTAGAGAAGATGGATTATTCTGACCTCCTTGAATAATCTCCAGTTGTAAAGAAGCCAGTCAGAGCAGAGCATTAACAGATCTTCAACATGCTTTGGGGATCAAAATTTCTAGGTCAGAGTATAGCAAAAGCTACAAAGTTTTGAAAGGTTCTGTAATTCCAGAGTTTTCCATAAAGAACAAATGGTCTCGTCCGGCAGGATCTTACTGTGAGGCTGGTGTTTGGCATGTGGCTGATTAGGTAATGTTTTATGGTCTCCACCCCTCAGAGCGTGCAAAGAAGGTGTTTGTTGTTGAGAAGTTGGGTGCTGTTCTAATAGAACGAAACCATCTAGTAGTTGAATTGATTAGCTGAATAAATGATCAGTCTTCAGTATTCTACCAGGGAAGTAGAGGAGTGTCATTTCATAAAAGAGCAACTTTGAAAATGGACAGAGATTTTTATTAATTGCTTTGCCCTCCCTGTAGTGTTGCGCTGGAGAATGCTGATTCCTCATTTGATTTCTGATTTCTATCAGGAGAACACAGAACAGGGCCCTAGAGACCCGGCTTCAGGACTGCTGCTCACTAGTTTTCTGGCCCTGCACTCAGTCCTTAAATAGGCCTTGTTTATCTGTCTCCTGATCTGTGATTCTATTAGTGAAAATGAGATGATTTTCAAACTAGGAATCCATAAGTTTCAAAGTTTGTGCAAGGAAAAAAAAGTAAAAAAAAAAGTTTGTGCAGTGTGTCTGTTAGAAATAACGTAAGTCCCATCCATTCTTCATTTCAAATGAGAAGTGAAACAAAAGTGATAGTTTTGAGAATACTGATTGTGAATACATGTCAATTTAAGAGACTCAGTGTTTAATAATTACTGCAAAACACATTTTTCAGTACTGTGTTTCATCAGTTCTAAGATGCACCTTTTTTCACATTTTTAACATCTCTGAAATCAGAATATGTCTTAAAGTCAGTGGTCACTTAACATTTTGTGATGAAATTTAATTGACAGTTATCCATGTACATATACAAAATAATGTTGCATGTTATAATCGGTGTCTTACAGTAATTCATTCAATTATGGAGATTTTACTATTTTTACAGATATTTTAAAAAGAAAAGTTATTTTTATATGCTGATTTTCTTGATGTTCAAGTGGGATTTGGAGATGCAATGTTCCAACTTTAAAAGCTGCTTGAGAATTACTATGTTAGTAGTGGGGCCTACCTTAGTAATGAAGTCTGGGTCTGGGCCTTGCTCGTACAGGGTTTGTTCTTTATTGAGTTTGGCTGGTAATTACATTGTAAGCACTGTAAACTACGCTGCTAGTTTAATTTACAAAGAGGCACAGTCTTCTGCAGTATTTGGAATATTTGTTCCACCCAGGGCTCTTCCTTCCTGAGTTTGAAATACCTGGGAAACCAAAATAATGATTAGAAAGGGGCTTGGTGGCCTAGGGGTCAGGGATCACAAAGGGTACTTCATATGAGTATGGCAAAGCTGGTGTGAGCTCTCCTTTGATAAATGACTAGCACTGATGACCGCTTTTGTTTACTTCTCTTTACCATGTTTTATGGTGAATAACATTTAATTTCTACCTGCTTGCAGTATGTTTGCTTTCTCTTATTTATCTAATTTCTACAAATTTGCCTTTGTTTTTTCTCGAGTGAAATGTATCTTTTTTGACCACTGCTCATTCACCTTCAATACCTGCCATAATATGGGTTTGTATATATAACCTAGCAATTTTGGAGAGGGCTGGTGGAGAAATGAACAGTAAAAAGCGTATTCTTCTTGCTCTTTTTGTATTGTACTTTTCTCTTAGCTACAACTTGGAGACCACCTGTGTTCCATTTACTGCTTTTTCTCAGGTTGTTGGAATTTAGGCAGTAGATGCTATTTGGCAGCTGGGACGCTTGCTAGAACAGGGATTCTATCTGCAGCATCTACATTTAACGGGTAGAAGATGCAGCTCAGGGAGAAAAGGATGATAATAAGAACATGGCAGAAAATTTGGAAATCCACACTGGAAAATCCACAAGAGTCCCACAAACCAAAATGTGAGTGGCCATATGAGATTGTAGGCATTGTTAAAGTTTGATGTATTTCCATATTGGAAGGATAAGACTTCGTACAATTCCAAGAATTAGCATTCATTCTAATAATCAGTCCCTAGGTAAGTGTCTGCTGATATACAAATAGCCAATACTGAAGTTTTCTATTGCTGAATAACAGATTTAGCAGTTTACAACAACATTTTTGTTTATTTTAAGTAGGCTCCACGCCTAGCATGGAGCCCAGCGTGGGGCTTGAACTCACAACTGTGAGATTGAGACCTGAGCTGAGATCAAAAGTTGGTTGCCTAACCGACCAAACCATCTAGGCGCCCTAACAACAGACATTTTTTGTCTCACAGTTTCTTGAGTCAGAAATCTGGGCATGACTTCACTGGGTCCTCTGTTGAGGGTCTCGTGGGGCTGCTGCAGTCAAGCTGTTGGATAGAACTATGCTCCATTTTGGAGCTTAGGGTTCACTTCCAGGGCCATGTATGTGGTTGACAGTATTCAGTTCCTTGCTGTGGTATGCTCAGGTCCCTGTTTTTTGCTGGCTGTGAGCTGCCATCAGCCCCAGTTCCTAGAACCTCCCATGGTTTTTTGCCAGGCAGCCCTCTGTAGATCTCTCACAACATGGCAGCCCATTTCTTCAAAGCCAGCAGGAGAATCTCTCACCCCAGTCTGCTAAGCTGGAGTCTTCTTTAACATAATCACAGGAGTGGCATCCCCTCACCTTTGCGGTATGCTCTTGGCTAGAAGCAAGTCACGGGTTCTACCCAAACTCAAGGGGGAGAGGCTAGTGCAGAGATGCGACTCATTGGGTGTTACCTTAGCGTGTGTATGCTGTACACACTCTGGTACTTGCAAAACCATGGTGCAAGAGAACTAAAAAGTTGGAGCTGGGGACAAGAAGCCCTCAGCAGTCATCGAAAGTGATTATAGGTACCAAACTGAGTGAGTGGGGGTGGAAGGCTCCATTAGGCCAGGCCAATGAACCTGATAGAAGAGATTCTGTTTGTGGGGCAATGGATGGGCTAACTCAGAGTTAGGCTTTTTTTCCCCTTGACATTTTATGTTCTTTCCCACTGTGATTTTAACTTGTTCAAACGCAGCTTCCTATAAGAGAAATAGGTAAATTTCAGTTTAGTTATATTTTCATAGTAATAATTTTCAAAGTAAAGATGCTTTGAGGGCATCTTTCAGTTACTCTTATTTTTTAAAGAAAAATCCTTTTAAAAACCTGTTTTTATCATAAAAGTAATGAAGGTATTAAAAAGTCAGCTGGAAGATTGGGGAAGTCCATAAAAATGTAAGGGACAAGTATAAGTAATTTATGCAAAGTTTTTATTTTTTTATTTTTTTTTAAAGTAAGCTCCTTGCCCAATGTGGGGCTTGAATTCCCGACCCCTGAGATCAAGTCATATGCTCTACCAACTTAGCCTACCAGGCACCCTTGTATAAGTAAGTAAGTAAGTTATTTATTTATTTATTTATTTATAAAAGATTTTATTTATTCATTTGAGGCACAGAGATAGAGAGCATGAGCAGGGGGAGAGGCAGAGGGAGAGGGAGAAGCAGGCTCCCTGCTGAGCCAGGAGCCCGATGTGGGGCTCGGTCCCAGGACCCCAGGATCATGACCTGAGCCGAAGGCAGACGATTAACCATCTGAGCCACCCAGGTGCCCCTGTATAAGTAATTTATAATTCTAAACACTTAGAAAAGTTCTTAAGATTTCTCAACATAATTTCTTGGGTAAAGGGGTAAAAAAAAAATTCCCTCCTACCAGATAAAGTTTCAGAAACAACTTGAATTTTGTGTCCAGAGTGCATTGCCACTGCAGTTGTTGGACTGGTTATTAGTTTGAAGAATTGTAACTTATTAAACAAAACAAAACAAAACAAACCTAATTGATCAGTGGAGTAACACCCTCCTAAAAACTGTGTGAGACCCGGATTACATGTAAAATGATTGCGTTTCAGGTAGAATCATTGAATAATCAGGATAGCTTTCTCATAACCAGAACTTTTGGTTTACCATAGCGGTATACCACTCCTGCCACTTAAAAGTTATTACTAAAATAGAGCTTAAGTTTCTTAGTGGAAGTAGATAACATTCTTCTGGGGTACCCTGTATCTGTATCTGTTAAGTGCCACTTGTTTTGTTCATAGTGCTCTGAATGTGTGTGTGTTTGTGTATGTGAACTCACAGATATTATGTGTGTTTGATATTTTCCTATACTGTAGGGGTGAAGTGGGGGTAGAGGTGGTAGAGAAGGGATACAAAGAAGCTTAAGGTATGATTCCAAGTTTGTTAGAAATGGCCCTTTTTTTAATTGAAAATTTTATTGCAATTATTATAGATTTACATGCAGTTGTGCCTAGTGTTTTTGTTTTTGTTTTTTCTAAATTTGTTGAGCGAGGGATACTTGCTCAATCTGGAGAGTAGAGAACTAGGCTAGTGCTTCTCATACGTTTATGTGCATTTGAATTGCTTGTTAAAATATAGATTCTAATTCAGTAGTACCTGGGATAGGGGCTGGGATTCTACATTTCTAACAAGCTTTTACATGATGGGGAACTATTGGCCTGTGGACTGACCACATTTTGGGTAGCAAGATTCACTTTTTGAGAGGGTCAAATTCTTTGCTACTCTAGGGAATTCAGTTTGTTTTGCTTCAGCTTTTCTAAATCTGACCCTAAATCTGTAGGAGTCTGTATTCCCATGCGCCCCCTCCTCTCTCTTAACACACAAACCCCAGACTCTATTCTGAGTTCCCTTCAGTCCTCTCCATTTACTGCATTGGCTGTTGAATATTTATTTCTTATGTCTGTTGAATGCCTCCTATTTGGCTGTCTCTGTGAGAGGTGTTATGTTACACTGGTGAAAGATCAGAAGGTTCCTACCTCCGTGGAACCTACCCTCTAAAGCAGTACCATCCAGTAGGATTTCCCACAATGATGGGAACATTTTATATCTGCACTGCCCAGTAGCCACTGGTCACATGTGGTGAATTGAGCCCTTGAAATATGGCTAATACAAATAAAATGAATTTTTAATTTAAATATCTGCATTAGCTGGTCGCTGCCATATTGGATAACACAGGTCTAGCGGGAGAAACCAGGTATCAAACAAACAATCACACAAGATGTTTCCAGGAAGGCTTTATCTTCTGTTGTACTAGAAGTTTACAAGTATCTGGGGTCAGAAAAGTTGTGCTAGATACCTTCTCAAATGGCATAATATAAATTATCATGGCACTTAAGGAAAGGCCTAGTTTTACTGGGTCCTGATGGTAGAAAGTTGTGCTTAGTGGTCTGGAAGAGAAGGTTTGTCTTTCCTTGTGTGTCAAGGAAGCAAACCGAGGCTGGTCACCTTGTTTGTCAGGAGGACTTAAGCTCTTTCCCTTTATGCACTTTGGCCAGTTGGCATTTGAGCTAGGTTGCACTTGGATTTTTATTTAGCTATAAATAGTTTCATATTTAATGAGTTAAAATTTTATAACATTGAATTTTTGCAAAGAAAATTTTCCTATATTTTCCAACATTTTTTGGTGGTTGTCTTAATTATGTGTTGTCATGTCCTGTACTTCTGCCTTGTTCATTTCTCTTAATTCTTGCAGAAAAGATCCCTTAGGTTCTTGCACCGTGGCCATTAATTCTTTTTTTTTTAAGATTTTATTTATTTATTTGACAGAGAGAGACACAGTGAGAGAGGGAACACAAGCAGGGGGAGTGGGAGAGGGAGAAGCAGGCTTCCCGCTGAGCAGGGAGCCCGATGCGGGGCTCGATCCCAGGACCCTGGGATCATGACCTGAGCCGAAGGCAGACGCTTAACGACTGAGCCACCCAGGCGCCCCGTGGCCATTAATTCTTATGTATTGTCTTCCTTTTGGCTTATATTTTTAATTGCAGAATGCCTTTCCTGTCTGGTCTCTGGCTTTATGGCAACTTGCCTTCGATGTGTTTGGTTATGTTAGTTAATGGATGGCCTGGAGAAGTGTAAAAGTTGTTAGATGACATGAGTGACTTAAGGCTGTGGGCTTTTTAGCTTCTGAACAACTTGTGAGGTTATAAGGTGCTTTTTAAAAGAATTATTTTTAGGGATGCCTGGGTGGCTCAGTCAGTTCAGCGTCTGCCTTTGGCTCAGGTCATGATCTCGGGGTCCTGGGATCGAGCCCCACATCGGGCTCCCTGCTCAGTGGGGAGCCTGCTTCTCTCTCTGCCTCTGCCCCTGCTTGTGTGCTCCCTCTCTCTCTCTCTCTCTGACAAAATCTACAAAACAAAAAGAATTATTTTTAATTGTGATAAAATAGACATTACATAATATTTACTATCTCAACCATTTTTTTTTTTTAAAGATTTTATTTATTTGACAGAGAGAGACAGAGCGAGAGAGGGAACACAAGCAGGGGGAGTGGGAGACGGAGAAGCAGGCTTCCCGCCGAGCAGGGAGCCCGATGCGGGGCTCGATCCCAGGACCCTGGGACCATGACCTGAGCCGAAGGCAGACGCCTAACGACTGAGCCACCCAGGCACCCCTCAACCATTTTTAAGTGTATAAATTCAGTGGCACTAAGCACATTCACATTATTGTGCAACCCTCACAGCCGTCATCCACAAAACTGGGACTCCATAACCCATTAAACTCTGTAACTCCCCATTCCATCCTCCTACCAGTCCTGACAGTGATCAGTCTACTTTTTGTCTCTACAAATTTCACTACTCCAAGTACTTCATATAAATGGCATTATACAGTATTTGTCCTTTTATGCCCAGTGTATTTCACTTAGCATGTTGTAGCATGTGTCAGAATTTCCTTTGTAAGGCTGTGTAATAGTCTTTTGAATGTATACTTTGTTGATCCATTTACCTGTTCTGGACACTTGGGTTGCTTCCACCTTTTGGCAATTGTGAGTAATGCTTCTATGAAAATTTATGTACACGTATCTGTTTGAATTTCTGCTTTCAGTTCTTTTGGGTATCCCCACAAGTGTGATTGCTGGATCATATGTTCTGTTTTTAATTTTTTTGGGTGCTTTCATTATTGGACTTAGATAATATTTTGTCCTAATCAGTTTTCCCAGAAGAAACCAGCTATAAGAAGATAGAGAAACCCATGCTTTTGTTAGTATTGCTTCAAACCCTAGGCAGACTTTCAGCCCATTATAATCAACTTAGTATCACCCACATACTGAATAGATGAAAGGTTGTATCAGACATCTACCTCAAAGTTTTGTTCTCTTTGCTTCCAGTTTTTTATTTAGTCATTGAGCAGGTGTCGGAGAGCTTACTTGGTTTGAAATCCTACTTGAAATGAAACCGAACCTGCACCAGTTGGAGGTTGCCCTTCTAGACAGGTTTTCACCAATCAGTTTTGATTTGGGGGCCTTAACGAGGTAGGGATAGCCTTGTAGATTGATTACATCTGTATTTAAGACTGCTCGCAACTTACATGGCTCTGTACAATGTAAAAGCTTGTTTGAATAAAATATTGATATAAATAAATACTCGTGTTGGTTTAAGATAAAATTGGTGTTTCATTTCATGGATGCTTAAAAATGAATTTGGCATGTCTCCAGAAATTAGTCAAAAATATTTCCAGATTTTAGATTGTGAGTGCTCCAATATGTATGTGGTAGTTGTATTAGGCTCCTAAAGTGTGAGTAGTGTACTATTTTCACTGCACATGGGTACTTTAGAAATGACATCTAACATCTTTGATGATGTCTAACATTTCTGGCCCTTCAGTTTCTCTTAAGTTTATGATCCAATTTCTAAATTTACAAGTCCACCGAAGAAGCTTTTGCTAGCTGGATATTTTAGTTAATATTTACTTGAGGAGCGCCTGGGTGGCTCAGTCGTTAAGCGTCTGCCTTCGGCTCAGGTCATGATCCCGGGGTCCTGGGATCAGGCCCCGCATCGGGCTCCTTCCTCAGCAGGAAGCCTGCTTCTCCCTCTCCCACTCCCCCTGCTTGTGTTCCTTCTCTCACTGTGTCTCTCTCTGTCAAATAAATAAATAAAATCTTTAAAAAATATATATATTTTACTTGAATAACAGTTCCCTAATTAAAGATGATTACAGTTATGTCTTTGTTTCAGAATAGAAAGGAAGTTTTCAAAATTGCATGTCAAGGAGAAACTGGGGTGTTTCTCCTTGCTTCCCTCTATAAAGAACCTGCAGCTGAAAGCCTGCTGTTAGTGACCACAGCCCTTTTTGTCTTGTTTAAAACAACTGTAGTGATAATATGGTTAAATGCTTCTAGGATGGAGCATGATTCAGGTGTACAGCAACCTCTCCACCCCCCTCACACTTTACTGGAGTCTTAGGGAAAGATATATATATATATATTTTAATGTTTTATTTATTTATTCTTGAGAGTCAGAAAGCGAGAGAGAGGCAGAGGGAGAAGCAGGCTCCCCGCCAAGCAGGGAGCCTGATGCGGCACTCGATCCCAGGACCCTGGGATCATGACCTGAGCCGAAGGCAGACGCTTAACCATCTGAGCCACCCAGGTGCCCAAGGGAAAGATATTTTTAAACTGGGAACCTTTGAGCTGAGAGAAACTAAACGGCCTACTCTCTCCTGTCTTACCCGAGCAGTTAGTAATGACACTGTGGGTGTCCTTATTTGAATGCTGCCATCTCTGCTTTCAGCGATCTAAGTTTACAGCTGTGCACCTTGCCCTGGGCAGGGATCTTTACCTTCGCATCATGCCAGGGACTCTGGGCAAAGCTTGGCTTTTTCTGGCTCCTCCTAAATACAGAGCTCTAGAAGCCTTGGCATTGAGCCAGATGTGATGGGATTTCAAGTGTAGCTGACTGTGATATCCAGGAGTCCCCAGTGCTTTCCCTGAGGAAGTAGGGGCTTGGGGTACTTCTGCTTCAACTTCCATGGATTTGGTTGGGCATGAGAGCGGGCTGAATGACCATGACGTCTGCTCCTAAGTGTTCCCTGCATGGGAAGGCTGGGGTAAGGCACTGTGGTTTACAAGGATACAGACAGGAGCATTGGCTGGGGCTCCTGCTACCACCCACTGGAAAAGATAATGGTTTGGGGAGTGGAATTTTTCTGTTTGCTCACTCTAGCAACCATTTCAGTTTCTCTCTTTTGGGAAACTTGAATGGACCCTATAGAACACATTATAAAAGCTCATGTGTGGTGTGGTGGTTAAGTGTGGGATCTGGAGTCTATCAGCCTGAATTTGAATTCGGACCCAGCCAACTCTTCCCTTGGTCACACTACTTAATCTCTTGGCCTCTATTTTCTTTCATGGGGTAGGCAGGGAGACTTAAAGCACCTAGCATATTGCATCATACATACACTGAGAGGCTGAATTGTGTTGCTCCCCGCTTCCCCATCCCTGTGTTGAAGTCCTAACCTCTAATAGCCCACACTGAATATTTGGAGATAGGGTCTTTAAAGAGGCAGCTAAGCTAAAATGAGGTCATTAAGGTGGGTCCTAATCCAACATGATTGGTATCCTTATAAGAGGAGGAAATGTGGACACAGACTGGCACAGAGGGAAGACCCTGTGAAGACACAGGAGAGGGCGGCCTTCTACAAGCAAAGGGGAGAGGTTGCAGAGGAAACCACCCTCCAATGCCTTGCTCTCAGACTTCTAGCTTCCAGAATCCTGGGGAAGGTTTCTGTTGTTTAAGCCACCCAGTCTGTGGTACTTTGTTTTGGCAGCCCTAGCAAACTAATACACATAGTAAGTATAGAATGAAGGTTAGTTACTATTACTATTTTTATTACTGTTTCCAAAGCACTCAGCCAAAGGACCAAAATAAAACAGGCACAAATGGGAAATTTTATTCATAGAGTAATATTCACTAGTTTAGTAAAAGAGACCATTAACAAAAGGGAAATAATAAGAGTTTTTAATAACTGTGGTTGGGAAGGCCAGGCGGGACACCCTGACTAAGCTAATAAGGTTATGGGTCACAAGAACATTTAGTTGTCCCAACATATCAGTAAGAAGACCTGTCAGGCTGAGGGGCGCCTGGCTGGCTCAGTTGGTTAAGCGGCTGACTCTTGATTTTGGCTTCGGTCATGATCTCGGGGTCATGGGATCTCTGCCCTGCATCAGGCTTCTCACTCTGCAGGGATTCTCCCTGAGATCCTCTCCCTCTGCCCTCTGTCCCTTCCCCCACTTGCACACGTGCGCGCATGCGCACACACACAAACACACACTCTCTCTAAAATAAATCTTAAAAAAACCCCAAAAAACCCAGGAAGAAGAAGAAGACGATGTGTGGCTGCAAGTTCACACAGCTGGCCCGGGGAGCTCTCTGCTCAGGTACCATGCAAAGGATGGACTTCTTGGACCCGACCAAATAGCTAAGATAAATGGAGCCCACTAGCAATAAAGGAGTGAGAAACAGCAAGAGCACATAATTGTTTTTAATGGATATTATATGTGTGCAGTAATACAATCAAATAGTACAAAGGTAAATTAAAAAGTAGATCTTATTCACCCTTAACTCCAACCCCCATTAAAGCAACCATTCTTATTGTCATTTCTGTACATCTTCTAGAGATAACTGGATATACAAAGAAGTGTTTGTATATGTACATAGATAAAATGAATATAAATATATTCTTTATTTTTATTGAGAAATAATCAATACATAACACTATTAGTTTTCGGTGTACAACATAATGAATATATATGCATTGTAAAATGATCACCACTATTGGTTTAGGTAATATCCATCATCACACATAGTTAGAAATTTTTTTCATGTAATGAGAACTTTTAAGATTTATGCTTTTTTTTTTTTAAGATTTACTGTTTTAGCAACTTTCAAATATACAATCAGTATAGTTAACTATGGTTAACAATAATATACTTTACATCCCCATGACATTTTAACTAGAAGTGTGTACGTTTTGACCCCCTTCACTCATTTTGCACACCCTCTACCCTCACCTCTGATAACCATCAATCTGTTCTCTGTATCTATGAATTCAGGTTTGTTTTTAAATTTTTTTTAATTAAAAAATTTTTTTAGATTCTACATATAAGTGATTTATTATACGGTATATGTCTTTTCCTGTCTGACTTATTTCACTTACCATAATGCCCTCACGTTCCATTGATGTATCACATAGCAGGATTTCCTTATTTTTATGGCTAATATTCGTGTGTGTGTGTGTGTATCACATTTTCTTTATCCATTTATTGTCAGTGGACATTTTCCATATCTTGGCTATTGTACATTTTCTAGTTCCTTGAGGTATAAATTTAGGTTGGTAGGGATCTTTGTTTTTTTTTAATGTAGGCATTTATTGCTATGAACTTCCCTGTTAAGACAACTTTGGTTCCATCATTAGTTTTGGTATATTGTATTTCCATTTTCATTTGTCTCAAGATATTTTAAAATTTCTCTTTTGATTTCTTCTCTGACCCATTGGTTGTTCAGTAGCATGTTGTATAATCTCCACATATTTGTGAATTTTCATATTTTCTTCCTGTAATTGATTTCTAGTTTTATACCATTGTTGTCAGAATAGATACTTGACAAGAATTCAGTCTTTTAAAATTTATTAAGACTTGTTGTGGTCTAATATCTACCCTGGAGAATGTTCCATGTGCATTTAAGAAGAATGTGTATTCTGCTGATTTTGGATGGAATGTTCTATAAATGTTGTGTGTTTGGTCTCGTGTCATTTAAGGCCAATGTTTCCTTATGCATTTTCTCTCTGCATGATCTAGCCATTGATGGAAGTGGGTAATGAAGTCCCCTACAATTATTATTGTATTGCTGTCCATTTCTCACTTTAGGTCTTTTAATATTTGCTTTATATATTTAGGTGCATGTATGTTGGGTACACAAATATTTACAAATGTTACATCCTTTTGTTTGACCCCTTTATCATTATATAGTGATCTTCTTTGTCTCTTATTAGAGACTTTGTCTTAAAGTCTGTTTTGTCTGATACAAGTATAGCTATCCCAGCTTTATTTTGGTTTCCATTTGCATGGAATATCTTTTTCAGGACCTTCACTTTCAGTTTGTGTGTGTCCTTAAAGCTGAGGGAGTCTCTTGTAGGCAGCATATCACTGGGTCTTATTTTTTAATCCATTCAGCCACTTTGTGTTTTTTTTTTTTTTTAAGTAGGCTCCATGCCCAATGTGGGGCTTAAACTTACAACCCTGAGATCAAGAGTTGCATGCCGTAGTGACCAAGCCAGCCAGGTGCCGCCAACTCCCCCAATTTTGTGTATTTTGATTGGAAATTTTAGTTCATTTACATTTAAAGTAGTTATTGGTACATGTGTACTTACTGCAGTTTTGTTAATTGTTCTCTATTTAGTAATTCCTCTGTTTCTTTTCTTGCTTTGTGATTTGATAATTTTCTGTAGTGGTATCCTTAGATTCCTTTCTTTTTTAAAATTTTTATTTATTTTTTAATTATGTTCAATCAGCCAACATATTTGAGAGAGAGAGAGAGCACAAGCAGGGGGAGGGGCAAAGGGAGAGGGAGAAACAGTGTCCCCACTGAGCAGGGAGCCCAATGTGGGACTTGATCCCAGAACTGTGGGATCATGACCTGAGCGAAAGACAGATGCTTAACCAACTGAGCCACCCAGGCATCCTGGGTTTTCTGTTCTGTTCCATTGATCTGTGTGTCTATTTTTGTGCTGGTACCATATTGTTTTGATCACTACAGCTTTGTAATATAACTTGAAGTCTGGGATTGTGATACCTCCAGCTTTGCTTTTCATTTTCTTTTTTCTTTTTTTTTTTTTTAACATTTCAAGTTTTTATTTAAATTCTAGTTAACATATAGTGTAATAATCAGTTCAGGAGTAGAATTTAGTGATTCATCACTTACATATAACACCCAGTGATCATCACAAGTGCCCTCCTTCATATCCAGTCCCTTGCTTTTCTATTTCAAGATAGCTTTGGTTATTCAGGGTCTTTTGTGGTTCCATATAAATTTTAGTATTATTTCTTCTAATTCTATGAAAAATGTTGTTGGTGTTTTGATAAGGATTGCATTAATTGTGTAGATTGCTTTTGGTAGTATAGACCTTTTAACAATATTCTTCCAATTCATGAGCATGGAATGTCTTTCCATATCTTTGTGTCACCTTCAGTTTTTTTCATCATTATTTTATAGTTTTCAGAGTACAGATCTTTCACCTCTTTGGTTAGGTTTATTCCTAGGTATCTTATTGTTTTTGGTCCAGTTGCAAATGAGATTGTTTTTTTAATTTCTCTTTCTGGTCCTTCATTTTTAGTGTATAGAAATGCAATGGACTTCTGTATACTGATTTTGTATCCTGTGACTTTACTGAATTCATGTATCAGTTCTAGCAGTCTTTTGTTGGAGTCTTTTGGGTTTTGTATATATAGTATCATGTCACCTGCAAATAGTGCAAGTTTTACTTCTTCCTTACCAATTTGGATGCCTTTTACTTCTTTTTGTTGTCTGATTGCTGTGGCTGGGACTTCCAGTATTATGTTGAATAAAAGTGATGAGAGTGGACATCCCTGTCTTGTTCCTGACCTTAGAGGAAAAGCTCTCAGTTTTTCCCCATTAAGGATTATGTTAGCTGTGGGTTTTTCATTGATGGCCTTTATTATGTTGAGGTATGTTCCCTCTAAACCTACTTTTGTTGAGGGTTTTTTTTTTTTTTTTTATCATGAATGGATGTTGTACTTTGTCAAATGCTTTTTCTGTATCTATGGAAATGATCAAATGGTTCTTATTGTGATTTATCATTGATTTTCAAATATTGAACCACCCTTGCAACCCAGGAATAAATCCCACTTGATTGTGGTGAATGATTTTTTAAATGTAATGTTGGATTTGGTTTGCTAATACTTCATGGAAGATTTTTGAGCCTATGTTCACCATAGATATTGGCCTATAGTTGTCTTTTTTTGTAATGTCTTTATCTGGTTTTGGTATTGGGGTAATGCTAGCCTCATAGAATGCATTTGGAAGCTTTCCTCATCTTCTATTGTTTTGGAATAGTTTGAGAAGAGTAGGTATTAACTCTTTAAATCTTTGGTAGAATTTGCCTGTGAAGCCATTTGGTCCTGGACTTTTGTTTGATGGGAGTTTTTTGATTACTGATTCAATTTCTTTGCTGATAATTGGCCTGTTTAAATTTTCTATTTCTTCCTGTTTCAGTTTTTTTTTTTTCAGCATCACCTTGATTTATTTTCCTAGTCTTTTTTTTCCTCAGAAGGAAAAATAATTTCATCAAGAAAATAAATGTTCCTGCCAAAATGAAAGAATTTCTTTTAATGCTTTTCTTTAAAAAAAAAGAAGTCAACATTGAATTAGAGCATGCCGTGCCCCCTTCCCCATTTTGCTGACCAAAGTTTTTTTTGTTTTTGTTTTGTTTTGTTTTGTTTTAAATCCACTGGCAGAAAACAAGATATTTTCCTCAGATAGGATGATTGTATTTTATTGCTGCTTTGTTTAGTATGTATTTTTCTCAGTTGGGAAAAAAAGTCTAGGTGAAGAAATTATCTAACAAGAAAAGTAGTTTACATGGTCATAACACGTAAATTGCTGCCAAAAGAAAAAAAATGTAAAAAAAAAAAGATTTTAAATGTAAAATATCACATAACTTCAAAAAACTTACCTCAATTTTCTACCATGTATCATGTACTATAAGTCAACTGTCTAAACAGG
Source organism: Phoca vitulina (assembly GCF_004348235.1). Lineage (NCBI taxonomy): Eukaryota > Metazoa > Chordata > Mammalia > Carnivora > Phocidae > Phoca > Phoca vitulina. The sequence goes on along the minus strand of NW_022589712.1, from coordinate 49,535,489 downwards.
ATTACAGTCCTTTATTATAAGCCCCTAGTGGTCCTATGGTATGCATTTAAAAAAACACTACTACAAAATTTTTCTGTTCTTTGTGTTTCTGCCTATTGTGTACTTAAGCTATAGATAATTTTTGAATAAAAAGCCTACATAGGTATAAATGCAATAGTTAACTGGTCCTGTTTGCTGATGTCCTTTTCATGTTCCACAGAAGGTGACATCTATTGGTCCAGCATCTTCTCCTGTTTCTTCCCTTCCTTTTTCTTCTTCTTAGATTCTGCTTGAGGTTTGGGCTTAGTCAGCTTGCCACAGGGCTTGGAGATGGTGACTGTCTTCTGGCAGTCGGCGTTGTGGAGGGCTCGCTTCAGACTTCCAGTTCTGGTCGCATTCTCCCCAGGCCTGGGACTGGTATTTGCACTCCGCTCCAAATTGCTTTTTCCAGTTGCAGGGGATCTTACATCTCTGGGTCTTCATGGTTTGCTTACACTCGGCTCCAGTCCGGGTGCCCTCCCGGGTGCCCAGGCCACAGTCCCCACTGGTGGGCACGCCCACACTCCACTGCCATTCCCCACAGTCAGACTTCTTCACTTTTTTTTCTGCCTTCTCTTTCTTCCCTGCTTCAGCAGTGTCCACAGCTGCCAAGATGAAAACGAATGCCAGGAAGGCAGCTGCAAGTTTTCGACGCGGCTGCACGTACTGTTGGTACTGCATTTTGGAGTTGCAAACGCTGCACGCGCTCGGGCTGCCTTTGTTGAACGCGGCGAGGCTCTGCTCTCTGTCGGGTGCTGGTGGCCGCTGGCCGCCCGCCGCGGCGGCGCCCTCGCTCCCGGATGCTGACGGCCCGGGCTCCCGCTCCCCTGTGCCCGCTTCGGCTCGTCCTCCGCGCGGCGGCGCCCTCGGCGGGATTTGGGACGGGCAGGCTGGGACCCCGATCCAGCCTCGGCCTCCGCTGCGCCCTGCCGGGGAGGGAACGGAAGCCCTGTTTCAGTTTTGATAGGTTGTATGTTTCTAGGAATTGATCCACTTCTAGGCTGTCCAGTTTTTTGGCATATAGTTCTTCCTAATACTCTTATAATTTCTGTGTGTTGTTGTTATTTCTCCTCTCTTATTTGTGATTTTATTTATTTGGATCCCTTCTATTTTTTTCTTGATAAGTCTGATAAAATAAAAAAATAAAATCATAAAATAAAAAAATAAAATTTATCAATTTTATTGATTTTTTTTTTTTTCCAAAGAACCAGCTTCTGCTTTCACTGATCTGTTCTATTGGTTTTTTTAGTGCTATATCATTTATTTCTGCTCTAATATTTATTATCGCTTTCCCTCTGCTGGTATTAGGTTTTGTCTGTTGTTCTTTTCCTAGCTCCTGTAGGTTTAAGGTTGGGTTGTTCATTTGAGATTTTTCTTGCTTCTTGAGGTAGGCCTGTATTGCTATAAACCTCCCTCTCAGAACTGCTTTTGCTGCATCTCAAAGGCTTTGAACTGTTATGTTTTCATTTTCATTTGTTTCCATGTACTTTTTAATTTCTTCTTTTATTTCCTGGCTGACCCATTTATTGTTTAGTAGCATGTTATTTAACCTCCATGTATTTGCAGTCTTTCCAGACTTTTTTCTTGTGGTTGACCTCTAGGTTCATAGTGTTGTGGTCAAAAAAGGTGCATGGGATGACTTCCATCTTCTTGAATTTGCTTGTTTTGTGGTCTAATATGTGATCTATTCTGGAGAATGTTCTGTGTGCACTTGAAAAGAATGTGTATTCTGCTGTTTTAAGATGGAATGTTCTGAATATATCTGTTAAATCCATCTGGTCTAGTGTGTCATTCAAAGCCATTGTTTCCTTGTTGATTTTCTGTTTAGATGATCTGTCCATTGCTGTACATGGGGTGTTAAAGTCCCCTACTTTTATTGTATTACTAATGATTCGTTCCTTTATGTTGTTAACTGTTTTATGTATTTGGGTGCTCCTTTGTTGGGTTCATAAATATTTATAATTGTTATATCTTCTTGTTGGAATATCCCCTTTATTATTATATAGTGTCCTTCTTTGTCTCTTGTTACAGTCTTTGTTGTAGTCTATTTTGTCTGATATAAGTGTTGCTACTCCAGCTTTCTTTTGACATCCATTTGCATGATAGATGTTTCTCCATTCCCTCACTTTCAATCTGCAGGTGTCTTTAGGTTTAAGATGAGTCTCTTGTAGGCAGCATATAGATGGGTCTTTTTTTTTTATCCATTCTGTCACCCTATGTCTTTTCATTGGAGCATTTAGTTCACTTACATTCCAAGTTATTATTGATAGATATGTACTTATTGCCATTTTATTACTTTTTTTGTGGTTGCTTTTGAAGATTTTCTCTGATCCTTTCTTGTCTTTCTTGCTTTCATGGTTTGCTGGATTTCCTTAGTGATATATTTGGATTTCTTTCTCTTTATTCTTTGCATATTTATTAGTGGTTTTTGATTTGTGGTACCATTAGGTTTGTATATAACATTTTCTGCATATAGTAGTCTATGTTAAGTTGATAGTCATTTAATTTTGAACTCATTCTTTACTCCTCTCCTCCCCATGTTTTAGGTATATAGTGTTATATTTTACATCCTTTTATTTTGTGACTTCCTTGACTCATTTTTTTTTTTAACAGAAATATTCATTTTTACTGCATTTTGTTTCCTACCTTCATACTGTGATTTTGGTCTTTCCTTTCCACCCAAAGAGCCCCCTTTAATATTTCTTGCAGGGCTGGTTTAGTGATCATGAACTTTATTTGTCTGGGAAACTCTATTTCTCTTTCTATTCTGCATGATAGCCTTACTGGATAGAGTATTCTTGGCTGCAGGATTTTCTCATTCAGCACTTTGAATATATCATGCCATTCTTTTCTGGTTTGGGAAGTTTCTGCTGAAAAATCCCCTGATAGCCTTATGGGGGTTTCCTTTGTATGTAACTGTCTTCTTTTCTCTTGCTGCCTTTTTTTTTTTTTTTTTTTGAGATTTTATTTATTTATTTGACAGAGAGAGACACAGCGAGAGAGGGAACACAAGCATGAGGAGTGGGAAAGGGAGAAGCAGGCTCCCCGCCCAGCAGGGAGCCCGATGCAGGGCTCAATCCCAGGACCCTGGGATCATGACCTGAGCCGAAGGCTGACACTTAACGACTGAGCCACCCAGGGGCCCCTGTCTTGCTGCTTTTAATATTTTTTTTGTTATCACTGTATTTTGCCATTTTAAATACAATTTGTCTTGGCATGGATCTGCTTTCATTGATTTTGTTGGGGGTCCTCTGCTTCCTGGATCTGGATATCTGTTTCCTTCCCCAGATGAGGGAAGTTTTCAGCTATTATTTCTTCAAATAAATTTTCTGCCCCCTTTTCTCTCTCTTCTTCTGGGACTCCTATAATACGAATATTATTATGTTTGATGCAGTCACTGAATTCCCTAAGTCTAATCTCATTTTGCATAATTCTTTTTTTCTCTCTTTTGTTCAGCTTGATTACTTTCCATTACTCTGGCTTCTAAGTCATTACTTGGTTTTTCTGCTTCTTCCAGGCTATTCATTCCTTGAGCATGTTTCTTATTTATTGAGCCCTTTATCTCTGCTATATTATTCCTTATCTCTGTGTTGATAGTCTCACTGCTGTACTCTATTCTTTTCTCAAGTCCCATGAATATCTTTATTATCATTGCTTTAAATTCTCCATCAGTCATGTTACTTATATCTGTTTCACTTACATCTCTGGCTGTGGCCTTGCCCTGTTCTTTCATTTGGGACAAATCCCTTTGTCTTCTCATTTTGTCTAAGTCTCTGTGCCTGTTTTTTTTCTTGTGTTAGGAAAGTCAGCTATGTCTCTTGTTCTTGAGGGTAATGGCTTTGTGAAGAAGAGGTTCTGTAGTGCTCTGCAGTGTAGTGTCTCCCATTCCCCAGGCCCTGGCACTTCTGGGAGTGTCTCTAATGTGTGCTGTGTACTCTGTGCTATTGTGTCCTGGCTGCTTTATCCTTCAGGCCAGTCATCTGCAGAGGCTCTCTTTGTCGGCTGCGGGCAGTGTTGGTCCCTGGCCTGAATGTGGTGAATTTTAACTAGGTGTGCTCTGGTCTGCTTGTGAAATGAGACCAGTGGCCGCTGCCACTGGAACTAAAGCCTCTCAAAACTCCCGGGTTAGGAGATGTGGTGTTGGCAGGGGTTTGGGTTGGTCTTCTTGGGGAGGGGGCCCACCGCACTGCGACTGAGGCAAGCATGACAGAGAAGGGTGGTTTTTCTGGAGTGCACTGGGGCAGGGCTTGGTGTAAGCAAGTCATGTAGTGAGTGTTGGCTCTCCCTGCACAGGTTCCCACAGGTGGCTCTGTTTATGCTGAGGGGCAGGGGAGGGAAATAGCACCTATTAGTTCCTTTGTTCTCAGAGGGATCTCACTGTGAATGCTCCTTCTCTGGGACATGCTCTGAGATTAGCAACTAACCTCTGCACTCTGTGCCTCAGGCACTCTTCAGATTATTTCCATGCTGTCTGTCCACAGGCTATTTGCCCAGCCTTTTCTCCAAGAGCAGCCCCAATGTCCTCCAAGCTCTCCCAGAGCCAAGCACGCTGACCTTTAAAACTCCAGGCTTTAAGCCCCATTGGTTGCAAGAACTCATGAAATCTGGGCTCTCTTGCTTTCTAAGCCAATTGCTATGGGGATTAGTTTTTCCCATGCACTCCCCTGTGTGCTAGACTGTCTCTTGCCCTTCTCCATGACTGTGGCTCCCTCCCCACTACAGTGGCCACGATCCATTTCTCTCCCAAGCTACATCCCCACACCTCCTGCCTTCTTCGATTTGGCCTCTTCTCTATCTTTAGTTGTGGGGTTTGTTCTGCCAATCTTTAGGTCAGTTTCTGGGCTATTTAGGATGATTTAGTAGTATTCTAGTTGTATTTGTGGGATGAGGTGAGCCAAGATCCTCCTACTCTGCCACCATCTTCCCTATAGTCTCATTTGAATGCATTTTAGAGCTCTATATTTTTACTCTCCCCACCCCACATTTTGTTTTTGATGTCACAATTTAAATCTTTTTATCTTGTGTATCCAGTAACAAATTATTGTAGTTATGGTTTTTTGTTATGTAGTTATTAGTATTAATTATGTAGTATTATTTTTACTATTTTTGTCTTTTAACCTCATACTAGGTTTACAAGTGATTTACCCATCACCATCATAACAGATTATTCTGAATTTAACTATATATTTATCTTTATACTGAAATTTATACTTTCATATATATTTCTTACTAATTAGTACCTCTCATTTCAGCTTAATGAAATCCTTTTAACATTTTCTTGGAAGGTTGATCTAGTGGTGCTGACTCCTTTGGCTTTTGCTTGTCTGGATGACTCTCTCATTCAATTCTGAAGGACAATTTTGCTGCGTAGAGTATTCTTTTTTTTTTTTAAGATTTTATTTATTTATTTGATAGAGACATAGTGAGAGCAGGAACACAAGCAGGGGGAGTGGGAGAGGGAGAAGCAGGCTTCTCGCGGAGCAGGGAGCCCGATGTGGGACTCGATCCCAGGACCCTGGGATCATGACCTGAGCCGAAGGCAGACACTTAACGACTGAGCCACCCAGGCGCCCTGGGTAGAGTATTCTTGTATGGCAGTGTTTTTCTTTGAGCACTTTGAATTTGTCATGCCACTCTCTTCTGTCCTGCAAAGTCTCTGCTGAAAAATCTGCTGATAGTATTAGTGGCATGTCCTCATACATAACAAGTTTTTCTCTTGCTGCTTTTAAGATCCTCTCCTTCTTTAACTCTTATTTATTTATTTATTTTTTAAAGATTGCATTTATTTATTTGACATAGCGAGAGAGAGCACAAGCAGGAAGAACAGCAGAGGGAGAAGCAGGCTCCCTGCTGAGCAAGGAGCCCGATGCAGGACTTGATCCCAGGACCCTGGGATCATGATCTGAGCTGAAGGCAGACGCTTAACCGACTGAGCCACCCAGGCATCCCTCTTTAACTTTTTTTAAAAAAGATTGTATTTATTTGAGAGAGAGTACATGAGCACAAGCAGGGGAGAGGCAGAGGGAGAGAGAAAGGGAGAAGCAGACCCTCTGCTGAACAGGGATCCTGATGCGGGGCCTGATCCCAGGCTCCTGGGATCATGACCTGAGCTGAAGGCAGATGCTTAAGGGACTGAGCCACCCAGGCACCCCTTTTCTTTAACTTTTGACAATTTAATTATAATGTGTCTTGGAGTGCGGTCAATTTGAGTTCATCTTACTTGGAACTCTCTGGGAGTCCTGGATCTGGATATCTGTTTCCTTGCCCAGGTTAAGGAAGTTTTCAGCCATTTGTTCTTCAAATGAGTTTTCCACTCCTTTGTCTCTCTCTTCTCTTTCTGGGACTCCTGTACTGCAAATATTGGTCTTCTTGATGTTTTTCCATAAGTCTCTTAAACTATCTTCACTGGTTTTCATTCTTTTTTCTTTTTGCTACTCTGACTGGTTGAATTGCACTGCCATGTCTTTGAATTCACTGATCCTTTATTCAGCTTCACCTAGTCTGTTATTGAACCCCTCTAAGTGCATTTTTCAGTTGAATTATTGAATTCTTCAGCTTTGTGACTTCTGTTTGGTATTTTTTTTATATTTTGTATCTTTTTGTTGAAATTTTCTCTTTGTTCATGCATTGTTCTCTTAACCTTGGTGAGCATTTTTATGACTGTTATTTTAACTCTTTATCAGGTAAATCATTTATCTCTGTTTCATTAAAGTCTTTTTCTGCGGTTTTGTTTTGTTCTTTTGTTAGTAACATATTCCTCTGATTTTCAATTTTCCTTGACACTCTGTGTTGGTTTCTAGATAAAACAACCACCTCTTCTTATCTTAAAGGAGTTATCTCCTACAGGAGATGAACTTTATCATTCGTTCAACCCTTCCTAACTCTTGGTTGTCTCTCAGTTAACCTGTGGTGTTATATTAGTTTCAGGTGTACAATATAGTGATTCAACAATCCTATACATTAGTCAGTGCTCATCACAATAAATGTAATCTTAATCCCCTTCATCTATTTCACCCATCCCTCCACCAGTTTGTTCCCCTCTGGTAACCAGCACTTTGTTCTGTGTATTTAAGGGTCTGTTTTTTAAAAAGTCTTTATTTATTTATTTGACAGAGAGAGCGAGAGTGCGAGAGAGCAAGTGCATAAGCAGGGGGAGAGGTAGGCAGAGGGAGAGGGAGAAGCAGACTCCCCACAGAGCAGGGAGCCTGATGCAGGGCTCGATCCCAAGATCCTGGGATTGTGACCTGAGCTGAAGGCAGGTGCTTAACCAGCTGAGTCACCCAGGCACCCCTAAGAGCCTGTTTTTTTTTTCACTCCTTTCTTTGTTTCTTACATTCTATATATAAGTGAAATTATATGGTGTTTGTCTTTCTCTGACTTTGAAATATCACTTAGCATTATACCCTTTAGATCCATCCATGTCATTGCAAATGGCAAGATTTCATTCTTTTTTATGGCTGAATAATATTCCATTGGATACTTGGGCTGCTTCTGTAATTTTATTTTTTATTTTTTTATTTTATTATGTTAATCACCATACATTACATCATTAGTTTTTGATGTAGTGTTCCATGATCCACTGTTTGCGTATAACACCCAGTGCTCCATTCAGTACGTGCCCTCTTTAATACCCATCACCAGGCTAACCCATCCCCGCACTCTCCTCCCCTCTAGAACCCTCAGTTTGTTTCTCAGAGTCCATAGTCTCTCATGGTTCGTCTCACCCTCCGATTTCCCTGCCTTCATTTTTCCCTTCCTACTATCTTCTTCTTTTTTTTTTTTTTTTTAACATATAACATATTATTTGTTTCAGAGGTACAGGTCTGTGATTAATCAGTCTTACACAATTCACAGCACTCACCATAGCACATACCCTCCCCAATGTCTATCACCCACCCACCCCATCCCTCCCACCCCCCATCACTCCAGCAACCCTCAGTTTGTTTCCTGAGATTAAGAATTCCTCATATCAGTGAGATCATATGATACATGTCTTTCTCTGATTGACTTATTTCACTCAGCATAATACCCTCCAGTCCTATCCACGTCATTGCAAATGGCAAGATTTCATTCCTTTTGATGGCTGCATAATATTCCATTGTATATATATATATACCACATCTTCTTTATCCATTCATCTGTTGATGGACATCTTGGCTCTTTCTGTAGTTTGGCTATTGTGGACATTGCTGCTATAAACTTCGGGGTGCATGTACCCCTTTGGATCACTACATTTGTATCTCTGGGGTAAATACCCAGTAGTGCAATTGCTGGGTCATAGGGCAGCTCTATTTTCAATTTTTTGAGGAACCTCCATACTGTTTTCCAGAGTGGCTGCACCACCTTGCATTCCCACCAATAGTGTAGGAGGGTACCTCTTTCTCCGCATCCCCACCAACATCTGTCGTTTCCTGACTTGTTAATTTTAGCCATTCTGACTGGTGTGAGGTGGTATCTCATTGAGGTTTTGATTTTGTTTTCCCTGATGCAGAGCGATGTTGAGCACTTTTTCATGTGTCTGTTGGCCATTTGGGTGTCTTCTTTGGAAAAATGTCTGTTCATGTCTTCTGCCCATTTCTTGATTGGATCATTTGTTCTTTGGGTGTTGAGTTTGAGAAGTTCTTTATAGATTTTGGATACTAGCCCTTTATCTGATATGTCATTTGCAAATATCTTCTCCCATTCTGTCGGTTGTCTTTTGGTTTTGTTGACTGTTTCCTTTTCTGTGCAAAAGCTTTTTATCTTGATGAATTCCCAATAGTTCATTTTTGCCCTTGCTTCCCTTGCCTTTGGTGCTGTTTCTAGGAAGAAGTTGCTGCGGCTGAGGTCGAAGAGGTTGCTGCCTGTGTTCTCCTTTAGGATGTTGATGGACTCCTGTCTCACATTTAGGTCTTTCAACCATTTTGAGTCTATTTTTGTGTGTGGTGTAAGGAAATGGTCCAGTTTCATTCTTCTGCATGTGGCTGTCCAATTTTCCCAACACCATTTGTTGAAGAGACTTTTTTCCATTGGACATTCTTTCCTGCTTTGTCGAAGATTAGTTGACCATAGAGTTGAGGGTCCATTTCTGGGCTCTCTATTCTGTTCCATTGATCTGTAGGTCTGTTTTTGTGCCAGTACCATACTGTCTTGATGATGACAGCTTTGTAATAGAGCTGGAAGTCCGGAATTGTGATGCCACCAGCTTTGCTTTTCTTTTTCAACATTCTTCTGGCTATTTGGGGTCTTTTCTGGTTCTATACAAATTTTAGAATTATTTGTTCCATTTCTTTGAAAAAAGTTGATGGTATTTGATTGCATTAAATGTGTAGATTGCTCTAGGTAGCATTGACATCTTCACAATATTTGTTCTTCCAATCCATGAGCATGGAATGTTTTTCCATTTCTTTGTGTCTTCCTCAATTTCTTTCATGAGTATTTTATAGTTTTCTGAGTACAGATTCTTTGCCTCTTTGGTTAGATTTATTCCTAGGTATCTTATGGTTTTGGGTGCAATTGTAAATGGGATCGACTCCTTAATTTCTCTTTCTTCTATCTTGTTGTTGGTGTATATAAGAATGCCACTGATTTCTGTGCATTGATTTTATATCCTGCCACTTTACTGAATTCCTGTATCAGTTCTAGCAGTTTTGGGGTGGAGTCTTTTGGGTTTTCCACATAAAGTATCATATCATCTGCAAAGAGTGAGAGTTTGACGTCTTCTTTGCCGATTCGGATGCCTTTATTTCTTTTTGTTGTCTGATTGCTGTGGCTAGGACTTCTAATACTATGTTGAATAGCAGTGGTGATAGTGGACATCCTTGCCGTGTTCCTGACCTTAGAGGGAAAGCTCTCAGTTTTTCCCCATTGAGAATGATATTTGCTGTAGGTTTTTCATAGATGGCTTTTATGATATTGAGGTATGTATGCTCTATGCCTATCTGAAGAGTTTTGATCAAGAAAAGATGCTGTACTTTGTCAAATGCTTTTTCTGCATTTATTGAGAGGATCATATGGTTCTTGTTCTTTCTTTTATTAATGTATTGTATCACGTTGATTGATTTGTGGATGTTGAACCAACCTTGCAGCCCAGGGATAAATCCCACTTGGTTGTGGTGAATAATCCTTTAAATGTACTGTTGGATCCTATTGGCTAGTATTTTGGTGAGAATTTTTGCATCCATGTTCATCAAGGATATTGGTCTGTAATTCTCCTTTTTGATGGGGTCTTTGTCTGGTTTTGGGATCAAGGTAATGGTTGCCTCATAAAACGAGTTGGAAGTTTTCCTTTCATTTCTATTTTTTGGAACAATTTCAGAAGAATAGGTATTAATTCTTCTTTAAATGTTTGGTAGAATTCCCCTGGGAAGCCAACTGGCCCTGGGCTTTTGTTTGTTGGGAGATTTTTGATGACTGCTTCAATTTCCTTAGTGGTTATGGGTCTGTTCGGGTTTTCTATTTCTTCCTGGTTCAGTTTTGGTAGTTGATACATCTCTAGGAATGCATCCATTTCTTCCAGATGATCTAATTTGCTGGCATATAGTTGCTCATAATATGTTCTTATAATTGTATTTCTTTGGTGTTGGTTGTGATCTCTCCTCTTTCATTCATGATTTTATTTATTTGGGTCATTTTTCTTTTTGATAAGTCTGGCCAGGGGTTTATCAATCTTATTAATTCTTTCAAAGAACCAGCTCCTAGTTTCGTTGATCTGTTCTACTGTTCTTTTGGTTTCTATCTCATTGATTTCTGCTCTGATCTTTATTATTTCTCTTCTCCTGCTGGGTTTAGGCTTTATTTGCTGTTCTTTCTTCAGCTCCTTTAGGTGTAAGGTTAGGTTGTGTATTTGAGACCTTTCTTGTTTCTTGAGAAAGGCTTGTATTGCTATATACTTTCCTCTCAGGACTGCCTTTGCTGCATCCCAAAGATTTTGAATAGTTGTGTTTTCATTTTCATTTGTTTCCATGAATTTTTTTAATCTTCTTTAATTTCCTGGTTGACCCATTGATTCTTTAGTAGGATGCTCTTTAGCCCCCATGTATTTGAGTTCTTCCCGACTTTCCTCTTGTGATTGAGTTCTAGTTTCAAAGCATTGTGGTCTGAAAATATGCAATACCAATCTTTTGGTACCAGTTGAGCCCTGATTTGTGACCTGGGATGTGATCTAGTCTAGAGAATGTTCCATGGGCACTAGAGAAGAATGTGTATTCTGTTGCTTTGGGATAGAATGTTCTGACTGTATCTGTGAAGTCCATTTGGTCCAGTGTGTCATTTAAAGTCTTTATTTCCTTGTTGATCTTTTGCTTAGATGATCTGTCCATTTCAGTGAGGGGGGTGTTAACGTCCCCTACTATTATTGTATTGTTGTCGATGTGTTTCTTTGCTTTTGTTATTAATTGGCTTATATAATTGGCTGCTCCCATGTTAGGGGCATAGATATTTACAATTGTTAGAACTTCTTGTTGGATGGACCCTTTTAGTATGATATAGTGTCCTTCCTCATCTCTTATTACAGTCTTTGGTTTAAAATCTAATTTGTCTGATATAAGGATTGCCACCGCAGCTTTCTTTTGGTGTCCATTAGCATGGTAAGTGGTTTTCCATCCCCTCACTTTCAATCTGGAGGTGTCTTTGGGTCTCAAATGAGTCTCTTGCAGACAGTATATCGATAGGTCTTGTTTTTTTATCCAATCTGATAGCCTGTGTCTTTTGATTGGGGCATTTAGCTCATTTACATTCAGGGTAACTATTGAAAGATATGAATTTAATGCCATTGTATTGCCTGTAAGGTGACTGTTACTGTATATTGTCTCTGTTCCTTTCTGGTCTATGTTACTTTTAGGCTCTCTCTTTGCTTAGAGGGCCCCTTTCAATATTTCTTGTAGGGCTGGTTTCGTGTTTGCAAATTCCTTTAGTTTTTGTTTGTCCTGGAAGCTTTTTATCTCTCCTTCTATTTTCAATGACAGCCTAGCTGGATATAGTATTCTTGGCTGCATATTTTTCTCGTTTAGTGCTCTGAATATATCATGCCAGTCCTTTCTGGCCTGCCAGGTCTCTGTGGATAGGTCTGTTGCCAATCTAATGTTTCTACCATTGTAGGTTACATATCTCTTCTCCCGAACTGCTTTCAGGATTTTCTCTTTGTCTCTGAGACTCGTAAGTTTTACTATTAGATGTCGGGGTGTTGACCTATTTTTATTGATTTTGAGGGGGGTTCTCTGTGCCTCCTGGATTTTGGTGCCTGTTTCCTTCCCCAAATTGGGGAAGTTCTCTGCTATAATTTGCTCCAGTATACCTTCTGCCCCTCTCTCTCTGTCTTCTTCTTCTGGGATCCCAATTATTCTAATATTGTTTCGTCTTATGGTATCACTTATCTCTCGAATTCTGCCCTTGTGATCCAGTAGTTGTTTCTCTCTCTTTTTCTCAGCTTCTTTATTTTCCATCATTTGGTCTCCTCTGTCACTAATTCTCTCTTCTGCCTCATTTATCCTAGCAGTTAGAGCCTCCATTTTTGATTGCACCTCATTAATAGCATTTTTTATTTCGACTTGGTTAGATTTTAGTTTTTTTATTTCTCCAGAGAGGGTTTCTCTAATATCTTCCATGCTTTTTTCAAGCCCAGCTAGTATCTTTAAAATCGTCATTCTGAACTCTAGTTCTGACATCTTACTAGTGTCTGTATTGATTAGGTCCCTGGCAGTCGGTACTGCCTCTTGTTCTTTTTTTTGAGGTGATTTTTTCCATCTTGTCATTTTATCCAGAGGACAATAGATGAATGAGAGAACAAAATGCTAACAGGGTAACAACAACCACAGAAAAATATACACTAAACAAATCAGAAGAGACCTGAAACCAAGGGAAAAGAAAGGGAAAGAAAGAAAGAAAAAAAAAAAAGAAAAGGAAAAAGATAAAAAAAAAGAATATGATCAAATATGATCAGCCTGGTGCTTAGATCAGTGCCACACACTAGATTTTGGGCATATTTTGGTCTGTTAGAAGAAAGTGCCTCCCAAAATTTTAAAGAAAGAAAAGCTTATATATATACAAAAATAAGGGTAAATACGATGAAGGGATAGAATATGACTGTAAAGATGAAAATTATAAAAGATTTTATAAAAGGAATTGGTAAGATAGGAAGTTGGTTGAAAAAAGAAAGAAGAGGAATTTAAAAAAAAAAAAAAAAAGGGAGAGAATGTGATCAGGCAGGAGACTAGAACAAAGCCATACGCTAGAGATTTAGGGTATATTTTGGTCTGTTAGAAGAAACTGTATCTCAAAATTTTAAAGAGAGAACAACTTATATATATACCAAAAATAAGGTTAACTACTATGAAGGGATAGAATATGACTCTAAACATGAAAAATAAAAAAGATTAAAAAAAAAAAGGGATTGATAAGATGTTGGTTGAAAAAGGGAAAAAGAAAAATTCAAGAAAAAAAAGTTAAAAAAGAAAAAATTAACTTTGAAAGACTAAAGAATCATGGTAAAAAAGCCATGAATTCTATGTGCATTATTCCCCTAGCGCTGGAGTTCTGCCGTTCTCATTGATCGGTAAACTTGGTCTTGGCTGGCTGTTCTCGCGGATCTTCTGGGGGAGGGGCCTGTTGCCGTGGTTCCCAAATGTCTTTGCTGGAGGCGGAATTGCCCCGCCTTTGTCCGGTCCGGGCTAAGTAATCTGCTCGGGTTTGTTCTCGGGAGCTTTTGTTCCCTGCAGCTTTTGTTCCCTACAAGCTTTCCGTACAGCTTTGGAGGCGGAGAGTGAAAATGGCGGCCTCCCAATCTCCGCCCCGTAGAAGCCGAGAACTCAGGCCCCGCTCCTCAGTGAGCCCCCAGAGAAAAGCCGTCAGTCACTCCCGTCTCCCCGGTCTCCGGCCACACTCCGCGCTCACCCGGCCTGTGACCGCGCCTTTCTATCTGGCACCCGACCCCAGGTGGAGTCTCCAAACCCAGCAGATCCCCGCGGTGCGCTCCCGCACCTCTCCTCCCGGGGGAGGAAGGGGAGTCTCCCCGGATCTGCCGCTTGTTGGGTCCCTGCTGGAGGAGCAGTGGCCTGACTGTGCCGCGGATCACGGTTTATGGCAACCCTGGGCTGAGAGCCCGCGCCTGGGCTCCGTCTCTGCAGCCGGCTTCCCCGCTCCGATACCTGGGAGCTCTGCCGCACTCAGGCACCCCCGGTCTTTCTGTGACCCCGAGGGTCCTGAGACCACACTGTCCCACGAGGGTTCCACCCCCACTTAGCCACCGGAGTGACGTCCCTCAGCAGAGCAGACTTCTAAAAGTTCCGATTTTGTGCTCCGCGGCTCTATCACTTGCCAGAAGCGGCCGACGGAGGCCCCTCCCCCGCCATCTATCCTCCCGAGTATCGCCTCGGATTCACTTCTCCGCACGTCCTACCTTCCAGAAAGTGGTCGCTTTTCTGTTCAGAGAGTTGTTGCTATTCTTTTCTTCGATCTCCTGTTGAGTTTGTAGGTGTTCAGAATGGTTTGATCCCTATCCAGCTGAATTCCTGAGACCAGATGAAATCCAGGTGTCCTACTCCTCTGCCATCTTGCTCCTCCCCCTGCTTCTGTAATTTGGCTATTGTAAATAATGCTGCAATAAACATAGGGGTGCACATATCTTTTTGAATTCGTGTTTTCATATTCTTTGGGAAAATACCCAGTAGTGGAATTACTGGATCATATGGTAACTCTGTTTTTAACTTTTTGAGGAACTTCTATACTTCCACAGTGGCTACACCAGCTTGCATTCCCACCAACAGTGCACGAGGATTCCTTTTTTCCACATCCTTGTCAACACTTGTTGTTTCTTGTGTTTTTGATTTTAGCCATTCTGACCGGTGGGAGGTGATATCTCATTGTGGTTTTGATTTGCATTTCCCTGATGATTAGTGATGTTGGGCATCTTTCCATGTGTCGGCCATCTGGATGTCTTCCTTGGAGAAATGTCTGTTCATTTTTTCCTGCTCTTTTTTTAAATTTTTAATTTTTAATATTTAATTTTTAATTTTTAAATTTTTATTTAAAATTTTTTTAAAATTTAAGTTCAATTAATTGACATATAATGTATTATTTGTTTCAGGGGACTTCTGCCCTTCTTTAATTGGATTGTTTTTTGGGTGTTGAGTTTTATAAGTTCTTTATAAATTTGGATACTAACCTTTGATGGGATATGTCACTTGCAAATATCTTCTTCCATTGTGTAGGGTGCCTCTTAGTTTTGTTGATTGTTTCCTTTGCTGTGTAGAAGGTTTTTATTTTGATGTAGCCCCCATAATTTATTTTTGCTTTTGTTTCTCTTGCCTCATGAGACATATCTAGAATGATTTTGCCATGACCAGTATTGGAGAAATTACTGCCTGTATTTGTCTTCTAGTATTTTTATGGTTTCAGGTCTCATATTTAGTTCTTTAATCCATTTTGTGTTTATTTTTGTGTATGGTATAAGAAAGTGGTCTAGTTCATTCTTTTGCATTTTGCTGTCATTTGATATCAGTGTCTCCATTAGCCAGAAAAGCTTAGGAATAGAAGACCCCAGATGGGAACCAATTATTTAAAGTGAGCAGACCACCCTGACTCCACATATGTAGGTGACCACGCCCACCCCCATACAGTTTAGTCTTACTCTATAGCAAATGAGAACCAGAGGGGCACTGAACTTGGAGACACTGGGCACTGACGGGGGCAGGACTACATATACCACGAAGAACAGGGGAATTAACTGGCAGTCTGCATCCTCAACAATGAGGTGAGACCCTCTGCCCCACACCCCAACACCGTCTGTTGAAGAGACTGTATTTTTCTCATTGCATATTCTTGCCTCCTTTGTAGAAGATTAATTGACCATATAATTGAAGATTTATTTCTGGGCTCTCTATTCTGTTCTATTGATCTGTGTGTCTATTTTTGTAGACACTGTTTTAATTACTACAGCTTTGTAGTATGTCTTATAATCTGGGATTACAATACCTCCAGCTTTGTTGTTTTTGAAGATTGCTTTGGCTATTTGAGGTCTTTTGTGGTTCCATACAAATTTTAGGGTTATTTGTTCTAGTTCTGTGAAAAAAATGCTATTGGTATTTTAACAGAGATTGCATTAAATCTGTAGATTGTTTTGGGTAGTATGGCCATTTTAACAGTATTTGTTCTTCCAATCCAAGAGCATGAAATTGTATCATCTTCAATTTCTTCCATCAGTGTTTTATAGTTTTTAGAGTACAGGTCTTTTACCTCCTTGGTTAACTTTATTCCTGGGTATTTTATTATTTTTGGTTCAATTGTAAATGGGATTGTTTTCTTAATTTCTCTTTCTGCTCCTTTATTATTAGTGTATAGAAATACAGTGGATTGCTCTATATTGATTTTGTATCCTGCAACCCTTACTGAATTCTTTCAGTTCTAGCAGTCTTTTGTTGGAGTCTTTAGGGTTTTATATATGTAGTATCATGTCATCTGCAAATAGTGAAAGTTTTACTTCTTCCTTACCAATTTGGATGCCTTTTATTCCTTCCTCTTGTGCGATTGCTGAGGCTAGGACTTCCATACTATGTTAAAAAATAGTGGTGAGAGTGGACATCCCTGTCTTATTTCTGACCTTAGGGGAATTGCTGTCAGTTTCTCACCAGGTGGGCATTTTAAACCCTTCAATTCACTGTTATTTATCAGTAATCTAAGGGTGTTATGCTGCTGGTGGGTTATGTTGGGGAGCACATCAGACATGATCTCTGACTTCATGATATATAGAATTTAATGGAGACACTGATATCAAATGTTGGCACACACAATTAACTGTAATTATTGGGACACCTGGGTGGCTCTGTCAGTTAAGCATTTGCGTTCAGCTCAGGTCATGATCCCAGTGTCCTGGGATCGAGTCCCACACTGGGCTCCTTGATTGGCGGGGAGCCTACTTCTCCCTCTGCCTGCCGCTCCCCCTGCTTGTGCTGTCTCTCTTTGACAAATAAATAAATCTTTTAAAAAAAACCAAACAAACCTGTAATTATTTTTTTATTTTTTTCAAACCTGTAATTATTATGAGCCAAAGAAACACAGTGATATGGGAATGTAGACTTGGCTTTTGGTGTTTTGCACCTTGGCAGGGTGTGGGGCAGAGGGTCTCACCTCATTGTTGAGGATGCAGACTGCCAGTTAATTCCCCTGTTCTTCGTGGTATATGTAGTCCTGCCCCCGTCAGTGCCCAGTGTCTCCAAGTTCAGTGCCCCTCTGGTTCTCATTTGCTATAGAGTAAGACTAAACTGTATGGGGGTGGGCGTGGTCACCTACGTATGTGGAGTCAGGGTGGTCTGCTCACTTTAAATAATTGGTTCCCATCTGGGGTCTTCTATTCCTAAGCTTTTCTGGAGTTCGATAATGCTGCCTTTCTCTTTCTCATTTTTGGGTTCATCCTATAGGAGAGGAAGAGGCAAAAAACCCCACAAAAACCAAAAAACCAAAAGAACAAAAACCACTGTCATTACTTATCGGTCTTTCCCAATAAATTGAGACACACGTGAGGACAGTGGATTACCTTGGTATCTCTAGATGAGCAAAATGTGCGGCATCTCTTAGGTGCTCAGTAAATATTTACTGAATAACTAATACTTTACATTTGTGTAACTTTTTGCATCCACCCCTATTCCCGTTCATAAAGCCTCTATCACGTGATCAGGGGAGGTGGTATTATCCTGTTTTCAAAGAATGATTGTTTTTAAACTTCTTAATCTCTATGACCAAATGAGTGGCTTTTCCAAAGTGTTGCATTCGCAGTAGCAATTAGGAGGACCGGGGCCTGGGTCTCCTTACTCCCAGCCCACTGTTTCCCTGGAATCTCCCCATCCTTCCCCCCAGTAGAGGCACTGTGATGGCATCAGTAGCAAGTGCAGCTAAAGACTCAGGCAGTAAGATAGTATTTGGATTTAAAAATGCCTCCTCTCTTCCTGGTCACATTCTCTCCTCCCCAAATAGACACAGAAACCTGATTTTATAAATCTGAGAGTTCCTCAAGATATTTGCTCTGTAAGCCACTCTTGGAGCTTGGCCCAAGTGACAAGAGAGCTTATGGGAATGGACAAGGCAACAAGACAGACACAGCGGATTCCGTGCTGTCTTAGGACTTCCTCCTCAGACCTCAAATGCTAGAGACGGTCCATGACTAATTTCCTGTATAAAGCCACTTACTAAGCAGAACTCTGGGGCATTAGTGGTATTAGATTTCATTCATGTCTATGAAACCCCAAATGGCTCAAGGCCACGTCTCATCGTATCAGGGGCGTCGGATGAGATGTCATGGGGAGCACTAATGGAGCGCACAGGCTGACTGTCCTCCAGGTCTGGCTGAGACGGACATATGTAGCCCCAAAATAGCTACTGTGCACTGCTGCCTTCTCTCTCCCCCCTGTTCGTGGCAGAGCCCTGATGTCATTTGTAGTCAGGCTTTTTACTTTATAAAATCAAATATGTGAGTATCTTAAGAAATACTATTCTGAAGTGGAGAAATGAACTTACAAGCTTATTTGATAGGCCCTAAAAGAATATCCCTGTAGTTCAGTTATTATGAAAATGAGAAGATGGAAAGATCAAGATTACAGAGCTGTAAGAATTTACTGGCATAAAATCTAGCTCTGCAAGAGAATTTTAGGTCATCATCAGGGCAGCACACTTGATGGCAGGGACTGTGTACCTCCTGAGACTCATGGCAAGGGGCCTGTGACCCCGGGCAGGGCCGAAGAGTCCAGACTCTCTGGGTGGCCTGCTCCAGCCCTGGCAGGACTATTCTGTCTAAAAGTTCTGTAACTGCTGTGTTCACATTTTTATGTCCTGACCTTCTTCACAGACATAGAAAATTGAAGTTCATACAGAATTGAATATTACAAGTTTAGCATTTGCCTGTTTCCCACCGTTGACTGGGACCTCTATGGGGGTGGGACAGAGAGACAGTTATAAGTAGCTCTTGTTAATACTTTACATCTAGGGAAAGGCACTGGTGGGAAGTGGGCAGAATGAGAGAAAATGATGTTTTAACAAACTTAAGGGCATGTTTAATGACATTCTCTCTCCAGCATTACTCAGAAATAGTTTTTCTTTTTGTGGCCTGGGTGAAAGACAAAACTATTAATAGCTGATTATAATAGTTTTGAAAAGGTAGGGAAAATGATTATGAAAGTATGCTGCAAGCTTCTTGCAAAATTTTTTTTTTTGGTCAAGTCAGTCCAAGTTTCAACACAGGTGACACTGAAACAGCAAATGAATCTCATTAAAAGGCAGTTAGGCTGCAGACTCTGAGGACGGTGTTCCAAGGGATGTACTTCCTACGAAAAGGGAACCAGAGATTATGGGAAGAGTGTAAAATGGAGTGTTTTGGGTCCTCGTGGTTTGATAACCATTTGTTAGTTTGGATGTGTTCAATTATAAAGAGCTGGAGAACAGTTATTCTGTTGAGAATACCGTATCTGGTTACTATGGGAAAGCTGATGTAAGTGGGAGTCCTGCTAGCACAGAGCTTAGAAAAGACAGAGAAAAGTTTACCAATGACTGCCATGCAAGGGTCACAGAATCCCAATTCTGAGGGCCAGCCCCAGCCTCCCAAAAAAAAAAAAGTCCTTCAAAGTGGGGTTCATCTCTACAGAACTTAGGGGAAATATGTGCAGAAACAGGATTTGTAGCTCTGTGATTCCATATTTACCATCTCATTTTTAAAAACGAATCCCCCCGCAGTATTTGGAAGTCCTGATTTGGCAATGGAAGACCTATTTCTGGTATACAACCAGATGAGCTTTCTATGTTAAAATAAGAACTGCTTTCTATTGAAAAAATGGGCAATTTTAAAAAAAGGAATAATGTAATTAATTATTGCTGTCCCTCTGGAAAGTCCTGGCTTCACCATTAATTGTATCTAAGTGAAAGTGTACACAGAAAATCTACTAACAAACAAGTAGATTCTTGTAACTATAAAAGGATGAGAGCTGAATTTTTTCTAGACTACTTTTTTTTTTTATCCTCAAGTTTTGGGTGAGGGAATTTGCGGCATCAATTAAATTGACCATATTAAAATTCAGAAAAGAGTAGGGTAAGATGTAACCAACAGAGGAAGATAATAATCACACTGCCGTATTTCATATTTTATTCAACTTTAATATGGTTTCCATTAACTTTTAAAACAAAATGATTTCCAGTTTAGAAAACAATGCACTGACCACATAATTCCTTTTTCATTTTATACAGTTATACAAATATTCTAAATACACATTTTGTGTTCAAGATGATGGCAAATAAGATTAACTGTACAGTACATAAGGAAAGAAAATATTTTAAGCATATTTAGAAGCAATAGAAATGTCTATACAAAACAAGCAAAAATGGAATAAAATTTATTTTTAAAGTATTGCAACAGGCCCACAGGTTTGTAACAAAATGTCTTTGCACAGTTCCTCACGACGCCCCAGGAAGAGCTAAAGCAAGACAGCGGTTTTAGAAAATAACGTGTCAAAATGCTACACATGGTACTATCGTTTGCACAGTTCGATCAAAATAACAACTCTACTCTGAGTCAAGCAAAACCTAGAGGAAATATACCTAACAACTTGAAAATCATTTGTATAAAATTCATTGCACGTTATTTTACTCAGTTGTTTGAAAAGTAAAAAAGTGTATTTACAAAATATTTCGCAGTCAAAATTATAAAGTGAATGAGTATCTCTAAGTAACACGTCTTGACACAGACAGTTCAAGGGAAACACACGAATGGTTTTTTTTTTTTTTTTTAAAGAGGTTTTCAGTGCTCCTTCCACAGGGAAGTAAATATCATCTACTCAAATGGATTTACAAGATGTTACACATACTGGAGCAAAGTCAACACATACGTTATAAAAGGATGAAGAATTTGTACATTGTAAGAAGTGAGCTATTCAGAGATCAACAAGTACAATTTTTAATTCAGTTAGCATAAAAGCCTTCAGTCTTCAGATAAGAGACAGTGAACATACTTGACTCGATGAAAGTTGAGAAAGCACCATGCACAACAGTTTAGTGGTAAACACTGAAAAAAAAAATAGCACCTGGAATTCTGTGATATTGACAATTTAAAACTGGTCTAGTAATTGCCGGAGATATGGTGCCTTGGATAATTCTCTATTTACTCGGGAGAGTTTGAAAAGTACTGGGCAGTTCAGAGAAACACACGGGATATGTCGATCAAAGCACCCTGTACAGTTCTTGCATATCTGAAAGTATAAGAGGAATACATAAAACAATAGGAAAGTCCCTATGTATATGTGTTAACAACAAACTTGTATAATCCCTCCTCTCTGACCCACCATAGATTACTGGCAGACATATGAGACTTCATACATTACAGAAAGTTTCACTAATTTTCATCTCTGAAGCCTAGCCTACCCTAATGGATATTACAGTTACCTGTGAACAACATAGATTTGAACTGCACAGGTCCACTTTTATATGGATTTTTTTTCCCAATAAACTCACAGTACACTACTATAAATGTTACAAAATTCTTACAAGGAAGCTCAAGTTTTTCTCTGTGATTTTTTTTCTCTAGCTTACTTTAAGGATACAGTATATAATCCATGTAACATACCAAATAGGTGTTGATCAACTGTTATCAGTAAGGCTTCCAGTCAACAGTAGGCTATTAGTAATTAAGTTTTTGGACAGTCAAAATTCCTATGTGGGTTTTTGACTGGGAGGGGGGTAATTACCCCAACCCCTATGTTGTTCAGGGTCAATGGTATATTAAGATCCATGAATAAGCGACCCAATTACCATTAAAGACTGTCTTTTAAATGAGCTATAAACACTATTTTTTTCAAATTACTCAGATTTATCTTTTTAGGTGCCAATAATAAAAAAGTGATCCATTTTCTTATTCCAGAAGAGAAAGTGCCAGTACGGAAAAAACCCCAAAAGATATTAATTAGAAAGTAGTAGTCTAGACCAGTTCTCATACCTTGCTATACATGAGCTTAAAAGTATACTGACACCCGAGCCCCATCCCAGACCAATGAATCAGAATCTCCAGGCAAAAGAGCCTAAGGATGTGTACTTTTTAGGGCCCCCAGGTGATTCTGATGTTTAATAAGATTTGACCTAAAGAAAAGTAATAAGGCAATTTTTAACAGAGGAGAAGCATTTATGTCTTAAAACAATGATCAGATTTTTAACAAAGTCTCAGGTCATATATATGTTAAAAAGATTATAAAACATGAAAACCATTAAAAAATTAAAAAGGATATTAAATGTGGACCCAAGGATCAAGCAAATACAGGCTGGATTTTTTATTTGAATACTGTATCCAAGTGATTTACAAAATGGATACCAAACAGCTGCCTCTACTCTAGATGATCTTCTAAGAGAGAAATCAAACTACTTTAGTTAATTCTCGGATCTGTATCTCAAAGAGCTTCTGTTTTAGAGATGTCTCAACATTTTTGTTCTTTGCCCCAGTATCTTCCAGTCAACTGAAGGGCACGTTTTCCTGAGCAGACTGGTTACTGTATTCAGTATTAGAATACTGTCCAAGCAAACTGCTGAGAAACTGTGTACTTACTCAGCGTGCTCTCGGAAGACTATGCTGTTCACCAAGGAGCCTCTGCCAGGAGGCTCCCATCTCTTCCCAAATACAGAGCTTCTGTATTACAGCTATGTGTCAGGTGCCGGGCAAACTGATCAATATTTATGCACTCTATGTGCCTGATAAGCCAGGATGGAATTACTTGCCTCTTTAAATTTAACTCAATTTTTAGTTTCAAGATCCATTACTGGTGATTTAAACCCTGGAGCACTATAGCTCAATTCAGCTTATGTTTAAAACTTGAAACACTACAACCTGGATACTTACTTTTTAGCTCATAAGGAGGCAGACATTCAAAAAAAAAAAAAAAAGTCTGCTTTAGTCTTTCTTTCTTTTTGCTATCCTTTGAAAATTTTTGAAAAAAATAAAGCTGATCAGTTGCTTATTTCATTCATTTTCACTCTTTCATGTTTATTATTAAAAGTGTTTAAGGTAATGAATTTCTCTCTGAGATCAGATCTGCTATGGCTGTCTAGAATCTTGTGTGTAGTGTTTAAGAGAAAGTTAAAATTTCCAAGTGGAATGATCATTTTGTTTTCTGAGTTTATAATGAATTACTAGCTTTATAGCATTGTATTGATAAAATGTCTAATATTTCTAACTTCTTGAAATATATTAAGGCTTTTTAAAAAAAAGATATTATTTATTTGAGAGAGAGAGAGCATGAGCAGGGTGAGGGGCAGAGGGAGAAGCAGACACCCCATTGAGCTGGGAGCCTGATGTGGGGCTCGGTCCCAGGACCCTGGGATCATGACCTGAGCCGAAGGCAGACGCTTAACTGACTGAGCCACCCAGGTGCTCCTTTTTAAAGCTTTCCTTACAGACTAACATAGGGTCGATTTTTTTTGACATTTGTTGTAACGCTTGAAAAAAGGTGTATTCTATAATATTGGGTTTCAGAGTTTGACATATAATCTTAAGTTCTACCATATGTTGTTTACATCTTCTCTACTTTTTTGATCACTTGATTGTTCTTGGGCGGAGAAGCATATGGAAATCTATTACTAATATTTGTTTCTTATTATATCTCCTATAATTTCTGCTTTATGAAAATTCCTACTGATTACTTAGTACACAGGGGACACACATTTTAATTCTCTTAAAAAATGCTTTAAAGTTTAAAATATCTTTTGAAAGATGATGAACCATCCTTATTTATAAACAGCATCCCTTCTTTTAAACTATTTCTATATGAAATAAGAACTAATCTTGACCGAGGGTTCTAGTTAAATCGATGGCACCGACTAGTGCGGTGTATGTTACTGAGGGCAGAAGACGGGAAGGTCCGGGGAAGAGACCAATCACAGCCTTTGACTTCAGTGTAGCTCTGGAGGTCCTGCTCACATTTGCGCCTTGTAATAGAAGCCAACAAGAGAATTTTCTATGAGGGTTGGTTGCTATCACCAGGGCAGCAACCTATAAAACAGAAGCTGGGAACATCCAGTGGACTTCAGTGGTTGCACCAACTAGAACCTTAAACTAATACAAAGTGGCTAAAAGTTGTTTGGTAATCACGCCAGTGACATACTGCTGTGCTTTCAGCAGGAAGCTGTTCATTCATTCAGATTTTTACAGACTACCCCCACGGGCTGGACTCTGCTCAGGCCCAGCCGTCTCAGCAGTGAGAGAGGGGCAGGGCCTCTACCCTCACTGGGCTCCTTGCTTTCTAGTGGGGGAAGACAGACCTACACCTCATCACAGCAAAGCAGAACAGGTTATGGCAGGAGCCCACTGCAGGGAAGGCTTCACCGGGTCTAGGGGTTCAAGCTGATTCCTTGTAGATGATGATTAATGGCGGTAGAGGAAAGCATTCCAGACAGAAGGAATAGGATTTCTAAAGGCCAGAACAGGGGAGAAATTAAAGTGCATTCATGGACCTAAAAGTGCAGGATGGCATGCATGGAGGGTCGAGTGTAATAGGGACAAGGGTAAGCAATGCTGACAGAGAGGTAGCAGGAAGGTGCCAGAATGGAGACAGACTTATAAAGCACACCTAAGGAGTTTGAATTTTATCAGAGAGAAAGAGAAAGCACCAGACTTGTACTTTTAAAATATAATTCTAGCTTGTGTTAAGAATGGAGTCAGTAGCGCCTGGGTGGCTCAGTCGGTTAAGCCTCCAACTCTTGATTTCGGCTCAGGTCATGATCTCAGGGTTGTGAGCTGGAGCCCAGTGTTAGGCTCTGTGCTCAGCAGGGAGTCTGCTTCTCTCCTCCTCCCTCTCCCTGTGCCCCTCACCCCACTCACACATGCGCACTCTCTCTCTCTCAAATAAATCAATCTTAAGAAAAAAAAGAATGGAAACAATGGCAGGTAGGAGGTTGTCGCAGGAGTTTAGGGGAGAGAGAATGGATGATAACAGAAGGGAAGGAGAAAAGTGAGGGTGTTTAAGAACTACTTAGAGGGTGGAAGGGGAGAGGGAAGAATCAGCTTATTTCAACAAGCTGGGCTTTCTGTGGTTGCATCAAAATAATCATACCTTTACGATTCCACCATCCTTAATGAGATCTGTTTAATGGATTCTGGATGACTGGCCGTGCTCTCTAAAACTTAAGAATTTCCTGCCAGTACTAACTGCAGCAGTTAGAATGGTGCAGAGGAAATAGTCTGTGCTTTACCAACCCTTAATCATCTTTATATAATATTCAAATTCTTAAGAGCCTTCTCTCTCCCTGTTCACCTTTGTGGCAGCTAAGTTTTACTGAGATTGTGGACTGACACTCTGTCTTGATTCAATAGCTTCTTTACCTTGAGGACAAGGTGCAGAGCCTGGCCTTCACATACTGGTTTGGATTACTTTAGGACTGTGAGGAATGATTGTATAAGAGAATTTACAACACCGGAGCTAGAGGGGCTTATAAAAGAGCATTCTGATAAAACAGGCCAAAGGACAAGGCCAATATTATGAAGTCCAGACTAGAATCCTGATGTCTTTATTATCAGCATGATTCATTTTCCACTAACTCACACTACCTACCAAATTATTTGGTTTTCAAACATTTCAATAACTTTATATATTGCTTTTCTAAAACAAGACAAAACAAACTCCACTCCAAAATTGTTTTCTCTAGCCTGAAAGCTAAAAATACAAAATATGATGGTGTAAGATATAATCATTCCTTTAAGGAATACACTACTTTGTTTTTAAAAAATGTGCTAGATAATTTTTCTTCAGATTCCATTTTCCAACTTATTTCAAGAGATTTCTGTTATTTCTGCTAGAATTCCCACATCTGAAAAATCATCTCTGCATTTTATGTCTGTATTCCAGCCAGCTGCTTATTAGCAGCTATTTATTAGCTGCTTATTAGCAATGTAACATAGGGCAAATTACTTAACCCCTCTGTGACAGTTTACTCATTTGTGACAGTTCTCTGGCACAGATTAAGACTTAATCATGTTAACTATTTTCTATCTGGACTCTCAGAACTGTGAGCCTTCCAAGTTTATTAGCAATTCTCTATGACAATCAGATTTTTATGAGAATGGTATATAGATATGGTAGAGAAATTGGTACTTCCTTTAAAAAAAATATTATAAAAGAAATTGGGTAGAAGAACATTGTAGTTCTAAGTTTTAATAAACACAATACACTATTCCATAAAAACAAAAAATAAGTTACGAAACAATCAACTAAACTAAAAGGCAACCTATGGAAGAAGATATTTGCAAACGACATATCTGATAAAAGGTTAGTATCCAAAACAAGCCATCTGGTAATAATTTAGTTCAATTATGATATTTTTGATATTTTATTAACTTAGAATCTTTAGTCCACTTTTCACCCAGTTTTATATCCCAAACTATATCTCAAGTATTGATGACATTTCCCTAAAGAATCAGATTGTTTGGGATTCTGGGTCTATCTAACAAGGTCATACCTTTACAAGTTGCTCCTGTTTACGTTCCAACTCTCGAATTTCTTGGTTGAGGATGACTGCAACATGCTGAGGCTGGCTCCGACATTTACTACAGATGCCATGCTGCGTCAGGTGATCACACACAGGACAGTGCAAAGTAGTGAAATATTGTGAAATAGTGCCTTTTCGCCCTTCAGGTTCACTTCGAGAGGAGCTGGTGGCTTTCTGGATCTATAAAAACATCAATTCAGAAATAAGTCTCAGGGAGGTGGGCTGAGAGATGAGTGAAATGGGTGATGTGGATTAAAGAGTACATTTATGTACATCATGATGAGCGCTGAGTAATGGATAGAACTGCTTAATCACTATTCTGTACACCTGAAACTAAACGAACACTGTATGTTAACTATACTGGAATTAAAGTAAAAAACTTAAAAAAAAAAAGTCTGATCCAGCTTCACAGCAGAGCTGCTACTGTCATGCTAATTACAGGTTTACGAAGGCATTATTTCATTCTAACACATAGTGAGTAGCTACTATAGGTCAGGGACTGTTCTAGATAATAGGGCTACAGAAATGAACAAAATCCTTCCGTTCACAGAACTTACATGTTAATATCATCAGATATATATATAGATAAATATATACACACATATATATACATATATATATACACACACACACACACACACACACACACACACATATATATATTTTTCTTTTTTTTCCTTTTCTTTTGGGGAAAAAAAATGGTCTCCTGTCACTCAGTTTTTTGGTTGAGATACATCGATGTATGAGATCATACAGGACACTGGAGATTAGAGAGGACAGTGGAAGAAATCCAGGATGAGAGTGGATACTGTTTAAGGCTACACACCTGGGCCAGGGAAACAAGGCAAGTAGAAGGTTGAAAATAACTTGTTAGGCAGCAGGGTGCAAAATCCAAGCAAGAGTAAACATGGAACATTCCAAATGTAACTAGATATATTTCACCTAAGCATTCTTCATTGAAAGTTAATACTGGTTTCAGAGATCTGTCTTCTGGTACTCTTTTGACACTGAAATAACATCATGTTGTTATTATACCCTTGGTCTCCTTCTGGTATCTTTTAATCACTATTCATCAAAGTTATTATTAGGTTAGCCTCTTACAAATGCCATTGGTTTAGCATTCTTGCTAATGAAATGAAAAGTCATCCAAGCCTCTGGTGCAAAGCTGGGACGCAGCACAACAGACGGCGGCCAGCACAGCTTCAACCTGTTTCCTAGCTTATTCTTTTCCTTGAGGCCATACGTGCTTGTTGAGAAATTAAAAGTAATTTGAGGATCAACTTTTACTAGTTTGCCTGAATACCATCAGTCTTTCATAGCCTGAGACAATAGCAGATGACTGAGCAGATCCAATTCCGAACAGTAGATAAAAACTGCTCCTCTCTGAGACTCACGTCTCCCAGATGATTATCCGATCACAGACTGCTCCTTCAGGCTGCCAGTGAGTTAACTAACAGTTCAAGCAAAACTCCCATGGCCAAGATTCCAAGTTCGAGGTTTCACTTTAGTGAAACCTTTAATTTTTTTTTTTTTAAAAGATTTTATTTGACAGAGAGAGACACAGCGAGAGAGGGAACAGAAGCAGGGGGAGTGGCAGAGGGAGAAGCAGGCTTCCCACTGAGCAGGGAGCCCGATGTGGGGCTCGATCCCACTGGGATCATGACCCAAGCTGAAGGCAGATGCTTAACGACTGAGCCACCCAGGTGCCCCGAGCATAATGTTCTTTTAACATTAGTCTTTAGTCTGATTTCTTCAGCACTATGTCTAGATACTACATACTATATACATTTCTTAAACACACATTTTGAAGGAATTTTTGCTCTCCTTCATTTACTTTTTATTAGCTGGTTTATTATGACTTATTTTTTAGTTAAGTGTTTATCACTGAAATAGTGCAGAATTTATTTTAATATTCTATAATTTGGCCAATGTGACAGAAGCTGGGAAGGTGTTTGCAGAAGACTGTGGCACTTTGCCAGTTTAGGATAACAGAGCATCTGTGTTGCCTCTCACAGCACATAAATAAAATCTTCAGTTCTACTGGAAACTGCAAGTGAATTCTCTCTACAGTCATATAGCATAGGTATACTATTTGGTAGGCTTACCCTTGGTAATTCATGATACCAGTTGAAGACATCAATACCAATAAGTGAGAAGATTCTTGCCAGAGGTGGCAGGATTTGCTTGGTGATATAGTAAGTGGCATTCAGTCTCAGAGTCGGGTCCTGCAGCACTTCCGCTGGGCGCCTCACCAGCTGGATAAGTGGTACTCCGGGGGTCCCATAAATGATGACGTACGGCACTCGCTCTCCAACTCGAGGCTCAGAGCGCCGATCATAAGTAAGCATTTTCCTATTTAAATCCACATAAATATTCATTCAAAAACTGTTATGGAGGCATCTTACCAGAAAATTAAATGAGAATTAAACAATTATGAAACCATGAGAATACAAGTGGTACCTCTATGTTACAGTTACAACTTTTTTTTTAAGATTTTTAAATTTATCATTAGGGAAAGAGAGAGAGATTGAGAGAGAGAGAGAGCATGAGCCAGGGGGAGAGGCAGAGGGAGAAGCCGACTCCTGGCTGAGCCAGGAGCCCGACGTGGGGTTCGATCCCAAGACTTGGAGATCACGACCTAAGCTGAAGGCAGATGCCCAAACATCTGAGCCACCCAGGTGCCCCAGAGTTACAACTTTTTTTTGAGAGCTATATACACTTGACTTAATGAGCACCAAGCAGACATAATGTAAGAGTTTAAAACTTACTCTGTAGGGGTACCTGAGTGGGGCTCAGTTGGTTAAGAGTCTGCCTTCGGCTCAGGTCATGATCTCAAGGTCCTGGGATCGAGCCCCGCTTCAGGCTCCCTGCTCAGCGGGGAACCTGCTTCTCCCTCTGCCTCTGCCCTTCCTCACCCTACTGCTTGTGCTCTTTCTCAAATAAATAAAATCTTAAAAAAAAACAACTTACACTGTAAATCATTGCTACCTGAAAAACAACATGAGTTGCCAGGTATCAACTAGCTTAAAATGTTTTCTATCTCCAAAGAGTAAGAACTATCATAAATCTAACAGTGAAAGAGAAGAGAAAATTTAGCTGGTTAGATGATTGGATTTTAGAATGATACCATTTGGTATCATTCTAAAGTGCTTTGGTAGACCCATATTAAGGACTACCTAGTGATTTTGATGTGGAAAAACAACAATTCAAGCTCTGTACCAGATTATAATTTCACTGAATGTAGTAGTTTCTCAAGGGAAGCCCAAAAGAGGAGTTCCTTCTTCCTCTTCAGAGCTTACAAAGTATGGGAGAGCATCTATTTACCTTTAGTGAGGCTTCATCTGGGCAGGTGAAGAAACTGCCTGTGGACTAGCTGTCTTCATCTATGCCAAACCACTCAGAATCCCAGGACTACACTTGCTGATACTGAGAGTTCTGCTGTGGTGTGCGTCATTACCTTGTAAGTTCCAGGGCTGGCACACAAGCTCCAGGTTTATAAGAGGAACTTCCTCTGTATTCCTTGGCAAAGATAAAATCTTGGATGCTGGCTTTTCCTTCCAGAAGCTTCATACATTGTCGCTGAACATACTGTTTAATTAAACTTATATCTCTTGTTTCAAATAGCAGCTTCAGAGAACGCTCAAGTATCTTTAAAAAAAAAAAAAAAAAGGGTATGTTTAGAAAAATATCCCCTAGTACATTTCATCTTTGTTCTATTTTCAGTTATGTAACTACTGGGTAATTTGCCATTTACCTAAACAATCTACTCTATAGTAACTGGATAGTAAAAATGATTAAAAATTGAAAAATATTTTGGAGATCTTATATAGCTTGCTATTTCTAAAAACAGAGTATCAGGCAGTTTGAGGAAAATCATATCAAAATAACATGCAAATAAAACATTTGCTATGTAATGAGTAACATGAAATACTTAAGCACAAGAAGCCAGACATGATTTCATGTATTGTTTTTTATTTGCCTGTTATAGACTCAGGTGGACAGATAGAAGTTTGTCATATCACCAACCAGTGAAATAAAAATCAGTCTTTTGCTTTCATAGTGTCAACAAATATATATTAATTGTGATGGAATTTTCTATGCTGGAACTATTTCTGATATGCAGTGGATTTATGTAGTGGATTGAATTTAAATTAGTTCTAGGTTAAAGTTCTGTATCTTATTATGAATCCTGGAACCAATGCATATTTACTCACTTAGTTTGCTAATTTGGCTTAAGTACAATTCTACCCTTGGAGAAAGAATGCATTGGATGATATCTCTTCAGAAACTAGTATTAAATAATATCTCAGATTCATATAACGTTATATATATATATAGCATAATATACTGACTGACATTGACAACAATCTATTGTGCTTTTTATGCTCTTATAAAAATCAGTGGGTAGAATATGATCCAGCAATTGCACTACTGGGTATTTACCCCAAAGATACAAATGTAGGGATCCGAAGGGGTACGTGCACCCCGATGTTTATAGCAGCAATTTCCACAATAGCCAAACTGTGGAAAGAGCCAAGATGTCCATCGACAGATGAATGGATAAAGAAGATGTGGTATATATATACAATGGAATATTATGCAGCCATCCAAAGGAATGAGATCTTGCCATTTGCAATGACGTGGATGGAACTGGAGGGTATTATGCTGAGCGAAATAAGTCAAAAAGAGAAAGACATGTATCATATGACCTCACTGATATGAGGAATTCTTAATCTCAGGAAACAAACTGAGGGTTGCTGGAGTGGGGGGTGGGGTGGGAGGGATGGGGTGACTGGGTGATAGACACTGGGGAGGGTATGTGCTCTGGTAAGTGCTGTGAATTGTGCAAGACTGTTGAATCTTAGATCTGTACCTCTGAAACAAATAATGCAATATATGTTAAGAAAAAAAAAAAAGAAGAAGATAGCAGGAGGGGAAGAATGAAGAGGGGGAAATCAGAGGGGGAGACGAACCATGAGAGACGATGGACTCTGAAAAACAAACTGAGGGTTCTAGAGGGGAGGGGGGTGGGAGGATGGGTTAACCTGGTGATGGGTATTAAAGAGGGCACGTTCTGCATGGAGCACTGGGTGTTATGCACAAACAATGAATCATGGAACACTACATCTAAAACTAATGATGTAATGTATGGTGATTAACATAACAATAAAAAAATTAAAAAAAAATCAGTGGGTAGAGTACTGTTCCATTTATACCACTTATTTTTGGTTTGTTACAGAAGGAGTCTGGGCCTGAGTAAAGAAAAAATAGAAAATACTATGGTTAAAATTACTGTGGTTGAGAAATTTAGGTAATTTATGGTACCACTGTTCAGAAATCGAACTTGTATTTAATCATTCAAGTAAATAAAATTTCAGTTTATCTAGAATGGACTACTTATAAAATTATTCTACTTATAAAATTATTCTTTTGCTAGTTTCTTTATCCTGCTCTCTAGGTTTTGGGTGTTGTCATATGATAACATATTATCATCTCCAGGTGATAGGCAGGAAATTCTTACCAAGTTATGTGTTTTTTTTTAGCAATTGTGATAAAAGGTAAGGTGTGGGAAGAAGTCAGAAACTAAGGACTAAAATCAAGTTGTTTTCATTAGAAATGAAATTCTCAAAAATCATATTGTTCCTCCACTGATAGTTATACATAGTCACAGAGGCTAGGAGGGCCACCGTGATGTGTGCTTAAGGATTTTCACCAGATTCTTTAGCAACTTACTTCTTAAAGATGAAAACAAGACAGGTAAAACTTACCTTAGAAACAGCAGGGCAGGAATCTCTTCTGACTGTTTCTATTCCTTTTGCATCAAATACCGGGTCCTTTTGTTCCAGTGTTTCATACATGTAACCCACATACCTCTTTTTTGTTTGTAAGACACAGGGCAAATATAGCTGTAATGGATTAACAAAATGCCTCTCAATTACCATTCTCCCCTACCATGAATATCTTTTTATGTCTTTAACCAAATATTAATCGCACACACACAAAATCTAAATATGGCTTAGCACCAATTAAATTCATGATACAACATTTAGAGGGGAAAGCACACAAAATGAATTGTCTTTACTTCCTTACCACTCAACTCCTTTGTTTGCACTATCAAATTTTGCCCTTACTGTAGCTGACACTGCTCTCTCAAAAGTCGTCAATCATATCTATTTAAACAATTAAAAATTACTCTAACACCTACATATTTAAAAATTTTAAGTACAAAATTAAAAGTTATAAGAGAATGTACTGGTCCTCCTGCCTCTACTTTCCCTGCCCTAGAGGCATCCTCTGTTATTGATTTCCTGTGTACCCGTCCAGAGATACTTACACACATAATGGTAGCTTACCATATATATCATTCTGTACTTTATTTCATTTATTAATGTATCTTGGAGAGCATTCCATCCTAGTACAGAAAGCTCAGTTTATTTTGTAGATACAAGGTATTCCATTATGGGAGGGTATCACAATTTATGTAACTAGTTACCTACTACTGTGGGTCATTTAGGATGTTCCCAATCGGTGTTCCAGTGAACAACCTTGCATGGATTATTCTACTGGATAAATTACTAGATTAATGGTTGTGTGCCCTCCACCCCCTTTTAATGCTACCAAATTGGTCCTTTCCTCTGGCCCCAAGCTTTATCAATAATTGCACTAAATGTAAATGGTCTAAACATTCCAATTAAAAGGCAGAAGTAATCAGATTGGATCTGATCAAAAAGTAAGACACAGCAATAAACTACTAAAAGTGCACTTCGAATGTAAGGACATAGGTTAAAAATAAAAAATGGAACAGGATACACATGCTAACACTAATCAAAACAAAGCTAGAGTGGTTATATCAATATCAGAAAAAGTAGGCTTCAAGACAAGAAATATTATCAAAGATAAAAATATAAATCTGTCAGGAAGATAAATAATCCTGAATGTGTATGGACGTAATAAGAAAACTTATAAATTATGTAATAAAAACTAGCAGAACAAAAAGGAAGAAATAGGCAAAACCATGATTATACTTGGAGACTTTAGCAACTCTCTCTTAGAAATTGACAGAAAATCATTAGGAATACAGAAGGCTTCAACACCACCACTATTAACATGACCTAAGTGACACTTACAGGACATTCCAATAAGCAGAATACAGATAGCTTTTAAGGTCACATGGGAATATTCATTAAGATAGACCATATGCTGGACCAAAGGACAAATTTCAATAAACTTAAAAGCATTAAAATCATACAGAGTGCATTATTTGACCACAATGGAATTAAATTAGAAATACAAAAAGATTTCTGGAATATCCTTTAATATTTGGAACTTAACAATTCTAAATGACATTAGACATTAGGTCTTTATCATTGAAACAAATGAGTAATAATGAAAATACAAGATACCAAAATTTGAAGCTGAAGTAGTATTTAGAGGGAAATAGATATCTTAAAATACATTAAAAAATATTTGTTTAGTATCAGTGATTCAAACTTCTAAATTAAGAAGACAGGAAAAGAAAAGCAAACTAAACCCAAAGTAAGTATAAGGAAGGAAATAACAAAGAGTGGAAATTAATGAAATGGTTCTCCAAAAAGTTCAGTAAATGGATAAACCTCAAGCAAAATAAAAAAGGAAAAAAAAAAAAAAAAAAGAAAAAAAACCAAATTATCAATATCAAGGAGGGATGTCACTAAAGATCTTACAGAAATCAAAATCACAGGAAGTATAAATAATTCATGCCAATAAATCTGACAACCTAGGAGAAATGGACAAATTCCTTGACAACTGCAAGTTATCAAAACTGACATAAGAAGACCTGAATATTTCAATATATATTAAAGATGTTAAATTTGTAATTAAAAATCTATGACTTCCCTCCCTATCCCCCCAATAAAATGTCAGGACCAGAGAGCTTCACCGGTGAATTCCATCAACATTTAAGAAAAAAAAATAACTGTACTAATCTTATATACATGGGAACATTTCCAACTCATTTTATGAAACTAGCCTTTTTTTTTTTTTTTGTCCCAAAGACAATACAAGAAAAAACTACAGATCAATATTCATCATGAACATATACATCATAATCCTTAACTAATGTTTATTTTCTTTAAGAAGTTTTGCAGTTTTTGCTTTTATGTTAGGTCTATGATCTGTGTCAGGTAAATTTTCATGTCTGGTGTTATTTTCTAAACATGTCATGCTCTTCACTTTGCCAGATGGGCTGAGCGAGTGTCCACACCATGTGTATGCTTCTAGGACAGCACTCATTCTCACTGTTTTCTAGCTGTTCTCCCCATCTGTGCACCAATTAGAATGCCCACTCTTCAGGGTAGATACCATATCCTAGTCTTTTTTGAAATCTCTTCTAGCACAGTTCTTGCTCCGGTATAGTTACTTTTACCCTTTTCATACCTGTTCTCTTAAATCAACCATTTCTAACTCCTACCCAACCTTCTTTCTCAGTACCTCTTGAATTGTCCCTTTTTTATTTTCCCTAGTTCAGGCTATACAGGTTGCACCCTACCTTGAGATGCCCCTCTTCCCGATCCATCTTGTGTATCACCATGAGGACAATCCTCCCCAAACAGCTCTGATCATGTCATGCTCTTGTTTGATAAACTTTTCTGAATTAAGTTTAAACACTTCAGCTTGGCATTCAAGACACTCTGCAACCTGGTCTTAACTTTATTTTCTAGACTTCTCTCCCTGTACTCTATATTCCCATATTGTGCTTTTCTAACTTCATATCCTCCTACATACCACTTTCTTCTATGCAGAATGACTGCAGCCCCATGGCTGCCTATTGAAATTCTAACCATTTTCTGAGACACAGTGCAATATTACCTCCTACATGGAGTCTCCCCATACAGCCCAGGAGGAAATAATACCTCCTTTTATTTGTGCTCTTACAGTGTTTAGGGAGATTGCGCTCATGAGACTTTCTGTAAGTTTAAAATAAAAGGTTTCTAATCTTTCCTTTTAGGTCATTGGCTCTTAGAGAGTGCGACTGTGTCTTATGCTTCTTTGCATGCCACACCTCTCCTAGCTTAGTATCTTTTATAGAACTAAATACATATTTGATATCTAAAGTAAAATGAAAATAGTCTAAGGTCCTTATGGCAGACTGCACTATCCAAAGAAATAGTATCTGCCATCCCACATGGTCTTAACAGTGTGACTCTGACATTCTTCCCATTAAGAGATGGGAGTCTATGTTCTCTCTTAAATCTAGACAGGCTATGATGCTGTGTGACTTTGAGACAAGGTCATGAAAAGCAAAACTGCTTTTGTCTGTTTTTCCTTGGGATGTTCATTCCTGGAACTCAGACCCATCATGCTGTGAGGAAGAACACACGGTCCCAGGGAAAGACCAAGTGTAGGTGTTCCAGCCGACAGCCCCAGATGACGTTCCAAATAGCCGCCAGCATCAACCCCCAGACATGAGAGTGAGCAAGCTTCAGGTGATTTCAGCCATTAGCTGTTGGTTGGATCACCTTCAGCTTTAAGGAGTTCCTCTTTATTGCTGAGTAATATTCCATTGTATGAATATGCCACATTTGCTAAGGACCTAAGCATTGTGGAGCAGAGACATGCCATCTCTGCTGCACCCTTTCTGAATTCCTGACCTATAAAATCTGTAAGCATTATTAATAAAAAGGGTGTTTCACACCATTAAATTTGGGGGTAGTCTGTTACACAGCAACAGTTAACTGGAACAACCTTTTTATTTCTTTATATAAAAACATTACTAAAAAATTGAGAAAACTGCACAAAACTAAGGGAAAATATTTTAAATTTAACACTTTGTAGACCCATATACTATTACTGATCCTGAAAATGTATTGTGCAAGTCCAAAATCCCTAGAAGGTATGTAAATTTCATACATGATTACTAGTATTTTTTTTTTTTTTATGTGATTACTAGTATTAATTACATTTCTCTTACCTTTTCAAACTTCAATTTCACTGGTTTAGGATTGGTAGCAGTTACAGCTTCAGCAATTTCCTGACCAATCTTAAAAGACTGCTCCTTAGTGGCTCCTTTCAGTAGCACAAACATACTAAGAAGATTAAAAATGAGGAAGTCATTGTAACAAAAAAATTTCATCAAGAGTAACTTTCCTGGCTAATACTCTAACACCAAAAAAAACATTTCCCCCCCTCTTACTCTGCCTTATTAAGTTGCTTCCTATTTAAGCTTTCTTGTTTTACCATACTTTCCTTGTATAGCTTATTACAGATCTTTTTTTTTTTTTTTTAAGATTTTATTTATTTATTTGAGAGAGAGAGAATGAGAGACAGAGAGCATGAGAGGGAGGAGGGTCAGAGGGAGAAGCAGACTCCCTGCCGAGCAGGGAGCCCGATGCAGGACTCAATCCCGGGACTCCAGGATCATGACCTGAGCCGAAGGCAG
This sequence comes from Phoca vitulina, assembly GCF_004348235.1. Taxonomy (NCBI): domain Eukaryota; kingdom Metazoa; phylum Chordata; class Mammalia; order Carnivora; family Phocidae; genus Phoca; species Phoca vitulina. The sequence continues at coordinate 49,498,582 of NW_022589712.1, read as the reverse complement.
TTGCTTAACCAACTGAGCCACCCAGGCGCCCCGCTTATTACAGATCTTTAAGACACTTAATATTTCTAGTTTAGCTACACACAGACCAGCTTATCTGTCAGAGCTGCCAAGGTCTTGGGTCATTCCTAGACAATAATGGCTTTATATGACACACAATTACATCAGTCATAAAATAAGAGAAAATGTGATTATAAAGAAATGGAAAATTTACTTGTGATATGGGAGGAAATTTCCTTTCAGAACCACCCAACTTAAAAAAGACACACATATTTTGTAATATATGTTCACTGAAGAAGTGTTACAAAACATAAAGCACAAAGAAGAAAACAGCCACCTAATCTTACCATTCAGAAAAAAGGCACTACAAATCTTTCTGGGTATATCTGTAAATCTCTTCTCACTTGGGATCAAAGATCATTATTGCTAGATAACTTTCTCTTTCCATATAGTTGTACATCTTAACATTTCCCCACATTGTTTAGTTCTTTTACATTATTTTAACAGTTGTATTGTATTTCAATGTATGGATATTATAATTTAACCAAACCTCATCATTGAAAATTTAGGTTATTTTAATTTTTTGCTAATATTTCATATATAATAATTTGTCACACCTCTGATTATATCCTTAGAACAAATTTCTATCAGTGAAATTTCTGGGTAAATGGTATACACTAAAAAAAAATATATATATATATTTTTGAAGATTTTATTTATTTATTCATAAGAGACAGAGAGAGAGAGGCAGAGGGAGAAGCAGGCTCCCCGCTGAGCAGGGAGCCCGATGTGGGACTCAATCCCAGGACCCTGGGATCATGACCTGAGCCGAAGGCAGACGCTTAACCATCTGAGCCACCCAGGTGCCCCACTAAAAATATTTTTTGAAAGATACTGTCAAATTTGAATTTCAGAAAGATATTTCTTTTTTTAAAAAATATTGCTATTTTAAATTTATTTTATAAAAGGCTTTGTCATTTATATGTATACTTAAAAGGTATTCAAATAGTAAAATTAAGAGTTTACATTTATTAAGTTTTTTTTAGGTTTACAACAAAATTGACAGGAAGGAAGAGACTTCTAATGTACAATTCCAACAGCAGTATATGCAGGTCAAGAAGGAAAGATTTCTAATATAAATAAAAAACTGCAATACAAAAAATACTAAAAAACCAAAAAAACAAAAGTATTGGGTATTTTTCTCTAACATAATCCAGTTAACTTTATAATACACAATCTGTGACCAACAGAGTAGCTAATAAATATATTTAAATAAGAGAGATTATAAAGTTGATCTTCATGTATGATTTTTTTGTAAATTTTATTATTTATTCATTTTGAGAAAGAGAGAGAGCAGGGGGAAGGGCAGAGGGGGAGAGAGAATCTCAAGCAGACTCCATACTGAAGCACAGAGTCTGATGCAGGGCTCGATTCCATGACCCCAAGATCATGACCTATGCTGAAATCAAGAGTTGGATGCTTAACTGACTGAGCCACCCAGGCGCCCCTTCACTTATAATTTTATTTATTTTTTACTTTTTTAAAGATTTTATTTATTTGATAGAGAGAGACACAGTGAGAGAGGGAACACAAGCAGGGGGAGTGGGAGAGGGAGAAGCAGCCTTCCCGCTGAGCAGGGAGCCTGATGTGGGGCTCGATCCCAGGACCCTGGGATCATGACCTGAGCCAAAGGCAGACGCTTAACGACTGAGCCACCCAGGCGCCCCTATAATTTTAATGGAAAGATATTAAATAGTAATGGACAATATCTTGAAACATTATCTTAAGATTCTTGTTCCTAGTCTTGGGGCCACATAAACCAATCTCATATTTCTTAAATGTTTTTTATATTGGACTTTAAATCTCATTTGGATGGTTTCTTTGGAAAAGCTTTCTCTGCCAATACTGGAGACAATACTTAAGAGTCTGATATGAAAAGCTTAAGAAAATGAGTATTTATTCAGTATTACTTAAGGTCTTTAAAAATGGTCTCAATCTAAATTAATTTTAAAGGCTATACTTTGATCCAGCTTTCTATAATTTTGTTGTTGTTGTTGTTAGGCCCATCTGATGCTTATTACACCAATATAGCTTTATTTTTAAAATAGCTTTTAAAATTCCCTTTTGAAAGATTATTTTCAAAAGCAACTTTACTGAGGTATAATTTGCATATAACAAAATGAATACGTCTTAAGTGTACAGTTCCATGAATGCCGACAAATGCATAGATTTGTTATGGGCTGAACTGTGTCCCCCTAAAATTCATATGTTGAAGTCCTAACCCCAGTATACTTGGAGATAGGACCTTTAAAGAGGTGATTAAGTTAAAAAGAGGCCCTAAGTTAGGTGGTGAGGATGAGCCTAATGTTACTGGTGTCCTTATAAAAAGAGAATATTTGAATATACAAAGGAACACCAGGGATGCACATGAACAAAGGAAAGGTTATGTGAGGACACAGAAAGAAGGTGACCACCTATAAGCCTAACAGAGAGGCTTCAAGTGAAACCATATCTGCCGACACTTACCTTGGACTTCGAGCCTCCGAAACTGTGAGAAAATAAATTTCTGTTGTTTAAGCCACTAAATCTATGATATCTTAGAAAACTAAGGACATTTTCATCATCCCCCAAAGACCCATGTACTCCTTTGTAATAATTTTCCACTCCTAGCCCTAGGCAACACAAGACCTGCTTTCAATTACTACAGATTAGTTTTTTTTTTTTTCAAGAATTTTATATAAATGGAACTATATAGTATGTACTCTCTTATGTCTGGCTTCTTTCAGCTTATTTTTGAGATTCATCCATGTTGCTGAAGTAACAGTAACTAGTTCCTCTTTATTGCTGAGTAATATTCCATTGTATGGATATGCCACATTTGTTTATCCATTCACCCTCTGGTGGAAATTTGGATTGTTTGTGGTTTTGGACTATTATAAATAAAGCTGCAATAAACATTTACATCAAGACTTTGTGTGGACCTCAATTTAAATTTCCTTTAGGTAAATACCCAGGAGAATTGTTGAGTCATATGCTAAGGGTATGTTTAACTTGAGATGTAACTGCCAAACTTTTGTTTTTTAAAAGATCACTATGCTTAAAATTAAGGTCAGGTGCAATGATGATGAAGACACTTTGAAATTAAAGTGCATATATACACATTTCTATAAAACTCTAGGACGGGAAAAACTAAGCTGTGGTAATAGAATCAGATAAGTGGTTGCCTGGTGGTAGGGGATGAAAGTGAGGGACTGACTGTGAAGGGGTACAAGAGAACTTTCTACGTTGATAGAAATGTTCTGGACCCTTACTGAGGTGGTAACTGGTTACACGGATCTATACATGTATATACTGAACTATATACACTGCGTATTTTCTTTTTAAAAATAGTGCACTTTTTTGTTAAAAATTATACCTCGATGAACTTGATATCTTAAAAGTTATTATTATAGGGTATATATAAGAGATTTTACCCAGTAGTTAGTGGGTTTGAGTCCATCTATGTTGTTTTGGCCAGTTTTATTTGGAGCTAAGCTTCAAGACAGCTGGCCAAGATTAATGGAAGGTCACTTAACAGAATGGAGGTGACTAGCCTACAAAAAGAGACGGTTTTAAAATGAAGTTGTTTGTCACTGGTGCTTTTAATCTAGTTAAGTAACATTTATCTTTGGGTTGAGAGATCCAAGTACACATATAGAGCAGTGATTTTCACGTGGTAGAGGGTGAGTGGGAATATTAGAATAACTTGAGAGGCCTTTCTTAACTATAATCAGATGAATTTCCCAAGAGATTCTTTTTAAAAATTTTTTATTTTTTTAAATTTATTTGAGTATAGTTGACCCAAGAGATTCTAGAGAGCTCTTATTAACTAATGGGAGTAGGTCATATCCCACTAGGGTGCAGTAAATACGATTGAGAACCACTATTCTATAAAATAACTGTTTGAACCACTAGTCAATAATATTGTAATAACTTTGTATGGTGACAGTTGGTAACTACACTTATCATGGTGAGCATTTTATAATGTATATAATTGTCAGATCACTGCATTGTACACCTGAAGCTAATACTATATGTCAATTATATTTTAATAAAAAATCATTTAATTGAAAAAAAGAAATGCAGTGTGTTTATTATACTTTCTAAATGGACAATAATGCATTAACTGCTTTAGAAAGAGAAACACCCTTCTAACAGAGTAATTTTGATGCTTTGGTAACTGATCTCCCTTAGTTAGACCCCAAGATTCATAAAATCAGCACTTTTGAAATTGGAGGGAGGCAATGGTCATTCACCATCATCTATCAGATTTCTCTCATTCTGATCATGAGGCAACTGAGCTTCAGAGGGGCTAAGTGATTTGTTAATAACCATGCAATCAGTTAGGAGTACAGCTAGAAAGAGAATCCAGACCTCCTCACTCTCAATGATCTATTATCCCTAAAGCAGTGTTTCTCAATCTTTTGTCATTACTGTCTTCTCAAAGAAAAAAGTTAAAAAAGTAAATATAATAAGAGAAAATAATTAGCAAGGAATAAAATATTGTTGGGTGGGGTTGAACTTTGTGGGGCCTAAACCCATTGTACTATCTAAGTACTATTTAAGTTTTGCTCCCTATTTGTACCTATTAGGGTGATACTGTTACCATTGATAATGCATATTCTAGAGTGACTTGCCCTCATACAGTATATTTCAATGAAATGATGAATAAATTTCTTTGATCGGAATCATAAAACACCTGTGAATTCTGACTTAATGAGAAAGCACCAGCTAGGAATCAAAAGACACTGAGTACTACTTTATGGCTCCACTGCTGACTAGTTGGGGATTTTAGACAAGTTTCTTATCTTAGGGGAATGTGCTTTCATTATCATTATTTATTTATTTAAATTTTTTTTTTTTTAAGTTTTGGATGTAGTGTTCAATAATTCATTGGTTGTGTACAATGTGCTTTTAGGCAGTACCTGAGAATGTACCTGCACTGGTTCCTCCCAACAGTGTGAAAACTGCCGACCTAAATAGCACCCAAGTAGTCTTCCAGCTCTGACATTCTGTGAGTCTGTGCTTTTTGGTTTGAATTCTTAAAGATCTTAAAGGCTAAACAAAGTAACTATAATCAGAATCACGCCAACTTCTGATTCTCTGTATGTTATCAACCATGGACATGTATGATCCTGAATTAAACTCAACAAAAGGTTTAACTTTGTCCTCTTCCCTAAATATTTTGCAAGGAGCTCTGCTAACAAGGTGCAAAACGATGTTCTAGTAACTTTTATTTTGCTGGACTACTCAGCAGAAGTGGTTTTACAGAGCAGTGAAATACTCACTTAGGAGTGGCTTTTGACAGGGAAGAGTAGAGACTATGGATAATCAGGGTCTGGATAACTTGAAAGTATCCCCACCTGTTAGTAATGAAACAGCTGCTATATGAGGTAAGGTCTCACTCAGCACTAATATGATTATGCTGATTGTATGTGCATTAAAGAATGGAGAAGATTAAATGCTGTTTAAGGATTACCTAGAAGCTGTTTGTAATGATTAGAAGCGTTATCTCCTACTGCTCCACTGGGCTGTAAAGTTATCAGAGCTCCCGAGGCAAGTGCTCTTAGCATGATCCCACCGTGACACTAAGCCTTCCATATGAGAAGAATATCAGAGTCTAAGAAATTTGCTTAATACCTATATTCTAGAAGAATTTTAATAAGTCATACAAATAAGATGTTACATAAATACCTAGACCCTAATAAATACCAAAGCAAGCAACCAGGCTGAAGTTATTAATTTAGGACTCAGAGGCAGTCCTATCCTTTGTCAGTCCATGGATGATGGGCTTCAGGAAGTCTGTGAGCCCTCTGGAATCAAATGGAAAACTGTATTTGCCTATATGCACTTTTTGCAGAAGGTCAAAAACATTTTGGGGCCTAGTGAAAAGTTAACCACTCATAGCTTTGACAGGTATCTTTCAAAATTAAGACATATATTTAAATTCACAGAGCTGCAGCTATATGAGGAATCATTCACATTTTTAAAAAGTGGGTTTCTTTAAAGACTAGACTCCTGTATATGCAGTATTTTTACAGATCACTATCTACCTGGCTACCTGCAGGGGTGCCACGGGAATCTCTACAAGTCTGTGGCTCAGGCCACTTAAATTTTCTGTCTCTTAAGATCATGTCTGGTAATTCAGGACTTGAGCTAATCCTGATCATGAGATCATAAGGACTGGGAAGGACTTAAGTAGAACTGTTTTTAGGAAGGATTACCCTTAAGCCATTTCAAATACTGAAATGAATATCTGAATATATGTAAAAAGACAACTATAAAGCAGGAAGTTCATTACCTGTCAGTATCTCCGTATACAACCCTAGCGCCCCATTTCTTGGTATCATTCACCAGTTTAATAGCTCGTTCCAAGGTCTCTCTGGCTTTGTGAACAATACTATCACCAACCTGTTGGTACAAACACATTGGAAGTAATTTCTTAACATAGCTTAGTATAAATCAATAGACTTTAACATAGAATACTTTTCATTACTAAATATTTCTAAAATTGAAATAAGGAGAAAATAATAAAAAAGAAAACAAAATAGTCTTCAGTGTCAGCATTCTTTCTATAAGTACTCAAGAAGAAAATAAGGTGAAGAATTTAAAGAAAGGAACCAATCAATACACAGATTCGCCTGTGAGTGTATTAGTAAGTACAAAGGATTGCACTTTACACAAGGTACACAGCTTCATAATTCCTGGAAGAATAAGCCTTGTTTATTTAAGGACTTTCTTATATGCCTTTATAACTAATTAGCCAGGAAATTATTCTGTGTATGAGCATGAGTGTTTGTATGTGTATCTTTCAAAATTTTTCTGTTGTAGTGTTATGATAATTTCTTTCAGTATCATTAAAGTTAATGCTGAACTTTAATCTCAGTGATTGGTTATAATTTTTAGATAATACAGAATACAAAGAAAAATGTATAATTATATGATGGAAAATATATTACATGTGTTCGATTTAAATTAAGTAGGCAGATATATGTCTAATAAGGGTACTTTCTTTTTTTAAATTTTTTTTTAAGATTTTTATTTATTTGACAGAGAGAGAAAGAGAGCACGTGCACACATACGCACAAGCAGGGGGAGCTGCAGAGGCAGAAGCAGACTCCCTGCTGAGCAGGGAGCCCAATATGGGGCTCCATCCTGGGACTCTGGGATCATGACCTGAGCTGAAGGCAGATGCTTAACCAACTGAGCCACCCAGGTGCTCCTTTAATTTTTTTTTTTTTTTAAGTAATCTCTCCACCCAACATGGGGCTTGAACTCATGACCTCGAGATCAAGAGTTGCATGTTCCACCAACTAAGCCAGCCAGGTGCCCCTAACAAGGGTACTTTCATTGGTCATCAGTGAGTTTAAACAAAGATCATGGCATAAACTAACAAAACAAAAAGGTGGTAGAACTTGACAAATGTGACAAACTAATTATATTTTACAGTTAAGTAAATTAAGGAGACCAGCATAGGGCTGCTGCTTCATTTATTAAACTCATAAAAGCTAAGGGTTGGGGAAAATTGCCCTTTGGCATAAATGGAGCATTCCTTTTAAAATTTTAAAGTAAGAACCATGCACTTTTGTGTTCAGAAGCAAACAATAGTTATAATCATCCTCCTTTTACTGTAAAATTTGAATCACCTCAACTAAATGTAGGATCGGGTAAGTGTTTAAAAGGCTGTTTATAGGGACGCCTGGGTGGCTCAGTCGTTAAACGTCTGTCTTTGGCTCCGGTCATGATCCCAGGGTCCTGGGATTGAGCCCTGCATTGGGCTCCCTGCTCAGCGGGGAGCCTGCTTCTCCCTCTCCCTTAGCTGCTCCCCCTGGCTCGTGCTCTTTCTCTTTCAAATAAATAAATATTTTTTTAAAAAAGGCTGTTTATGGTTGCTTTAAAAAGGAAGTATTAAATGAACAAAGGAATAAATTTTAAAAAACTGGTAGGAGCGCCTGGGTGGCTCAGTCGTTAAGCGTCTGCCTTCGGCTCAGGTCATGATCCCAGGGTCCTGGGATCGAGACCCGCATCGGGCTCACTGCTCAGCGGGAAGCCTGCTTCGCTTCTCCCTCTCCCACTCCCCCTGCTTGTGTTCCCTCTCTCGCTGTGTCTCTCTCTGTCAAATAAATAAATAAAATCTTAAAAAAAAAAAAAAAAAAACTGGTAGCAGAAACTTAATTTGGGTATTAAGAATCATGAACTCGGGGCGCCTGGGTGGCTCAGTCGTTGGGCGTCTGCTTTCGGCTCAGGTCATGATCCCAGGGTCCTGGGATCGAGCCCCGCATCGGACTCCCTGCTCCGCAGGAAGCCTGCTTCTCCCTCTCCCACTCCCCCTGCTCGTGTTCCCTCTCTTGCTGTCTCTCTCTAATAAATAAATAAAATCTTAAAAAAAAATCATGAATTCTATTGAGAACTTTAGTGCAATAGAAAACCTTGAGAATGTGAACTATATCCTGAGACATTTAAAAAAAAAATCATGTTATCTAGCTGAAATTCAAGTTTGAATAAAATGTTCAATGTCATCTGTTGCCACTTTCAAAACAAGATACACTTTAAAATATGTGACAGCAAATAGCTGGAAGGGTGAGCCATCTAGTGTCAGAGTCAAATATGCTTTTGAGACATACACATACTGATCCTAAATGTCTACCTCCCTCTGCCTACTTTGACCCATTTAAGTTACACCTGGAAGAGTCAGAACTCTTGCAGCTGCCCCCAAGGCCGTGCAGTGTGAAGGACTCAGTGGCAGGAGTGGGGGGGGTGGGGTGGGAAGAAGGAAGGAGTGGTAATTAAATTAAAAGTGATTCTGCTACTTTGTGCCATGGTTCCTAGTTTGAAGAATACAGGGCTAAGAGATAAGATTTAAAAAGAGGAAAATGACTGCTTTACAGTTTAGGCAATGGTTGGGATCCTGAAAAGTCATAATGAGAAAAATATTTAAAGTAAAAATTCCCTGAAAATGAGTGTTGGCAAAGATGTGAAAAAAAGGTAATCCTTGTGCACCACTGGTGGGACTGCAAATTAGTGCAGCTGCTATGGAGAACAATATAGTGGTTCCTCAAAAAGTTAAAAACAGAAATACCATGTGATCCAGCAATTTCACTACTGGGTATATATTTGAAGGAAATGAAAACACTAACTGTAAAAGATACATGCACCCCTATGTTCGTTGTAGCATTATATACAATAGCCAAGACATGGAAGCAACCTAAGTGTCCACTGACAGATGAAGGGATAAAGAAAATGTGGTATATATACAGTTGACTCTTGAACAAAACAGGCTTGAGCTGTATGGGTTCCCTTATATGTGGATGTTTTCAATAAATTCAGTATAGTACTGTAAATGTATTTTCTCTTATGATTTTAATAACATTTTCCTTTCTCTAACTTAACTGTAAGAATACAGCATATAATACATATAACATAAAAAATATGTGTTAATTGTTTATCAGTAAGGCTACTGGTCAACAGTAGACTACTTGTAGTTAAGTTTTGGGGAGTCAAAAGTTATTTGTAGATTTTCAACTCTGGGGGGGTCAGTGCCCCTAACCCCCACATTCTCCAAGTCTATGGTTTATCTCTTCACACTTGAGTGTTTTTTGCAGAGTGGAAAATTATTTTAATGAAGTACAGCTTATCAATTCTTTCTTTTTTTTAAATTTTTTTTT